>NC_136417.1:45972127-46572127 GCF_052625555.1 Lactuca saligna | reverse complement strand
GGTCCTAGTTGGCCTTTGTCTTATCCAAGACATCACAACTTTCCACATTTGATGAATGTTATAAACCTTTAATACTTTTCACTCATTGTCACAATCTTAACTTTAAGACTTGTTATTGGAACGAAGTATGATAGACTTCTTGATTAAACCATTTATTCAATCCTTGATTCCTCTTCTTAAACATACAATTGTACTAAGACTCACTTAGAGGATTAATTGAGATATGGTTCTTAATCATTAAGATCTATCATAAAGCATAAAAGCTACTCTCCCTTCTTCTTAGAATGGAGAAACTCTTATCTTTCTGCCTACTTGATTCTTCTTATTCGTTCTACTATTGATCTAAACCCTTTAATCAATTCAGAAGTACACTTAATCTTGTAAGTATAATCATATTAACCAAACCTTTAGTAAATCATGACGAATATATTTGTTACTCTTATGGTGAACTTGATCAACACACAACTTTGTGTACTCGATCTCCTAGTCCTTCACTTGACACTTTGTCAATGAATTAGTCTAATTTCCAAAATATGAAATTTCTCATTCATCGTGCAACCAAGTTGCATGATACCAAGTTTCAGTCCAATTGAAACTTGGGCGATGAGAAACTCTCCCTATTTGGTAAATTCTTGACTTTCCATAACACAATAAGAAACAAATCTATTATTGCTAATAATTTTAACATCAATTTTTCATACACGCCATTGTAAGGATAAATAAATAAAATTTAAAATCAAAATTTATTTTATTGCGGAAAAATTCGTCCTTACAATGCAACTCATTGAAAAAACTTATGCTAATACATCTTTCTTAGCAATCTAATTCTAACTCTAAGTAGCAGCTCAAGAATCTAATATTCGAGAAACGCGATCAAAATCCATTCCTTCACGGTTAGATTCTGCTCACTTCTTCCCTTAAGCTTCTTTTCTTTTCTTCGATCCTTCAAAACATCAATTGTAATATTATCACATTATGTATTCAGAATCTAGAATGAAGCTTAAAAGAATTAGTCAATGGATTTTACCTAAATTAGAGCCATACGTTTCGACTCTCCCATCTCTTAGATCTCTTAGGTAAATAGGGCAGCTTCGTCTCCAATGCCCCTTCTCTTGACAATAAAAGCAAATTGACTCCTTTTGGAACAGGACATGGAACTACTTCAGACATTGCCTTTCTCTTATGATCAATCTTTTCAATCATAGCATGTCTTTCGTTGCCATTGTCTATATTCATAGAGGTCTCGAAGGCAGATTCACCAATCAACTTTGCTTTTCTATTGCGCCAAACCATTACTGATTCAGCAACAATAAGCATATAAGTGAGATCTATAAGGGTCACGTCGCGGTTCATCATATAGTACTCTCTTACGAACTCACTATATGAGTTAGGAAGTGACTGAAGAACCCAATCAACAGCCATTTCCTCACAAACAACGGATCCCAACAGTGTGACTTCATCCCTAGGACGTGTGCATACACCGACTTTCCTTCTTTATGTTCACTTGCCAAAAGGGCTTGAGTGATCTTGAAATTTTCAAGCCTTTGAACTTGTGGGTTAGGGAGAATAATTGGAGGAGGAGGAGGAAGTGAAGCATGATTTCTTGTTCCTCGATCAAATCGTGGAATATCATCTTCATGTGGAATGCTTGTTCCACGGGATTTGGGAAGACCATAGTTGTCGAACTTTGACATCTACAAAACGGGAGAAAACAAATTCAAGTTGATCGATTGAGTCCTTAGTAAATCACCCAAATGAGATACTAAGGCTAGAACCCAACACAATACGCTACAACCTAGAAAAGGGATGCCGTAATCTAGTTGCATAATATTTGAAGGTAAGTGAATTACGATTCACTAATTTCCACCATGAAAAACGAAAAAGAAATTTAAGTTTTAAATCTATGAAAACTCCTAGATCCTTTGAGATTCATTGAACTTTCAATGGCATGTTTAAATCTCGATATGCCCCTCTTGTTTGTGACTGGGATGCCGAGGATCACAAAGCAGGTGTGAATAACCATGCAAACTTACACGGTGCCCTCACATGTTACAATCACCTATTCGATGTGCCGGTAAACCACACACGCTCCATCAAACTATGACAAACATTGAGTCACCCTTTGCAACCTTTGCTTAGAACCATTTAGTGTGCCGGTAAACCACACACGCTCCACTAACATCTTCGCAAGGGTACAAAGTGTAATTTCATGGAATTGCATCAATTCACTTTTGCCTAAGTAACTAAGATTGGGAATTAGAAAAACATTTAGTTACTTTGTATTTCATTATACTTATAATGGAAGGTTTCGTCCTATCCTACCCGTTCGGCTAACGACCCTCCACTAGTCAAGAGTGCGGTGGGTAAGAGTGGATACCCATTCAATCGCCATTTTATAGGCAATTTCCTTAAACACCCCTTATAGACCAGCTTCGTGAATGAGGCCTACTAACGGTAAGACTGACTTTTACTCATACATATATATAATGTTAGACTTTTAATGTTATATATATAGTATAGGGTGCATTTTATACTTTTAAAATACTATGTGATTAACTTTAACAATTACACTTTTAATTCAATTAAATGGTTAACCTAAACTTTTATGAATTTATTAAATCTCTTTTAATTATACTCCTTAATTAATTAATAAAACCATAAGGGTGTATTTGAACTTTTCAAAACATTTCTAGGGTTTTAGAATTTAACATTCCTAATTAACTTTTAATCAACTTTTAAATTCCAAAACTTGCAGACAAGTTTTGAAACATTTCAAAACAGTAGGGTTAGAATTTAAATATACATCAAAATTAAACCTTTTAATCAAAATTTAAATTCCAAAACTTGAGGGCAAGTTTTGAAACCTTTTTCAAAACATTAGGGTTTTAACTATTTAAATTTCAAAACAACAAAACTTTTGGGTTCAAATTTAAACTATAAAACCTAAAGGGTAAAATATGAAACTTTTCATAACAACAAGGATCAAATAACAAATAATCTAAATTAACATTTAATCACATAATTATCTATATTTGATTTATTTAATGATTTCTTGCAAAACAATTTATCAATTTAATCAAAATAATCAATCAATTATCATATAAGGAAACAAATATTTTATTAATTGATAATTATCTTTAATTAGATCAAGGATATAGTCACATATATATATATATATATATATATATCATAAAATCGGATTTATATTGATCTAACATGATAAGGTAACTATCCTAATGCAAAAACAGCAAGAAATCCCAAGATAAGCACTATCTGACGAGTTGACTCGTCGAGTCACCCTGGACTCGGCGAGTTCAACTATGGACTCGGCGAGTCCAACCTCTAGAACACCAAAAATCGAATTTTTCAGATATACAATGCATCAATACAATTGAAACCAGTCTAGGCTTTGATACCACTGATGGGTTTTGGTCATAAGACATCCTATGTGCTCATACAAACCCTAATGCTTGGATCTAGGTTCCTCTATTGTACATGCTTTGAATCCAAGACTTCAAACCCTAATTCTAGCATATGGAAATCAATATTAACATATAATTAGGTTTAAGATATTACCTTGATTGTTATGTAGTAATAACAATCCCAATTCCTCCTTGAGTTGACTTTGGAATGCTTAGAGTCACAAGTGTCATGTGACAACCGTCAAATTCTGGTCAATTCAAAGTCAAATAAAGTCAACAATTCAAACCGGTCAGCTCAACTAACCCTTGTGTACTTGGACTTACGTTCAGTATTTACTAAACAACCCACTATTCTAATAAGAAAACATGAATCAAAAAGTACGTACAACTAGATCTCTTTAACCTAAAAACTGTAGTACGTGGCGAGCCAAACTGATAAAACAATGATGCATACTCATCGGGAGTGTGTAAGATCCTTAAACAAGGCTTAACAGGGTTTACGAACCATGCATTGCGATGCCGAACACTCACAATTGTCACACATGGATCCTCTCTCAATCGTTTTCACTCTATCCCTCTCTATGTCAAATCTCTCCCTAATCTCTCCAAGTATGTGAAATCTCTCTCTAATATCTCTCTGTATTAGAAATCTCTCCAAGAATGTCAAATCTCTCCCAAATCCCTCTAAGTTGTGAAATCTCTCTCAAATATCTCTTTGTATGAGAAATCTCTCCAAGAATGTCCAATCTCTCCCAAATCTCTCCAAGTATGTGAAATCTCTCTCAAATATCTCTCTGTATGAGAAATCTCTCCAAGAATGTCAAATCTCTCCCAAATCCCTCCAAGTATGTGAAACCTCTCTCAAATATCTCTTTGTATGAGAAATCTCTCCAAGAATGTCAAATCTCTCCCAAATCTCTCCAAGTGTGAGAAATCTCTCCCAAATCTCTCTCAAAAGTTTCCCGTAACTTTTTGGAATCATTCGGGTCATTCCGGCCCTTAACCGGGTCAAAAACGGCTTGAAACGGGGCGAAAACGAGAAAAATAGGCTTTAGGAACCGAAACCGGAGTGAGAGGCCTCTTAGGACCAGAAACCGAGCCTCTGGTGGCTAAGAGACCAGAGACCGAGCCTCTGGTGGCTAAGAGACCAGAGACCGAGCCTCTGCCTCTGTCACTTCACGCTCTGCTCCTCTCGGTCTCTGTTCGCTACTCCGCCCCTCTGTTTCGCGCCCTCTGTTCCCTTCTTCTCACTCTGTCTCTGTCTCGCGCCCTCTGTTCTCTCCTTCCCCCTCTCGGTTCCTTCCCTCTTCCTTCTTCCCTCTCGGTTCTGCCCCCCTCTCTCTCTCTCGGTTCAGCACCAGAAGGCCGAGCCTCGGCCAGACTTCGGGAAAATGCCACTTTTAGCCCATTTTTGATATTTTTAACTTTTTAAGCCCGTTTTTCGTGATTTTAAAGCGGGATTTTCTCCAGAAATTATATTTTAATATAATAAACTCTAAATATTCATAATTTAAACTTATTTTTATGAAAATCATTATCTAAATAATAAAAATCAAATTGGTGAATTATTAAAGGTGGAGTGTTGACTTTGCCTTATCCAATGTCACAAGCAACCACCCCACACCCACTCTTTGACTAACCACACCTCTCCACCTTACCTAGGTCACATCAAAGTCCTTTCCACCCAATTTACACTCATTCCCACGTTTTTAGAGCTGGAACAAACATCCTCTCTCCTCATTTTCTCTCATTTGCCCTCATTTCACTAAGTATCAAACACCACTTTCTCTCAAACTTTTCCAACTCCAAACTCGAGATTCAAGGCTGATCTTCACGTGTTCTTCCACTCTTAGTAAGTATAATTCATCCTCCTTATGATTATTTCACTTCATTCTACTCAAATCATGAATATCTTACACAAACTCCATCATATTAGCGTTAGAGCTTCGAATCTTCAAGTGATTCTTCAAGTGTTCTTGGGTGGAACACTTCTCTTCTTCAACACTTATCTACTAAAATCACTCAAGGTGAGTCCATACCCCTACATTTTCATGTTTTCTCAAGTTTTCAGGGGGGGAATACAAGTTAAAACATCAAGAACATAACTAAATATTTCTAACAGCCTTCATCAGAATAGTTCAACTCCATTCACGGACTGTTTTGGGCATCTTAAACATTTTTGTTTTCAAAACTGTACAAGGTGCAAATAGTTCAAGTTTGTAGCTTTAAAATGACTACTTGCACATCTCCATACGATTTTTCTACAATTTATGGTGATTTTTACAAAACTGCCTATCATTTCAAACAATAATCCGGACCAGTCTGTGATTATGGACTTTTTCACCCAAGTTAGAGGTCATTATAAATCGTGATAAAAATTATGAGCAAACTAGACACATTTTGTGAACTCTCAGAATTTACGGATCTAGTTTTCGATTTCGTATGATTTTTCTATGATTTTTCCAAAACAGGGCAGAATTGCTAAATTTTGCCAACAGCATGTAAATATCATAACACTTTGTATTATGTTGAGCAAAGTGTGTAATCATAAGTTCTAATTTTTGAATGTGTTTCTTTGCTAGTTTATCATTATGAACTGAAACTAAGTCATTCATATTAAATATTATTCATTTATTTAGAACACGTATTATGTAACTATAAAAGTATAGTTGATAAATTCACAACACTAATACATTTCCATAAAATAATTCATACATATTAGATACATTTTAGATAAACTATAATAGGTATAGTTTGTGATACATCACTCAACACACTCTATACAAAAAGGGGTACAAATACAAAGTACCGGGTCTCTATACAAAAAGGGGTACAAATACAAAGTACCGGGTCTCTATATAAAAAGGGGTACAAATGCAAAGTACCGGGTCTCTATACAAAAAGGGGTACAAATACAAAGTACCGGGTCTCTATACAAAAAGGGGTACAAATGCAAAGTGCCGGGTCTCTATACAAAAAGGGGTACAAATACAAAGTACCGGGTCTCTATACAAAAAGGGGTACAAATACAAAGTGTCGGGTCTCTATACAAAGTTATTATGATATTAAAACTATTCTTCATCTAAAATTGTTAGACTTCAACTATAGTCGCTGAGCGTATATGTTTGAGTCATATAAGAATTTAGTCTTGATTGGCCTAGAATTGGTGGTGCCCGCCTCATCTCCTGTTCCTCGTTGGGTTGTGGACCTAGGGCAGACCCACTATATTCAACGTTTTATCTAATTTAAATCTTATATAACTTATATACACTGGACGATTATAGAGGAACTCTAAGGGTCATTCTAGGGTTCATTAATGCATCATATAGGAATATTTCTATTCATACTTAACTAAGAAAATATTGGATTTTCTAGAAATCAAACTATATCGATCTTACAAGGAAAAACGGTTTCTACTTCAAACAAAACTCTTATGAACTCACCAACCTTTGTGTTGACACTTTTTAAAACTACTTGTATTCTCAGGAAATCAGTGAAACAGGAAAACTTCATCGCTTTGAGGATGGGACGTTAAACCGTCAATAAATTTATTTTGTCATCATAATGTAATTGCTTTTGAAACAAGTAAACATATACTTTGGTGTAACTTTTGCAATTATATATATGGTGGTTGTTTTTACTTTGAACACTATTATACACGTTGTTGTGATACTGTACATGAAGTCCTTCACCCCCAGACGTTTCCGCCATCCTTGGTTTGGGGGTGTGACATGTCACTCCCCTAATGGCTTACAAACACCAAGAGCAAATGGAGAAGGTATAAAGAGAGAGGAGAGAGGTTAGAATTCGTCTGTAGGACTTCTTGGGAAGGGATACACGAATTCATGAGCCAAGGGGTGTTTATATAGGTGTAGAGATAGGGTTTCAGTCATTATCCTTATCTAGTTGCTTATCCACAAAGCAACCCATAAGATAATCCTTGAATCCTTATCATAGTCGAATTCTAAGGCCTTATCACCTCAAATTCGTTCACCATATATTTAAGATAATCCTTACCTTATTTTGTAACTATCACATAATTACAAATCAGCCCCTCTAGTTTAATTAATTACACTTGATCACAAAATTAATTCCTAATTAATTATTTACCAATATTAATTAAACAAATATGATTTCTCCTTTAATATATTATTCTTATAACATATTAATAAATCATAATATCCTCTCTCTCTTTATTTATTTCTCCAATCAAGTTGCTTAGGTGAAGGCAACCCAAAAGGACCATGCACCATCGGGTCAAGTACATACCAAAATAGTTATGGACTTAGACACTAATCCAACAGGTAAGTCACAGGGTGATGGGTCGGACCGAGGCGGTTCTGCATACTACCAAGAGGATTCAGCAAATCAGATAATGGTTGCAGACCGCATAGAGTCGGCAGAAGAGTTATGCTGACAGACGCCAATCTGAGTTGGAGTTTCAGGTGAGTGACATGGTACTCCTAAAGGTCTCGCCCTGGAAGGGGGTGATCCGCTTTAGGAAGAGGGGGAAATTGGGTCCCTGATACATCGGGTCGTTCGGGATCATTGCTAGGGTTGGCAAGGTGGCATATAGACTAGAGATACCAGAGGAGCTTAGTTAGATCCACAACACTTTCCATGTGTCATAGTTGCGAAAGTGTGTATTAGATGAGGAGGCAGTGGTGTCATTGGATGACATACAGGTCGACAAGTGTCTAAATTATGTAGAGAGACCTATGGCCATTCTGGAGAGGAAAGTGAAGGTTCTACGGAACCATGAAGTACCTTTGGTAAAGGTACAATTGAAGCACTAGAGGGGATCTGAGTGGACTTGGAGCATTTCTCGGAGTTGTTCGCTGCAGGGGACTTCAAGGACGAAGTCTAGTTCAAGTGGGAGAGAAATGTAACACCCTGACTCTCAGGTAAAACCTTTTTAGCCTTATATTCATTTTGAGAGGTCTACTCGATGTAGGGATGAGCAAAAGGACCGAACCGGCCGGAACCGGCCCGAACTGGACCAGAACCGGGAACCGGCTTCGGCCAAAATCAAGAACCGAATCGGCCCGACGGTTCTATCGGTCCGGTTCTACCGGTTCTTGTCGTGTCTTCAAATGTTGGAACCGGTCCTTGAAAAATAGCATCATACGGTTCCGGTTTTTGCCGGTTCTACCGGTTCCGGTTATATCGGTTCCGGTTCCTACCGGTTTCCGGTTCCAAAAATCTACAAAAATAACGTCCCGGTCCCAACCCAACCGGTTCCATCGGGTTCCGGTTTCGGTGCCGGTTCCGGTTCCGGTACCGGTTCCGGCCGGTTCCTCGGTCCATTTGCTCATCCCTAACTCGATGAGTTGGATGCCCTGACTTGTCGAGTAGGAACAAACTCGGTCGCGTGCCTTAAGTGACCAACTCGACGAGTTGGAGGACACAACTCGACGAGTTGTAGCTAGAGGATGAAACCCTAATTTCCAGGGTTTTGCACCCTATTTAAAGGATCAATAGCCTCCCTTAGCTTCCCTTATAGTCCCTTGAGCTCAGAAACCCTAAATCGTATTTACCCTTCATATTTGTGTGTTATTAAGCTTGGAAGGTGTATTTTGGTGAGAAGAGCTTGAAGTCCGAGGAGATTGGAGCAAGGAGAAGTTATGGATCTGAATTCTACTCCATCTTAGCATCCCTTTGAAGGGAACAAGTCATTACCTTGGCTCTCCCTTAGCTAGATCTCTTCATGCATGGGTGTAGGACCCTTTCTAGTGTATTGTTATTGTATTTCCGGAATTGGGGAAAGATTTGAGGTTACAACTTCAGACCTGGACTCCTTTTCCCCCTTGTTGTCACAAAGTTCTAGTCTTTATACAACTTCACATCTGGACTCCTTTTGCTCCTTGTTGTCACAAAGTTCTAGTCTTTGTAAAGCTATGGCCTTCTCCTTGCCTTAAACTTCTTCTTTAACCTAGTTTGGCTCTTAAGAACTTGCATGCACGTAAAGTTTGCAACTTTACATGGTAACTAGGCCCTAGGAGGCTAGATCTACCAATTGGAGCTTTGGAATAGCTTAAAATCATCTGGACAAGAAATGGATTCCATGAAATCGACGATTCAGATAAGCCAACTCGATGTGTTGGGAAAGGTTTTTCGTTGCTTAGTTTATGCATGGACTCAGTGAGTCAGTAAGAGGACTTAACGATTCAGTTAGGGTTTTCTTGACTTTTGGACGCGTATGGACTCGACGAGTTAACTGCGGTTTCATGACTTCTCGAGTTCTGGAAGGACTCAACGAGTTAGTGAGTTGTACTCAATGAGTTGGGTCAACATGGACTGTTGACCTTGACCGTTGACTTTCACCTTGACCAAGGATTGACCGCTTTGACTTCTGAGGGGTATTTTAGTAAATTGAAAATTTGTAAAAGTGGTCTTATGGTATATATAGGTGATGGAGTTCGTGGTTGTGATTCGCCAGTTTAAGCTTATCACTTCAGTTCGACATTTGTGAGGTGAGTTTTCCTCGCTTTACTCAAGGGTTGAAGGCATAAAGGTCGTCCCTTTTTTTATTGTTATCCTTATATGTTATGCTAATATGATCCGTTAGATCAGTATCCTGGTAGATAGGATGATGTTATACTGTTATGATTTGTTAGATCGGTATCGTGGTAGATAGGATATTATTATGATGTTATGGTATGTTAGGTCAGTTTGTATGTCTATAGATTGTTATGTGATTATTTGATATATGTGTACATGTTTGATTGGTGGTTGAGGCTTATCTGCTTTATGCGAAAGCCAATAGACTTGGGCATTCCAACCTGATGGTTGTAGGTCGTGAGTATTCCATCCCGAGGATGATTGGACTCGTAGTATGTGAGCATTCCAACCCGATGGTTGTGGGCCTGGGTTATTCCATCCCGAGGATGATTGGACCCATAGTATGTTGGCATTCCAACCTGATGGTTGAGGGCCTGGGGTATTTCAACCCGATGGTTGATTGAACCCATAGTATGTTGTTTGTGATTATATGTATATTGTTTTGTGTATGGGTATTTTGGGGGAACTCACTAAGCTTTGGGCTTACAGTTTCAGTTTTGGTTTCAGGTACTTCAGATGATCGCGGGAAGGAAAAGGCATGATCGTACAACTCCTCACATTTTATGACCTTGTTTCTGGGATACTCTGATATGGAACTATTTTGAAAACAAATTTGTAATAACTGTTGGTTTTTGAATGTTTTAAAAAGTTTTAAATTACTATGATTTTTATGGGTGTTAAAAATTGGTATCAGAGCCTTGGTTTGAGTGAATTAGAGGAACACTCTTGTGAATCCAGTCTCAAATCAAGAAAAAGATTTTCAAATGGTTTTCAAAATATCAAAGGAGGTTGCAGACTGTACGATCAGTTTTTAGAGCCAGTAAGTAGTCCCCAAAATATCATACCGTTATTTGATGTTGAGATATGTTAGAACAACATGCTAGTACTAGGCTAGGGATCTTCAGGAATTACATGATAGAATTGCCTAATTATATGATGTCACATACTGGTATGCATGATTAAACCGGTTTCTGCAATTCAAAGCTATATGGCCTGGAATGCCACATACTTGACAGCATGGGCCCCCACCATATCTTCCTTGACCACGCCCTCTGCCTCGGTTCCCATTATTGCAGAAATTTGATCAAGAATTGCCACTGTTTGGACCATTATAACCATTGTTGGTTTGATTTTTGCGAGGGTTGGTAGTCTCTTGTTTCGTAATAGTGTTTGCGGAAGAAGAAAAATCATTGTGGCCATTTATTGCAGTTGTTTGAGCTTCATGTGCAATAAGGTATGAGTAGAATTCAGACAGCTTTACTTCCTGACTATTACTCAATACTGTAATAGTTGTGAATAGATCTCCATGGCCTGGACCCAAGCCGGATAGAATATAGCCAATAACCTCTTCATCAGACATGGGATGACCGATATTGGCCATAGTGTCATCCAATCCGGTCATCTTTTGGTAGTATTCATATGCACTCATATCACCCTTTTTTGTATTTGAGAGTTGGGTTCGGATCTGAATAGAATTACCTATGTGTTGAGCCGCAAACATGGTTTGCAACGAGGTCCATAGCTGGTTGGAGGTATCTGTGCAGCGCGTAAGCTGTGATAGCACATCTTCAGTCATGGAAGATAGTAAACCTCCAAGAATTGCTTGGTCTTGAGTGATCCATGCATCATAGGCTGGATTATCTTCAACTTTCGCAGCCTCTCCTGTTCCAACAGTGATCTTGGCTGTTGGGGTGGCTATGGTTCCATCGAGATAACCAAACAATTTTACTCCCCGTAGGATTGGAACGACTTGGGCTTTCCACAGCAGGAAATTTGTACGGGTAAGTTTGCAAGACATTGCAGTAGCAATTTTGGAAGAATTTATGAAGGTAGTACCAGATGCGGAAGCCATGATGAACCTGATCTGAGACGTAAGAGTAGAATACCAGTCACTAGACCACCGGTGTTGTGGTGTGACAACTTGGGAGCTACTTATCTTACCGCAAACCCAGTTTTTCATGCTAGGACCAAGCACATTGAAGTTGATTTCCATTTTGTAAGAGAAAAGGTAGTTGGAGGAGCTTTGGATGTACGGTTTATATCTTCTAATGATCAGATTGCAGATGGTTTTACCAAGCCGGTTACACGTGCTAAACTCGAGCAAATGAAATACAATCTTAACCTTGTACCAGTCAAGATTGAGGGGGAATGTAAACAGAATGAAGCCGATAAGATTAGATAGATATGAAGAGATAATGTTTAGTTGTTATCATATTATCTGTTATATTCAAGATCCTATGTTTAAGGATCTATTAACTGTAACTCTTATATATATACATCAATATACTCCTACGGGGATCATTAAGCCAAATTACATTTCCTAACTCAATCAGCATAATGACTTAGAATCACTGATGAATCTTAATTGTAGGTTCATAATAACGACAATGACTATAATTAAAAGTTACACATAAAATAAATAAGCATAGCTTGACTTACAGAGTAATCTAATTAAAATCGGGAATTATACAGGCAGAATTCTGACCCGGGAGCTACTACTAGTAGGGTACTTCATAGGGTCGCACGGCTTTATCGACTACAATAAATCTAGAGAAAAATGGGCTACAAGAGGGAGAACTGAGAGAGAGGGGTCGTAGGCAAGATATGAGCAGCATATACAAAATTGAGCTATTTATAGGAATTTTTGAAATGCATGTCACGCATATGGTCGGAAAGGGTGACGTGTCACTTTCTTATGGTGTCATGTGTCGTGATTAGGTGGTGTGTCAATGTGCACCGCGCATCTGGTAGGTACGCCTCGATTATGTGCGAATTTTCCTGATTTTTTTAAAAATTCAGAACTTGCTCATATGAGCTTCATTTTCAACAGGTTTTATATTCACACATAGTTATCGAATAAATATACAACATTCATTTAGACTCTGTCGGCTATTGAATTTATTTTTTAAAGTTATATTTTTATAGGCTTAGACTCTTAAGGTCCGTGTAAAAATCCTAACCCTCTCATACGATATCCATTATCGACTGTCTTTATATCAACGAATAGGTATGGACAACGTCTTCAACTTTCTTTTATATTGTTTTTCCTAAAAATCAATCGTTCTAAATTTCGATATCAGTGTAGCACATTGTTTTGTTGAAACTTAGAAAATCCTAACTTCCTTATACGATGTCAGATTTAGACATTCTCTATAATCCTAAATAACATTTTATTTTTGACACGTATTTTAATCTTATTTATTTCATTATTAAATACCTATACAATTTGTATAAGATATCGTGTAAAACACATAAGCAAATAATTATATGAATAATTTTTTTTTATTCATTTATAAAAAGATTATAGTATTTGATGAAAGTATTACAGAGTATAACTAATCTAGCAAGAAATACAGACGTTACATAAGTGAAGCTTAAATCACCATTAAATCCCTAGGATCCATAGGTACAATTCCCAACAGGTACAATTCCCAACAAACGATGGATTCCATAAATTTAAATTGAATATTGTTTAAAACCATACAAATAAAAATCAATATCATATTCATGAAATACATTTGGATTCCACAATTGTTTTAGCTTTGTAGCTCGCTAGATTAGATTTGAAATCAAGTTGAAATACGGTAAAACGGTGAGAGATTTGTGCTCTAATGGCTAACAACTCACCAAAAAAACACCATCAACTTGCCAACATCTATCAATTTGGAGTAACTTGCCAACATCTATCAATTTGACTCCAAAATAAAGGAAGCCATGGGATAAAAATTTAAGTGAGTCGATAGCCTATGACCATCACAAATGGGGCGTAACAAAGAATCAGCTCAGGTACATTTTCTCTCCATACTTATTATAGTAAGCATCATAATTAATAATAGTTTTCAAGACAAGACATTCGATTTATTGGAAATCTAAACAATTATCAATGATCTTTAGAGACAATAGACCAAATAATCTTTACAAACAATAGACCAAATATCATATATACTGATGGATCTAACTCCACACGCATCGATCACGTTGAGCATAAAGCAACACCGTTTAAAGAATATGAAATAACTTGGTTCGTTGCTCAAGCGCATCCCCCACCCTCCTCCCCCGTATATTCATTACATATATGACATTATATTATAATGATATTAAAATGATTAATTTTATTACATATATTACGGGTGTTCTAAAAATCAGCATAGGCGGTGCCTAGGTATTAGGCGGCCTCTTACAGTCTGCGATTAATGTTAGTCGGTCGAGTTAGGTGGAGTCGGTCATGAGCGGCTGTAAGCGGTCCTAAGCGGTTTAAGCTAGTAAAGAAAGTCAAAAGTCAAATTTTTCAAAAAAAAAATCTCCCATACTCAAATTTATGATATTGGGTGACAAAATTATAATGATTGATGACTACAACAACTATTAAAAGGATCCCCAATTCATCTAAAATTTATTATATACAATGATTTTTATTTAGACGATTGAATATATCAAAGTTTTATGGTTATTTACTTATTATGTAGGATATAGGCAATATTTAATTTTCAAAAAATAAATTCTATTACAACTAAATATCTCCACCTAGACGTCGATTAATCCCCACTTATACCGATTAGTCCCTTAACTCCAGTCGACCTTCAGACCACTGTCTAACGATTTTTACAATCTTACATATTAATTATAAGTAATATATTTTCTCTAAGGCTAAACGGTGTCCTACCGTTTTTACCATTGGCCACCTAGGATGATGGGGACATTTTTGTCAATTTCGCAATTATAAAAAGGTTTAAGATGTGTTTTATGTTTACAACCCGCAAAAGAAACAAAGAAAGTGGGTCAAATTGAAGGGCAATGGAAGAAAGTAAGTGGTTGAAACTCACCGCCGGTGATAATATTTTTGGGGTGCGGTCTTCACCGTCGGTAAAGGTGTCACAGAGGTGACAAATTGGCTTCCCGACGGTAAAGTGTTCACGACACCTTTCAGCCTAACTAAGTATTTCCACGCTTTTTTTTATCTTGTTTTTAATGGATCGTATATAATGATGTCTCCCTTCTTAGTTTTGCAATCATTTACAGAAGACTAAGCTGGAATCTTTCAAGAAATCACCATGACTTTGGTTGTGGAAAGCAAGGTCAAAACGGGTGGCGATATGTAATTAAATATTGATTAGAGGTCTTAAACAATTATTGATAACATTTTCTTGATTATTTTCATCAAGTAGATACTTTTATTATTATGCAGGTCTAACGATCCAATCTTGAAAACAGTTATTTATGTGTAACAACTTCATTTTATAAGACAATCTTCAACTCTTAAATTTGTCTTTTATATTAGAATATAAAAATGATGTGACATTAAATTTTCTTAACATACCACACTATATGTAACGTTAAAAGATATTCGAGGTATTTATCCAACTTTTATAATTTTATAAAAATAACCACTATATTTATTAGTTTTTACAAAATTGATCTATATTTATTTATCACGTTAAGACGTGTTACGTACGGAGCGTTTAACAGTTTCTACCTTCTAGTGCTTGACAAAACGTTCAATTTTAAACAAAAAGTATCGTTTGTCACTAGAAGCTTTTAGCGTTTAATTTAAAGTACAAAACGCTTTAAATCTAAAACTATCAGTCATCAGTTACCCTCACGCTATTCGAGATGGTGGTGGGGTTTATAGTAGCGCGCAGTTTTCTGAACTCAGATTGTAGTCTTCCTGTTTTGATCCATGATCATCGCGATCTGCCGGGTCCTTGCCGGGAGGGCTCTGTCCATCGGTCCCCCGTGGTTGAGGTCATAGCACCCTCGTTGGTCTCCACATGGTGGTTGTTTTCATTGTTGTCGACATTCAACCCTCGATCACGATTGTCCAACGGTTCACGGTTTCGTTATAGTCAAAACGGTTCACAGAACCCTTGCTATGATGGAGGATTGATTACCTCCGGTCCCGTTGATGATTCTTCTCATAATCATTCACCATTCCTCGAGTTCGGATTAGGAAAGTAAGGATCGTCCGGTGAGTAGGATTTTTGCTATGTCGTATTTGCGAGAATAGAAGTGGAGGAGATAAGTACTATGCGTCTAACTCTATTATCAATTACTTATAGGGGGAAATCCTTATTAGTTACTTCTATAATGACCTAGTGCATTCTAATTACATATAACAAGATACGATAGACCTTTGAATAAGTGATCCCACTCTAAGTCCACATCCAAACAAGGAAAAGGAAGTAAAGTAATGACCACAAATTCTAAGTCTATAATTTCTAAGTTATATATAACCTTAAGGTATCCACCTAGGGACTATAGACCTATCATTGAGGATCTATTTACTTTTCATATAAATTATGATATTACAAAATACTCCTATAGTATTTTAAACTCATGTTCCATTCTTATGTTCTCATTGTGGTAGTGTTGGTAAGTTTTTAGACTTGTTGCCACATCACAACCATTCTTGGGCATATGCTAATCACTCCTCGGACCAGCATAGTTGATCAGGCTATGCTATTCCCAAGACTGATCATACATCCCCAGGCTTAACTGTGATATCCAACAATCATTACTTTTGTTTTGCCCTAAAATGATGCTGACCTTAGTATGTATGCATGCATGTATACTTTTAACAAAAGTTATTTATTCTTAAAGGTATAGTGGTTTTGAAATCTTAAAATCAGAGACCTTAGTCCCAATGCATTTATAGTTTGTATATCTTATGTGGTTCGATATACTTAGTTCACTATAAACAATGCTCTGATACCAATCTGTCACACCCCCAAACCAAGGATGGCGGAAACGTCTGGGGGTGGAGGACTTCATGTACAGTATCACAACAACGCGTATAATAGTGCTCAAAGTAAATACAACCAACACAAATATAATTGCAAAAGTTACACCAAAGTATATGTTTACATGTTTCAAAAGCAATTACATTATGATGACAAAATAAATTGTTGACGGTTTAGCGTCCCTTCCTCAAAGCGATGAAGTTTTCCTGTTTCACTGATTTCCTGAGAATACAAGTAGTTTTAAAGAGTGTCAACACAAAGGTTGGTGAGTTCATAAGAGTTTTGTTTGAAGTAGAAACCGTTTTTCCTTGTAAAATCGATTTAGTTTGATTTCCAGAAAATCCAATATTTTCTTAGTTAAGTATGAATAGAAATAATCCTACATGATGCTGTAATGAACCCTAGAGTAATCCGCAGAGTTCCTCTATAATCGTCCAACATATAAAGTTATATAAGACTTAACTTAGATAAAACGTTGAATATAGTGGGTCTGCCCTAGGTCCACAACCCAACGAGGAACAGGAGATGAGGCGGGCACCACCAATTCTAGGCCAATCAAGACTAAATTCTTATATGACTCAACATATACGCTCAGCGACTATAGTTGAAGTCTAACAATTTTAGAGGATGTGTAGTTTTAATATCATAATAGCTTTGTATAGAGACCCGGTACTTCGTATTTGTACCCATAGAGATAAAAGGTGATAAAACTCATTTAGGTTTTAAAAATAAAATCCCGTAAACTTATGGATTGTTCCCTATGTGAGCCGTTATAATCATACTATGACTATGTGAACCTGCCACGACGTTCTCAGTGTCGCGAAAAATGAAATGACATTTGTCACCCGTAGACCTGCAGGTCCAACTGTAGCTAGCAGAAAGGTGTGGGGTGTCAAACCCAATATAGATCTATATACAAGTATCACGTTCTCCCTCAAGGAGATTCTGATTATAACTACCAGGAATTATATCCCGCACTCGGACGTACGGGGAGATAGAGAGATAGAGAGAAAGAAAAGATAGAGAAACTCACAATATAGGATAACAAGTTTATTGTTCCCTATGTGAGCCGTTATAATCATACTATGACTATGTGAACCTGCCACGACGTTCTCAGTGTCGCGAAAAATGAAATGACATTTGTCACCCGTAGACCTGCAGGTCCAACTGTAGCTAGCAGAAAGGTGTGGGGTGTCAAACCCAATATAGATCTATATACAAGTATCACGTTCTCCCTCAAGGAGATTCTGATTATAACTACCAGGAATTATATCCCGCACTCGGACGTACGGGGAGAGATAGAGAAACTCACAATATAGGATAACAAGTTTACGTTAAATGTTTGTGAATATAAATATTTCTTGTATGAATGTACCCTTTTTGTACGAGTGCGCAGAGTGATGTATCATAAACTATACCTATTATAGTTTATCTAAAATGTATGTAATATGTATGAATCCTTTTATGGAGATGTATTAGTGTTGTGAATTTATCAAACCATAGATTAACTTACGTGAGATGCGTGCGAATAGAAATCTTTCTTATATGAATGTACACTTCTGGTACGAGTGCGTAGAGTGATGTATCATAAACTATACCTATTATAGTTTATCTAAAATGTGTATAATATGTATGAACCCTTTTATGGAAATGTATCAGTGTTATAAATATATTCAAACTATACTTTTTATAGTTAAATAATACGTGTTCCAAAATGAATGGATAATATTTAATATGAATGTCTTAGTTTCAGTTCATAATGATAAACTAACTAGGAAACACATTCAAACATTAAAACTTATGATTATACACTTTGCTCAACATAATACAAAGTGTTATGATATTTACATGCTGTTGGTAAAATTTAGCAATTCTGCCCTGTTTTGGAAAAATCCTAGAAAAATCATACAAAGTCGAAAACTAGATCCGTAAATTCTGAGAGTTCGCAAAATGTGTCTAGTTTGCTCATAATTTTTATCACAATTTATAATGACCTCTAACTTGGGTGAAAAAGTCCATAATCACAGACTGGTCCGGATTGTTGTTTGAAATGATAGGCAGTTTTGTAAAAATCGCCATAAATTGTAGAAAAATCGTATGGAGATGTGCAAGTAGCCATTTTAAAGCTAAAAACTTGAACTATTTGCACCTTGTACAGTTTTGAAAACAAAAATGTGTAAGATGCCCAAAACAGTCCGTGAATGGAGTTGAACTTTTCTGATGAAGGCTGTTAGAAAAATCTAGTTATGTTCTTAGTGTTTTAACTTGTATTCCCCCCCTGAAAACTTGAGAAAACATAAAAATGTAGGGGTATGAACTCACCTTGAGTGATTTCAGTAGATGATTGTTGAAGAATGGAAGTGTTTAATTCAAGAACACTTGGAGATGCCTTGAAGGTTTTCGAGAATCTAACATCATAGTTAGGGAGTTTGTGTAAGCAACCAAAGATTTGAGTAGAATGAAGTGAAATAATAATAGGGAGGATGAATTTTTACTTACTAAGTGTGGAAGAACACTTGAATCCAGCCTTGGATCTCGAAAATTTGAGTAGAAGAGTTTGAGAGAAAAAGTGATGTTTGTTACTCAGTGGAATGAGAGAAATGAGAGAAAATGAGGAGTGTGGTTGATTGTTCCAGCTCAAAAACGTGGGAGTGAGTGAAATTTGAGTGTAAGGGAACATTGAAGTGACATAGGTAAGGTGGGGAGGTATGGCTGGTCATAGAGTGGGTGTGGGGTGGTTGCTTGTGATCATACGTCTTTGGACTCAAAAGTCAAGAACAATGTCTTATAATAGTCTATATCCCATTTTTAGTTTAATTTTCTAAATATATGTGTGGTTGTCTATGTGTGTGCATCTCTTTAAAAATTCTGCAATTTCATCATTATATGACCCCCATTTGCGAAGTTGAGTATTTATTTCCAAAAATGCGAAACTCCAGGGACAATATTTGAAAATCTTCTGTTTTCTTCCCCAATTCGCATTCTACTGTGAAATACTTCGCATTTTCATTCTTACACCCTTCGCATCCCTTCGCATTAATCACCTTCGCATTTTCATTCTTACACCATTCGCATCCCTTCGCATTAATCACCTTCGCATTTTCATTCTTACACCATTCGCATCCCTTCGCATTAATCACCTTCGCATTTTCATTCTTACACCATTCGCATCCCTTCGCATTAATCACCTTCGCATTTTCATTCTTACACCATTCGCATCCCTTCGCATTAATCACCTTCGCATTTTCATTCTTACACCATTCGCATCCCTTCGCATTAATCACCTTCACATTTTCATTCTTACACCCTTCGCACCCCTTCGCATTTTAACCTAATTAATCAAATGCGATTCACAAAATTTTTCATTCCAGATGCGAACACAGTTTAGTTCTTGAACTCTAAACTTGCGAAATCAAAATTTTCATATGTTGAACCCATATGCGAATATTAACCCAATTGACTTCAAATTGATTCATAGATGCGAACACTCGATTGTTTTACTTTCGCAAAATGAGCATCAACAACTCCACAATCGAGTTTTTAAATTCTTGCAACCAACAATTTCATAGTCCTTGACTTCGCGTTTTTCTTCACGAATCATCCCTCAATCATCAATCCAAATGCGAATCAAAAACTCATATGTTCTTGCTTTATCGATTCATCGACCTAATACACAAGGTTAGTTGAGCTGACCGGTTTGACTCGTTGACTTTATTTGACTTTGAATTGACCAGAATTTGACGGTTGTCACATCATCCCCCCGTTAAAGGGAATTTCGTCCCGAAATTTGCACTTCGAATGGGGATCCAGGAATTTAGAGGAAAGATGGGGATGACTTTTCGTAGTACCAGAATTTGATTATGGCGAGGAATAACTCGCCCGATGTCACATGATTACTACTATGCATGCTTTAATCGATGCTAGATTTATCATATAAAGAAATTCGGGATTTAAATGTCGATGTTAGAAACACGTACTGATATTTGCGGGCAGTTCCGGAGTGGTTTCTCCCTCGGTGATTGCAAACACCCTCCCGCCACCACCAGCATCTCTTGTTCTTGGGCATTCCCTTTTAAAGTGTCCCGTTTCTCCACACTCGTAACAGGTTGGGCTTGCTCCAGAGCCGGGTACCTGGTTGATGGGTCGTGCTGGTGCCTTACAGAAACGAGCAGTGTGCCCCTCTCTGCCGCAGTTTTTGCAATGCATCTTTCGGCAAGCCCCAGTGTGATGGAAGTTACACTTGTTGCATTTTGGAAGTGTTCCCTCATATGGTCTGGCAGACATTTGGGTGGCAGACCCCGAGGCTAGTGTCGAGGCATTTGTCATGACTGCTATTGTAATGGTAGGGGCGGCCTTAGGCTGTTGTCTTTTAGTGTATCCCTTTGATTGGTGGCGCTTTTTCATGTCCCCAAACTTTCTCTTCCTGTTCGTAGGTTCGTGACCTGAGGTATTTTTGTTGGTAGGTACCCATTGGTGTCCCTGATTGTTACCACAATTTGTATTGTTAGTACCGCTTCCACCCTTGTTGATGTTGTTAGTATTGAAATGCACCATGACGGCTGCCACGGCTGCCGTGACTGTAGCTTGAAAAGTAGCAGCGTCTATCCGAAGTGTTGGCGCCTTGCTAGTTGGTTTGTTGCCTCTTGGTGAAGACATAGCTCTGTTTCATGACGAAAAACGACTTCGTTAGTGGAAATGATTGTCTTAAGTGCATCCTTACAATTTATATTTACGCATATAAATTTTTGCACATTACTGTACTATCCTTGGTGTTTCTACTAACGCTCTCGAGATGGAGTTATGGCAATGGGTAGGAGTGGGTTTCATACGGACGTTAAATCTTACTCCTCTTAGAATCATGTTTGTCCTAACAATCTTGGCTGAGGAAATTTTGAGGGGATCCGGTGCATTAGTGCTGGTATGATCGCACCCATAGGTCTATGAAGAAGAAACTTCTCAACTAATGTTTAAAGGGTGAGACGATAATGAGTTTATAGAATGGCTATATGTCGCGAGTTTTCTAACTAAGTTTATCTCATATCGATTTGTATCAAGGTTCGGTTGTTTAGGGTGTTCTGAAAACAATTTATAACGAGATTCTTTGTATAATAAACTCATGTATTTTAGTAGTTCTGTTTCCAAGTGAAACCTTATACTTGGCCCAAGCTAGGTCCTTATCACGACCTATTGATGTATGCTTAGTTACATAATTAAGGCTAGATAGTCCTTCGAGTCTGTTAGGTACGTCCTAAACCCAACTTGTTAATATGACTGTAGAAATCGTGGTTTCAGTGAAAATTTTGACCTCGATGCAGGTCTACTTCACATTTGTGCATGGGCGGGTTTTGATAATAGATAGTTTCCTCGATTAGTATGACCATTTAGTTTGTAGTGTCGTGATTTTTCTTACAATAGAGTAGCACCAACGCATACTTATGGAGCTAATTTACCAGGTCTGGTGAGCGGCATGAACTCTACTCACGATGATCCATCCCTTGTGATGCCTGGGACAAGGTCGATGCAATTTTTGTAGCTTTGTCAATCAACGCCTGGCTACAATCATCCTTTCTTTGAATGATGTGTGTCCTACCCTGTTACTCTCTTTCCTCTTCACGAGTGGCGATAAGGTCCTAAAAAGAGAGTTGGTCTCGGGAATAGTAGTATAATTCTGAGTCACCGGTACATGAGATGGTGGGGTTTATAGTAGCGCGCAGTTTTCTGAACTCAGATTGTAGTCTTCCTGTTTTGATCCATGATCATCGCGATCTGCCGGGTCCTTGCCGGGAGGGCTCTGTCCATCGGTCCCCCGTGGTTGAGGTCATAGCACCCTCGTTGGTCTCCACATGGTGGTTGTTTTCATTGTTGTCGACATTCAACCCTCGATCACGATTGTCCAACGGTTCACGGTTTCGTTATAGTCAAAACGGTTCACAGAACCCTTGCTATGATGGAGGATTGATTACCTCCGGTCCCGTTGATGATTCTTCTCATAATCATTCACCATTCCTCGAGTTCGGATTAGGAAAGTAAGGATCGTCCGGTGAGTAGGATTTTTGCTATGTCGTATTTGCGAGAATAGAAGTGGAGGAGATAAGTACTATGCGTCTAACTCTATTATCAATTACTTATAGGGGGAAATCCTTATTAGTTACTTCTATAATGACCTAGTGCATTCTAATTACATATAACAAGATACGATAGACCTTTGAATAAGTGATCCCACTCTAAGTCCACATCCAAACAAGGAAAAGGAAGTAAAGTAATGACCACAAATTCTAAGTCTATAATTTCTAAGTTATATATAACCTTAAGGTATCCACCTAGGGACTATAGACCTATCATTGAGGATCTATTTACTTTTCATATAAATTATGATATTACAAAATACTCCTATAGTATTTTAAACTCATGTTCCATTCTTATGTTCTCATTGTGGTAGTGTTGGTAAGTTTTTAGACTTGTTGCCACATCACAACCATTCTTGGGCATATGCTAATCACTCCTCGGACCAGCATAGTTGATCAGGCTATGCTATTCCCAAGACTGATCATACATCCCCAGGCTTAACTGTGATATCCAACAATCATTACTTTTGTTTTGCCCTAAAATGATGCTGACCTTAGTATGTATGCATGCATGTATACTTTTAACAAAAGTTATTTATTCTTAAAGGTATAGTGGTTTTGAAATCTTAAAATCAGAGACCTTAGTCCCAATGCATTTATAGTTTGTATATCTTATGTGGTTCGATATACTTAGTTCACTATAAACAATGCTCTGATACCAATCTGTCACACCCCCAAACCAAGGATGGCGGAAACGTCTGGGGGTGGAGGACTTCATGTACAGTATCACAACAACGCGTATAATAGTGCTCAAAGTAAATACAACCAACACAAATATAATTGCAAAAGTTACACCAAAGTATATGTTTACATGTTTCAAAAGCAATTACATTATGATGACAAAATAAATTGTTGACGGTTTAGCGTCCCTTCCTCAAAGCGATGAAGTTTTCCTGTTTCACTGATTTCCTGAGAATACAAGTAGTTTTAAAGAGTGTCAACACAAAGGTTGGTGAGTTCATAAGAGTTTTGTTTGAAGTAGAAACCGTTTTTCCTTGTAAAATCGATTTAGTTTGATTTCCAGAAAATCCAATATTTTCTTAGTTAAGTATGAATAGAAATAATCCTACATGATGCTGTAATGAACCCTAGAGTAATCCGCAGAGTTCCTCTATAATCGTCCAACATATAAAGTTATATAAGACTTAACTTAGATAAAACGTTGAATATAGTGGGTCTGCCCTAGGTCCACAACCCAACGAGGAACAGGAGATGAGGCGGGCACCACCAATTCTAGGCCAATCAAGACTAAATTCTTATATGACTCAACATATACGCTCAGCGACTATAGTTGAAGTCTAACAATTTTAGAGGATGTGTAGTTTTAATATCATAATAGCTTTGTATAGAGACCCGGTACTTCGTATTTGTACCCATAGAGATAAAAGGTGATAAAACTCATTTAGGTTTTAAAAATAAAATCCCGTAAACTTATGGATTGTTCCCTATGTGAGCCGTTATAATCATACTATGACTATGTGAACCTGCCACGACGTTCTCAGTGTCGCGAAAAATGAAATGACATTTGTCACCCGTAGACCTGCAGGTCCAACTGTAGCTAGCAGAAAGGTGTGGGGTGTCAAACCCAATATAGATCTATATACAAGTATCACGTTCTCCCTCAAGGAGATTCTGATTATAACTACCAGGAATTATATCCCGCACTCGGACGTACGGGGAGATAGAGAGATAGAGAGAAAGAAAAGATAGAGAAACTCACAATATAGGATAACAAGTTTATTGTTCCCTATGTGAGCCGTTATAATCATACTATGACTATGTGAACCTGCCACGACGTTCTCAGTGTCGCGAAAAATGAAATGACATTTGTCACCCGTAGACCTGCAGGTCCAACTGTAGCTAGCAGAAAGGTGTGGGGTGTCAAACCCAATATAGATCTATATACAAGTATCACGTTCTCCCTCAAGGAGATTCTGATTATAACTACCAGGAATTATATCCCGCACTCGGACGTACGGGGAGAGATAGAGAAACTCACAATATAGGATAACAAGTTTACGTTAAATGTTTGTGAATATAAATATTTCTTGTATGAATGTACCCTTTTTGTACGAGTGCGCAGAGTGATGTATCATAAACTATACCTATTATAGTTTATCTAAAATGTATGTAATATGTATGAATCCTTTTATGGAGATGTATTAGTGTTGTGAATTTATCAAACCATAGATTAACTTACGTGAGATGCGTGCGAATAGAAATCTTTCTTATATGAATGTACACTTCTGGTACGAGTGCGTAGAGTGATGTATCATAAACTATACCTATTATAGTTTATCTAAAATGTGTATAATATGTATGAACCCTTTTATGGAAATGTATCAGTGTTATAAATATATTCAAACTATACTTTTTATAGTTAAATAATACGTGTTCCAAAATGAATGGATAATATTTAATATGAATGTCTTAGTTTCAGTTCATAATGATAAACTAACTAGGAAACACATTCAAACATTAAAACTTATGATTATACACTTTGCTCAACATAATACAAAGTGTTATGATATTTACATGCTGTTGGTAAAATTTAGCAATTCTGCCCTGTTTTGGAAAAATCCTAGAAAAATCATACAAAGTCGAAAACTAGATCCGTAAATTCTGAGAGTTCGCAAAATGTGTCTAGTTTGCTCATAATTTTTATCACAATTTATAATGACCTCTAACTTGGGTGAAAAAGTCCATAATCACAGACTGGTCCGGATTGTTGTTTGAAATGATAGGCAGTTTTGTAAAAATCGCCATAAATTGTAGAAAAATCGTATGGAGATGTGCAAGTAGCCATTTTAAAGCTAAAAACTTGAACTATTTGCACCTTGTACAGTTTTGAAAACAAAAATGTGTAAGATGCCCAAAACAGTCCGTGAATGGAGTTGAACTTTTCTGATGAAGGCTGTTAGAAAAATCTAGTTATGTTCTTAGTGTTTTAACTTGTATTCCCCCCCTGAAAACTTGAGAAAACATAAAAATGTAGGGGTATGAACTCACCTTGAGTGATTTCAGTAGATGATTGTTGAAGAATGGAAGTGTTTAATTCAAGAACACTTGGAGATGCCTTGAAGGTTTTCGAGAATCTAACATCATAGTTAGGGAGTTTGTGTAAGCAACCAAAGATTTGAGTAGAATGAAGTGAAATAATAATAGGGAGGATGAATTTTTACTTACTAAGTGTGGAAGAACACTTGAATCCAGCCTTGGATCTCGAAAATTTGAGTAGAAGAGTTTGAGAGAAAAAGTGATGTTTGTTACTCAGTGGAATGAGAGAAATGAGAGAAAATGAGGAGTGTGGTTGATTGTTCCAGCTCAAAAACGTGGGAGTGAGTGAAATTTGAGTGTAAGGGAACATTGAAGTGACATAGGTAAGGTGGGGAGGTATGGCTGGTCATAGAGTGGGTGTGGGGTGGTTGCTTGTGATCATACGTCTTTGGACTCAAAAGTCAAGAACAATGTCTTATAATAGTCTATATCCCATTTTTAGTTTAATTTTCTAAATATATGTGTGGTTGTCTATGTGTGTGCATCTCTTTAAAAATTCTGCAATTTCATCATTATATGACCCCCATTTGCGAAGTTGAGTATTTATTTCCAAAAATGCGAAACTCCAGGGACAATATTTGAAAATCTTCTGTTTTCTTCCCCAATTCGCATTCTACTGTGAAATACTTCGCATTTTCATTCTTACACCCTTCGCATCCCTTCGCATTAATCACCTTCGCATTTTCATTCTTACACCATTCGCATCCCTTCGCATTAATCACCTTCGCATTTTCATTCTTACACCATTCGCATCCCTTCGCATTAATCACCTTCGCATTTTCATTCTTACACCATTCGCATCCCTTCGCATTAATCACCTTCGCATTTTCATTCTTACACCATTCGCATCCCTTCGCATTAATCACCTTCGCATTTTCATTCTTACACCATTCGCATCCCTTCGCATTAATCACCTTCGCATTTTCATTCTTACACCATTCGCATCCCTTCGCATTAATCACCTTCGCATTTTCATTCTTACACCCTTCGCACCCCTTCGCATTTTAACCTAATTAATCAAATGCGATTCACAAAATTTTTCATTCCAGATGCGAACACAGTTTAGTTCTTGAACTCTAAACTTGCGAAATCAAAATTTTCATATGTTGAACCCATATGCGAATATTAACCCAATTGACTTCAAATTGATTCATAGATGCGAACACTCGATTGTTTTAATTTCGCAAAATGAGCATCAACAACTCCACAATCGAGTTTTTAAATTCTTGCAACCAACAATTTCATAGTCCTTGACTTCGCGTTTTTCTTCACGAATCATCCCTCAATCATCAATCCAAATGCGAATCAAAAACTCATATGTTCTTGCTTTATCGATTCATCGACCTAATACACAAGGTTAGTTGAGCTGACCGGTTTGACTCGTTGACTTTATTTGACTTTGAATTGACCAGAATTTGACGGTTGTCACACATATTTAGATTAAAAATATTACTTTATTATTATTATTATTATTATTATTATTATTATTATTATATATATATATATATATATATATATATATATATATAAATAAAGGGAGAATCTTTTGAAAACCAAAAGAATTGTAAGAACTTTTTAACTCATAATCAGTTCATCATTTTTCAACGCTAAAAATAACAATATTTTCTAAATTATGCACATATGGCATATCTAGACTAAAAAAAAGATTTAAGGATTTTTGTTTTTTTTTTTGAGTGCTGACGAACACAATCAACAGTCATATGAACCGTTAATTGTACACATCCAGAGTTCATATGACTGTTGTTTTTGCTCATCAACAATTAATATGATTGTTGATTGTGCATAATATGTCTGATTGAGAACCAAAAAATTTGTAAGAACTTGCAAACTCATAATCAACTCATCATTTTTCAACATCAAAACATTAATCTTCTAAAAAAAAAATAATGATTTTATTTTAGTTTATTTTATTTTCGTTTTTTTGTATGATTGCTAACAAGCACAATCAGCAGTCCGTACAACTGATGATTGTACATACATTCAAATTTCAAAAATAAATCAAAAAAATTATCAAAAAAGTTTTTTAGCCTATATATTGCTTAGACGTACCATTTGGTAAAGATGTGTTTTTGGTGTTGAAAAATAATGAATTGATTATAAGTTCGCAAGTTTTTACAAATATTTTGATTCACACAATAACTCTGTTTTATATATATATATATATATGGAAAAGTGAATATACCCTTAAGGGTATATAAGCTTAGGTACCCAAACCTACAAAAATACGTTGTTTTGTTTGATATGTTAATTATAATGTTCTTAAACTTCAACCCCTAACTTAATTTACTTTCTAGATTTTCAAAATTTCACTACTATCTTTCTCTTACATTACATTTTTTTGTCAAATACTACTAGACTATATATATTATAATTGAAAATGAATATTATGTAAAAAGAAGATAAATGTGAAATTTATAAAAATCTTCGAAGTAAATCATTTTAGAAGTTAAATTATAAGAACATTGGGCAATTACAATGTATATATATGATTGAAAACGGCGTAGTACGGTGACTTAGGTACCTAAGCTTATATATCCTTAAGGGTATATTCACTTTTCCCATATATATATATATATATATATATATATATATATATATATATATATATATATATATATATATATATATATATATATATATATATATATATATATATATATATATAGGGTAAAGTGAATATACCTAACAACCTTATATAAGCTTAGGTACCTAACCACATTATACTACATTGTTTTGCATTATATTTCCATTGCAATCGTCTAAAGTTCATAAACTTCAACCCTTAATTTGATTTACTTCCAAGATTTTCAGACATTCACCATTATATTCCTTCTACACCATTTGATTTGTAACGGTAGTATATGAAGTCCACCAGAGGGTTTCCGATAGAAAGACGTCATTTGAAGGAAGATAATGGTGAAAGTCCAAAGATTTTGGAAGCAATCAAGTTATGAGGTTGAATTTTAAGAACTTTGGGTGATTACAATGCAAATATGATACAAAATTACGTAGTATGATGTAGTTAGGTACCTAAGCTTATATAAGGTTGTTAGGTATATTCACTTTACCCATATATATATATATATATATATATATATATATATATATATATATATATATATATATATATATATATATATATATATATATATATATATATATATTTTAACTAAAGAATATTTGTTTGAAGCCGTGCATTACCGTTATTGTTTATTTTTTTATGTTGATTATTAAATTAGTTGATGAAAAAGGATAAAAGATCGTGTTTACTTTTATAAAGTGTGTGTTTATGTCTTAAATTATTTAGTCAATGAACTTTATGAGCTTCCACTTACAAAAAATCATATCGAAAAACAAGTTAAATTACTATGTAGTTCACAAGAAATTGTACGCGAAACAAGTGAAGTACTTTCTTAGTATTTGTTAATTGTTATATTTGTATAGGAGATGAATAATATTTTTTCATATAATCATTAAAAATAATATGTTCGGTGAATAACACATATAAAACAAAATATATCTTCAATGGAGAAAGTTGTATATATATATATATATATATATATATATATATATATATATATATATATATATATATATATATATATATATATATATATATATATATATATATTCAAATGTGGATTAACATCTATTGTGTGGACGAATGAACAATGCTATTCTTTGAAAATAACAAAGAAAATATGTTGTTTGATAATATGAATACGTTCAATCTTATATAATTATTGTAATTATTATGAATTTTCACTAATTAAATTGTCTATAAGGTTATTATAGAATTTTTTTTAATTATTTTCATTCTGTCAGAATATTATCAGAATGTTTATTGAGTCATATTCTATAATAATGAAAATAAGTGAAAAATGATGCAAGAGAACAAAACTAAATTAGAATTCGTGAGAATCCATTAAAATGACAATAGTTATGTGACATTAAACATACTCACGTTAGTAAAAAAAACATATTTTTCTTAATAATTCTCATAAAATAATATTATCCACAAGTGCGTACAATAGTTGTTCATCCACATTATAACTTAACCCTATATATATATATATATATATATATATATATATATATATATATATATATATATATATATATATATATATATATATATATATATATATATATATATATATATATATATACACACACACACACACATATATGTTCAGGTTCATTTGAGACTATGCTAATTTTGTGAGACCGTAAAACCAAACTTAAAAATAATTTTAAGGGTATAGGTCATTTTTGGTCACTTAACTTTTGGTTTTGTGTTTATTTGGTCACTTAACTCTTTTTAAGTTATAAAAGGTCATCAAACTTTTGACTTTGTGATAATTTAATCACGTAACTTTTGGTTTGGTCACATTTAGTCACTTAACTTTTAGATTTGTGCTCATTTAGTCACCTAACTTTTAAAATTGTGCTCATTTAGTCACTAAACTTTTGAAAAAATTTAAAAGTTTGGTGACTAAATGAGCATAATTTTAAAAGTTAGGTGATTAAATGTGACCAAACCAAAAGTTAAGTGATTAAATGAACACAAAACCAAAAGTTTGATGATCTTTTAAAACTTAAAAAGAGTTAAGTGACCAAATGAGCACAAAACCAAAAGTTAAGTGACCAAAAATGACCTAAACCCTAATTTTAAAATGCAAAATAAAAGGAAAAATCCAAAAATTCTTTTTTTAATTATTATTTTTGGAACTTTAATTACCTAAAAAAATAAATAAAAATAAAAAAAATACCGTTTTTTTTAATACGTGAATTATTCTAATAGAATATTACACTGTAAATATTCTAATGTGATTTTTAAAATGTTAGAATATTATACTAGAATTCTCAGATATGTAGAATATTCTATTATTCTACTAGAATATGTAAAAATATTTTTTTTTTTTTGGAAAATATAAACTCCGAAAATAATATTTGAAATTTTTCAATTATTTTGCATTTTAAAAATATTTTTTTGTTTTATCTACAAAATGAATAGCTAGTATTGCGTTTCACAGTCTCATAAAATTAGGCTGTCTCACGTGAACTTAACCATATATATATATATATATATATATATATATATATATATATATATATATATATATATATATATATATATATATATATATATATGAGACGCTTTTACTTAAGATTAAAAAAAAAAAAAAAAAGTTCTTGAGATTCAACCACAGTCATGTATTTCTTATTTGCCGCTTACAGCGGGATATGTCTAATTATAAATGATTATATGACAGAGAGATATAATCATATATGATTATAAATGTTTATACGTATATATATAATCATAAGTGATTATACATATATGTTTGTTTGAGTAATCATATGTGATTATAACGGTTGATGGCAGAATAGGTGGTGGTGGCGGTGGTATAAATGATGGAGTTGACAGTGATGAGGTCGATTGGTGGCAGAGGTGATGGTAGTGGTGGTGGCGGTGGCGATTGTGGTGGTGGGGAAGGTGGCAAAGGTAAAAGGAACAGGAGGCGCTACATAATAATTTATGATTATAACTAACACATCATGTCGGTATGACTGAGAGTTAGAGGGCAGATATGTATTATGTGGTCTTGGTTGAATCACAATATCTTTATTTAATTTTGAATCTCAATGGAACTTCTCTGTGTGTGTGTATATATGTGTGTATATATATATATATATATAATTTTTGTTCTTAAAATAAAATAAGTTTTTGAGAATCGGGACACTTATTTGATAAAGGTATAAAGTGGGTGCTACTATATATACCCCTCATTCATATAAATCATCACAGTATAGGAAATATACAAACACTATTACACTCCAATTAGGGGTAACACAAAACAATTGTGAGGTAAAAATTTCCCATATGTGTAGGCTATGTATAGATTTATTGATTGCATTAGGAAGATTTAATTAATCGAAATAAAAAAAAATACAAAAACAAAAGAGCTTGAAGAACACCGATCAACAGAGACACAACCCCCATATGGGGTTAAGAAATCGGAAGAAGGACCAAGGGAATTTAAGGAAGTTGTAGAAACAACTTCCGGTATTGGAAAATAGAATTTTTTTCGTTTAAGGCTATGTTTGGCATACTAGATGAAAAACTAGTTGTTAGATGAAAAGTTAGTTATTAAATAAAAAGTTATATGATAGCTGAGAAGCTAACCGATAAAAAATGATGTTTGGTAAACTAACTGAAAAGCTAGCTGAAATATATAAAATTACATAAAATGACATTTAAGATTATTTGTTTCTATAATTAATTTAGGGGTATATTTGAAAAAAAAATTTAAAAACTTCTAAAAAGCTAGTCTAAGTAACTTTTCAAAAAGCTAGTTTATAAAACTACTTTTTGGTTTGTCAAACACGACAACATAAAAAATCTCGAAAAATAAGATAGTTGTGACACGTCAAACACGGTCTAAAACTGATTAAGACGGTGGAACATGAGTTTGCATCTGATTGGAATAGGGATGAGCAAAAGGACCGAACCGGCCAGAACCGGCCCGAATCGGACCGGAACCGGGAACCGGCTTCGGCCAAAATCAAGAACCGAACCGGCCCGGCGGTTCTACCGGTTCCCGGTTCCTACCGGTTCTTGTCATGTCTTCAAATGTTGGAACCGGTCCTTGAAAAATAGCATCATACGGTTCCGGTTTTTGCCGGTTCTACCGGTTCCGGTTATATCGGTTCCGGTTCCTACCGGTTCCCGGTTCCAAAAATCTACAAAAATAACGTCCCGGTCCCGGCCCGACCGGTTCCGGTACCGGTTCCAGCCGGTTCCCCGGTCCATTTGTTCATCCCTAGATTGGAAGCGACTAGGCGGTGCACATGAACACATGAACGGACGGTAGATGCAAGTGTGGAAAATTATCCCGATATCGAATGACATACGCGTGTGAGGATAGATGATCAGGAAAACGAAACTGTTCCCAAACTTGATGTAATTTAAATATGTATATTATGTTACAATTTATTTATTCAATTGACTGGTCCATTTAGTTGATAGGTCAAGGGTCAACCATCATGTTGCTTTGACTAAATTATGTTAATACCCTCTTCAAAGTAATTTCAAGGCAGCCACGCATCTTTTTCCACCCACTTCTTTTATCTGTCTCCATTTTGAATATATTATTGCTACTCTGTTCAAATTTATTGTTTTATATTTGTGTTAGTGTGGGAAACAAATTATTAGTGTTGTTAGAAAAATATTATTGGTAAGCCGGGAGTTTTGTGCTTATTAAATACCATTATTTTAATGGTATTTTGTGAAGGAAAAAAAAACAAACAATTAGTTTCAAGTTTATGGTATCTTTTATAGGACGATGGTGTTTCAAATAAATCTTAACTGAGATTCTACTTTGTGGTGTATGCTATGAATTTGTATTTTGGATGACGATAAATTTTCATAAGAAATCGAATTGTGCTCATTTTCATCAGAAAGAAATACCGATAAGGTGCTCGAGCCCATTTTAGTATTTCTCGTATCCATGTATGTTTTTGCAATCTATTCCATGAATTCTTAAGTGCCACCTGTAAAATTCATTGCTATTTTTGTAATTTGCTTAGTTCATGCCTACATTTTGGAAAAGACTTAGTTAAATTAGCCTTTTTTTCTATTTCTCTTGTAAATGTATCGTGATGAATCATTTAATTAAGATATTCAAAGTTTAAAAAAATACTTGAAATATAGTTTTTTAAGTTTTGTTAAAAGCAAGAAACGTGACCATGATGACATATCATGAAGTTAATAAAAAAAATAGTATAAAACCTAAAAAAGAAAAAAAAAAAAAAAAAAAAATGGTGTTTAAGTTCACACATTAACAACCATCTTGTTAAAAGAACGTTAAATTTACCTAATATGTATTTTAATAATTTTCATATAAAAATTGATCTTTTAGGTTCACACGTTAACAACCAACTTATTATCACGTGGTTGGTTTCCCACAAAATTCCTCAACTATACATTCACTTTCAATTCTAGTTACATAAAAATAAGGTAATTCTTTTATTTAAAAAATTAAAAAAAAAAACACTTTTACATCTATCGTATCTGACAATAAAATATATTTTATATAAATAAATTAACTTCTTAAATAGAAAAATCACATTTCATATAAAAAAACATTACTCATAACTAACCACCTTTGATAAAAGTCATCAAACATTTACAGAAATACTAATGTCCTATCTTTACCTGTCTTGCCTCTTCTCGGGCATCGGTTCTGATTAAAGAGGGACTCCATTCATCTTTATCTTAGTTATGGAGGCATTGAGTGCCACCATGAAGTCTGTTTATCAATCGGCCTTGTTCCATGGGATCCAAACTCCAAATAACAAGCCATCCATCTTGCATATTTTCTATGTCGACGACGCTATTTTTGTTGGCGATTGGTCCAATGCCAATTTCTCTAATCTGCCTCACATTCTTCGTTGTTTTCAGGTTTTTTCAAGCCTAACGGTGAATTTCAACAAGTTACGGGTTTTGGTATCGGTGTTCCTGACACCGAGATTGAGAGTTGTGCTTCCATTTTAAGTTGTTCAGCTGCCTCCTTCCCGTTCAACTATCTTGGAGTAAATGCCGGAGCTAACATGTCCCTGAAGTGTAAGCGCAAACAGAAGGATGTTGTCGATCAGATTTGAAGTAGGCTTTCGTCTTGGAAATCCAAGTCGGTTAACTCTTGTCAAATATGTTCTTGGGAGCATGTCTCTTTATCACTTCTCTCTTTTTAAACTCATATGTTAGTTATCAATGATATAGAGAGACTTCGTGACATGGGTTACCCTACATGGTCTTTACCCTACATGGTCTTTATCTGGGAATGCCATGGACTACCCCACGTGGTCTTATATCCAATTGCCACGGGATCCCCCCGGGGTCTTCCATGCAATAACATGCAATCACTAGCATACCACATATCTCTACAAATGCTAATGTACCACATAACATAAAATGGGATGGCATTGGTGCCTTAGACCCATTGGTATGGTCAGAAGACTTACCTCTCTCAAATGTTGAAACTGACATGCTAGAACCAGATATGTCCCACGTGTGGCTCCGACTCAACTACCTGTAAACATTATAAGATGGACTTGTCAAAATCCCAAAGTTACTCTCAAGGTCAACCCTGGTCAATCTTGGTCAAATTCAAAGTCATCAGTCAAAGTCAACAGTCCATGTTGACCTCAACTCGTCGATTGCATCTAGCCACTTGTCGAGTTCCTATCAAGCCCAGACAATCTGATCAACCCTAGCCAACTCGACGAGTTATTTCATCAATTTGACGAGTTCACTTGATATTCAGAAGGCGGGAAAACTCAATTCGACTCGTTGAGTTCCTAGAGCAACTCATCGAGTCCCCTTTCCTTTTTGCTTGTTGTAACAGCCCGGAATTTCAGGTATTTCTTTAAATTATTTTTGGGGCATATTTAGGAGGGGACTCGGCGAGTTGGTGCCTGACTCGCCGAGTAGGACCACGGTCTTGGTCACAGATTCGCGACGGGACTCGACGAGTCCATTAGGGACTCGGCGAGTCGACGCTGTTCAGCTGAAACCCTAGCCGTTTTGATTCTGAATCGTATATAATGTCTTTAGGGCCATCATGTCTCGTCTTTTGGCCGATTGAAGATAACTTAGGAGTCTGTGGGCATCTGGAGCAAGGGTGAGGGCTAGTGGAAGCTTGAAGAGGTTGTTAGACAAGGAGAGGCAAGGTGGTGATCAAAGGAGGTTCAAGGGGTCGAGTTCTGAAGGTTGGGGACACAAGGAACACGTTTCCAGGTAATCTTCGGATCATATCTGTAGCTTTTACGTTGTATGCGAATCTAGGGTTTAGGAAACCCATTTAAGGATTTGATAGATTATAGTGTTGTTGCAAGTGTTTAAACCCCTGAAATAGTATATGTGAAGGTCCAGGAAGCCCCATATCTATATATTATGGAATCATGCGAAGTACAGGAGGCAGTTGATTGATTGCATGGCGAGGACTCGCCGAGTCCAATGATCAGACTCGCCGAGTAGCTTGAAGATTCACTAGGACTCGCCGAGTTGTTCTTCAGACTCGGCGAGTAGCTTGAAGACCTATTGGAACTCGTCGAGTCGTTCTTTAGACTCGGCGAGTGGAGTCGGGGTGTCTAGACTCGCCGAGTTGCCTTTGCACTCGACGAGTCCGGTCAAGTTGACCGTTGACCTGTATGAAATTTAGTAGGGTCAGTTGTCTTGTTTGATAAGATCATTAATAAAGGTATGTGGTATTATAGGGAGCCTGCAGATTAGCGGATCGAGTGCGAGTAGCTCGAAGGGTTTATAGCTTGCATACTACGAGGTGAGTCCTCTCACTATACTTCACCCGTAAGGGTTTGACTGCGTGACCGGAAGGTTGTATGTGTTATATTTATGCTATGTCTAGAGAGGTAGTTGCTTTATATGTGATGTATGATTATATGTGAGGTATGCTTATACGGGCCGGAAGGCGTGACTTTATGTGATAGAAAGAACGGTATGATGTATGACTTATGTGTTATGTGTGATATGTTATATGTGTTATGTTTTATACTATTATGGGCCGGAAGGCAAAATACTATGGGCCGGAAGGCAATGTAATACGGGCCGGAAGGCGATATGTTATGGGCCGGAAGGCGATTATGTTACGGGCCGGAAGGCAATGTTATGTGGACCAAAAGGTCCGGGCCGGAAGGCGTATGTGGGTAAGTCGTATACTGGGGAACTCACTAAGCATTTATGCTTACTAGTTGTGTTTATGTTTTTCAGGTACTAGCGATGACCGTGGGAAGGCGCCGGCGTGACACGTACACACTGCCATTGTTGAAGATCTTGAGGATTTATTATTTATACTTTTGCAATAAACTTGGAATAAACTCTTTTGTCGAATAATGATGTTTTATTTTAAATGAAAATTTTATTTGAAAATTTGAGCTGTTTCAATTGGTATCAGAGCCTTGGTTTGAGGGATTCGGGTGTACTTTCGGGTGCAACTGAACTCAGACCGGGGATTTGAGGAAAAACCTTTTTAAATAATAAGGACACAACATTTCATAAATGGTAAGGCGGTAAAACAAGAATGGAGCAGTGTGTACGATCAGCCAGCGCCCGAACGGTAAAGATCCCCAGAATACCTTACAATGTTATATTATGCATTGAATTATGAATTGTTATGCATGCTAGAAGACTAGGTATACATGATAGGACTAGAATGGCCTGTTTTGTGATGCCTTGTCTAGGGAGATTGCTTATATGAGATATTTGGTAGCGTGCAAGTAGATAGTGCATACTAGAGGTAGAGTACTCATTATTCGGGATTTGGGGAGGAAGATTTAGGACGAATACTGATACGGTGTGGTCGGTAGTATTGGGCCCGTACTACCGAAGACACCGGATCAGTGGAAGACCCAAGTAAGAATCCCTGGAAATCGGAGACTGAGTAGGGCGCGTATCGAGTACAATTGTACTTGGTGGAGTCTCTGATGATTTTATGTTGTATTTCAGAGACATCATGGTCATCACACGCAATGGGGCGAGTTCGAGCGGTGCGAGTGACGAGGAGATTCGTCAGATTATTCAGGAAGAGGTAGCTGCGGTGGTTCGGGCTGAGATCCCGGAGATGTTTGGGTCTATTAAGACCACTCTGATGGAGGAGTTTGAGGAGCGGTACGCCGCACTTACTGAAGCTGCAGTCGCTGCCGCTACCGTAGCTGTGGCTGCTGCTAGGCCGCAAAGGGGTGATTCATTACTATTCAGGGAATTCAGCAACACGAAACCCCCTGAATTTGATGGGACGCAGGATCCGATTGCGGCTATTAGGTGGATCGCCGATATCGAGGGGTGCTTCTATACTTGCTCATGCCCGGAGCACTTGAGGGTACGGTTCGCCTTGAACCAGCTCCGTCTGGGAGCGAAGGATTGGTGGAAGTTCGTGACGGCGAACTTCACTCAGGCAGAGATTTCAGCGGTGACATGGGAGAGGTTTACGGAGATGTTCAGGGACGAGTACGTTCCCCCGGTGGAGAGGGAGCGATTGATTCAGGAGTTCTTGACCCTTAAGCAGGGTACTGATTCCGTGGCAGTGATCACGCGGAAGTTTCATGAGAGGGCAATGTTCTGTCCTGAGCTGGTATCTACAGAGCAGTCGCGGATGAGCCGGTATTTGGGCGTTTTGAAGAGGGAGATCCGGGAGTTTGTGTCAAACTCCACCTATCGTACTTTCACTGAGCTTCAGGCGAACGCCAGGAAGCGCGAGATCGAGTTGGAGACTCAGGCGAGGGAGGAGGCTGAGTCTCGGCAGGTGGATCGACGGCCGGCTCAGTCTCAGCCGACAGCCAAGCGGACTAAGTTCGCTGATTCGAGGATGGGAGGTCCGAAGGGTCGCACTTGCGTGAAGTGCGGCAGGAGTCACGAGGGGGTGTGTCGAGCTGGTGGTTGCTACAAGTGTGGCAAGGAGGGACATATTGCCAGGGATTGCCCTAAGGGGTTTATGGTTTGCTTTCACTGCAACCAGACAGGCCATCGGAAGGCCGAGTGTCCGCAGCTTCGTCAGGGAGCTACACCTACTACCAGGACTACTGAGACCCGACCGGCGAAGGTCGAGGCCCTGAGGGATCGCGGGAGAGCCTTTCAGCTGACTGCGGAGGAGGTCCGCGTTGCGCCCGATGTTGTGGCAGGTATGTTATCATTCACGTATTTACTTAAAGGTCGAAATGCTATGCTTATGTTAATGTATGTGTAGGTACTTTCCTTGTGAACTCTATGCCTGCTCTAGTGTTATTTGATTCGGGTGCGAGTAGATCGTTTGTATCATTAGCTTTTAGTCAGCACATCGGCATTAGTCGTGAGCTGTTAAGTCGGCCTTTGAGCGTTTCTATTGCGGCTGAGAGGGTGGTTTGTGCTACGGAGGTTCTTCGGGGATGTGTGCTAGAGATCTTCGGGGTCGCGTTCCCGATTGACCTAATTCCTATTGCGATGGGGGATGTCTGTGTCATCGTAGGCATGGACTGGTTGAGCCGATTCAGCGCTGTCATCGACTGCGAGCGTCAGCTGGTGACTATACGAGACCCTAGTGGGGGAGTTCTTACGGTATACGGCGAGGGTACCCGTTCGGGATCAGCCTTTTGTTCGGCCGCTAGGGCGAGGCAATGCCTACAGCGGGGATGTAATGGTTTTGTGGCATATGTGATGGATACGCGGGAGATTTCCGAGAGACCGAAGACACTGAAGGAGGTTCCAGTGGTGCGCGAGTTTCCAGATGTTTTTCCCGAGGATTTGCCGGGAGTACCTCCTGCGAGGCAAGTGGAGTTTGGTATCGATCTAGTTCCAGGGGCTGCGCCTATTGCGAAGGTGCCTTATCGTCTTGCACCTCCAGAGATGCAAGAGTTGTCCTCGCAACTTCAAGAGTTGTTGGGGAAGGGATTTATTCGGCCGAGTAGCTCGCCGTGGGGAGCACCGATTCTGTTCGTCAAGAAGAAGGATGGTTCACACCGGATGTGTATCGATTACCGGGAGCTGAACAAGGTTACGGTCAAGAACCGCTATCCGTTACCGAGGATCGATGATCTATTCGATCAGCTGCAAGGGGCATCTTGGTTTTCCAAGATTGATTTGAGATCAGGGTACCATCAGGTAAGAGTGCGGGATGAGGACGTCCAGAAGACAGCATTTAGGACGCGGTATGGGCATTACGAGTTCGTGGTGATGCCTTTTGGGCTCACCAATGCCCCAGCAGTGTTCATGGACCTCATGAACAGGGTATGCAGGCCGATGCTGGATCGGTCTGTGATTGTATTTATCGACGACATTCTGGTGTATTCGCGGTCTAGAGAGCAGCATGAGGGACATTTGAGGGAGGTCCTTGAGGTACTGAGGTCGGAGAAGCTATATGCAAAATTCTCCAAATGTGACTTCTGGTTACGGGAGGTCCAATTTCTGGGGCACGTTGTAAATCAGGCAGGGATATTGGTCGATCCGGCCAAGGTGGAAGCGGTGATGAGTTGGGAGGCACCGAAGTCACCTTCTGAGATCAGGAGTTTCCTTGGGTTGGCGGGGTACTATCGGAGGTTCATTAGGGACTTCTCCAAGATCGCGGTGCCGCTCACCAGACTTACCCGGAAGGGTGTTACATTTTCATGGGGACCCGAGCAGCAGACTTCCTTCGAGACACTTCGTCAGAGACTGTGCGAAGCCCCAGTATTAGCTCTCCCGGAAGGGATGGAGGACTTTGTCGTATATTGCGACGCATCGATTTCAGGACTGGGTGCAGTGTTGATGCAGAGGGGCCATGTGATAGCCTATGCATCGAGGCAGCTGAAGCCTCACGAAGCGAGATATCCCACGCATGACTTAGAGTTGGGGGCAGTAGTGTTCGCCCTCAAAATTTGGCGTCACTACCTGTACGGGGTTCGTTGTACCATATACACGGACCATAAGAGTTTGAAGTATTTGATGGATCAACCCAACCTAAACATGCGTCAGAGGAGATGGTTAGACGTGGTTAAGGATTATGACTGTGAGATCCTATACCACCCAGGCAAGGCTAATGTGGTAGCCGATGCATTGAGTCGTAGGGCGGAGAGCACTCCATTGCGGGACGTATGTTTGAGATTGACGGTGATGACTCCGGTATTAGATGCTATTCGTGGGGCACAGGCCGAGGTTGTGAAATCTGGGATGCAGAAACAGGAGCGGGTCGTCGGGTTGATTTCAGAGTTCGTTATGGATGGACGGAGACTTCTGACGTTTCAGGGTCGGATCTGGGTACCATTCGTGGGCGGTACGCGTGTTACTTTGATGGAGGAGGCACACAGATCGAAATTCTCGATCCATCCCGGTGCTACGAAAATGTATTTGGATTTGAGAAAGGAGTATTGGTGGCCTTGCATGAAGAGAGACGTCGCCTGGTTCGTTGAGAGGTGTTTGACCTGCCGTAGGGTTAAGGCCGAGCACCAGAGACCGCACGGTAAATTGCAACCCTTAGAGATTCCTGAGTGGAAGTGGGAGCAGATCACGATGGATTTCATCACCAAATTGCCGAGAACTGCCAGGGGAGTCGATGCGATTTGGGTGATTGTGGATAGGCTAACAAAGAGTGCACACTTCCTTGCCATTAGCGAAAGTTCATCAGCAGAGAAGTTGGCAGAGTTATACGTGAGAGAGATAGTATCTCGGCATGGAGTGCCGACCTCGATTGTTTCGGACCGCGATGTACGTTTCACTTCCAGGTTCTGGAAGAAATTCCATGAGGAGTTGGGTACTAAGCTGCATTTTAGTACCGCATACCATCCCCAGACCGACGGTCAGAGCGAGCGGACGATTCAGACATTGGAAGACATGCTTAGAGCGTGTGTGTTAGACTTCGGGGGTAGCTGGGATGCGCATCTGCCGTTGGCTGAGTTTTCCTACAACAACAGCCATCATTCGAGCATTGGTATGCCACCTTTTGAGTTGTTGTATGGTAGGAGGTGTCGGACTCCCATTTGCTGGGGAGAAGTGGGACAGAGAGTGATGGGCAGTACAGAGATCGTACTTCAGACGACCGAACAGATTCAACGGGTGAGGCAGAGGTTATTGACCGCCCAGAGCCGACAGAAGAGTTATGCGGACAGACGCCGGTCCGAGCTCGAATTCCAGGTCGGCGACTTCGTTCTCCTAAAGGTTTCTCCTTGGAAAGGAGTGATTCGGTTCAGAAAGAGGGGCAAATTGGGGCCCCGGTTCATAGGTCCATTCCGGGTAATTGCAAGGGTAGGTCGGGTAGCTTATCGGTTGGAGTTGCCAGCGGAGCTGAGTCAGATTCACAATACCTTTCACGTATCACAGTTGAGGAAGTGTATAGCCGATGAAGCGGCAGTGGTTCCGTTAGGGGATATTCTGGTGGATGCAAGCCTGAATTACGCTGAGAGACCAGTAGCTATCAGGGATCGGAAGATCAAGGTTCTACGGAACAAGGAGATACCCCTGGTGTTGGTTCAGTGGCAACATCGGAAGGGATCGGAGATGACTTGGGAGCCGGAAAGTGAAATGCGGGAGCAACATCCGGAGTTATTCGCAGAATGAGACTTCGAGGGTGAAGTCTAGTTCTAGTGGGGGAGAGTTGTAACAGCCCGGAATTTCAGGTATTTCTTTAAATTATTTTTGGGGCATATTTAGGAGGGGACTCGGCGAGTTGGTGCCTGACTCGCCGAGTAGGACCAGGTCTTGGTCACAGATTCGCGACGGGACTCGACGAGTCCATTAGGGACTCGGCGAGTCGACGCTGTTCAGCTGAAACCCTATCCGTTTTGATTCTGAATCGTATATAATGTCTTTAGGGCCGTCATGTCTCGTCTTTTGGCCGATTGAAGATAACTTAGGAGTCTGTGGGCATCTGGAGCAAGGGTGAGGGCTAGTGGAAGCTTGAAGAGGTTGTTAGACAAGGAGAGGCAAGGTGGTGATCAAAGGAGGTTCAAGGGGTCGAGTTCTGAAGGTTGGGGACACAGGGAACACGTTTCCAGGTAATCTTCGGATCATATCTGTAGCTTTTACGTTGTATGCGAATCTAGGGTTTAGGAAACCCATTTAAGGATTTGATAGATTATAGTGTTGTTGCAAGTGTTTAAACCCCTGAAATAGTATATGTGAAGGTCCAGGAAGCCCCATATCTATATATTATGGAATCATGCGAAGTACAGGAGGCAGTTGATTGATTGCATGGCGAGGACTCGCCGAGTCCAATGATCAGACTCGCCGAGTAGCTTGAAGATTCACTAGGACTCGCCGAGTTGTTCTTCAGACTCGGCGAGTAGCTTGAAGACCTACTGGAACTCGTCGAGTCGTTCTTTAGACTCGGCGAGTGGAGTCGGGGTGTCTAGACTCGCCGAGTTGCCTTTGCACTCGACGAGTCCGGTCAAGTTGACCGTTGACCTGTATGAAATTTAGTAGGGTCAGTTGTCTTGTTTGATAAGATCATTAATAAAGGTATGTGGTATTATAGGGAGCCTGCAGATTAGCGGATCGAGTGCGAGTAGCTCGAAGGGTTTATAGCTTGCATACTACGAGGTGAGTCCTCTCACTATACTTCACCCGTAAGGGTTTGACTGCGTGACCGGAAGGTTGTATGTGATATATTTATGCTATGTCTAGAGAGGTAGTTGCTTTATATGTGATGTATGATTATATGTGAGGTATGCTTATACGGGCCGGAAGGCGTGACTTTATGTGATAGAAAGAACGGTATGATGTATGACTTATGTGTTATGTGTGATATGTTATATGTGTTATGTTTTATACTATTATGGGCCGGAAGGCAAAATACTATGGGCCGGAAGGCAATGTAATACGGGCCGGAAGGCGATATGTTATGGGCCGGAAGGCGATTATGTTACGGGCCGGAAGGCAATGTTATGTGGACCAAAAGGTCCGGGCCGGAAGGCGTATGTGGGTAAGTCGTATACTGGGGAACTCACTAAGCATTTATGCTTACTAGTTGTGTTTATGTTTTTCAGGTACTAGCGATGACCGTGGGAAGGCGCCGGCGTGACACGTACACACTGCCATTGTTGAAGATCTTGAGGATTTATTATTTATACTTTTGCAATAAACTTGGAATAAACTCTTTTGTCGAATAATGATGTTTTATTTTAAATGAAAATTTTATTTGAAAATTTGAGCTGTTTCACTTGTTGTGATGATTCACCGAATCCCGGGACTCCAAGGCTTAGATCTAAAGCCCCAAGGTGTCTAAAAGGATAAAGTTTCGAACTTTACCTTCTAGAATCGTTCCTAAAGCTCCAAAGCCCTTAACCAAGGTTGAAAAGTTCCACAGCCTTACCATATGATCCAAAACTCTATGGATCTAAAATCCCTCCCTTCAAGAAAGGTTTCTAGTCCTTAAAACGTTCCAAAGATGGAGGCTTTATGGACATGCATGTCCCTAGGTCAAAATGGCCAAAAAGAGGGAAATGTTCCCTAAACCCTTGCATGGTGTCCTTGCTCAACCAAAAGCCAGATCTAGCCCACCTTCAGACCATTTTGCTTTGGAGATTCATAAGTTGCAAACTTTATGAATCCCATGCATGCATTCAACAAGAAGGGTAGGAAATGAAGAGTAAATTCAAGATCTATCCATATTCTTTGATAAAAATCGAGTCTTCAAGACTTGCAGCAGTCCACAAGATGACTAAGCTCAAGGATGGGTGCTTGGTTTACTGGATCTTCTCGCTATCTCCTTCTTCTTAAGCTTCAAAGGTCACTCTAGCTCACAAAATGGAAGAGAATGGGGATTATGGTTAGGACAAACGTTCTTCGGGTTTAAAGGCTGATGGGAGGTCAGCCTCAAGGCTCATAAGGAGATTATATAGGGTGCAAACCCAAAAAATATTGTTTTATCATTACAAGGCCTACTCGTCGAGTCGTCCTTCCAACTCGTCAAGTAGGGTGTAGATCCTGCGTTCTTGAAATGCCCTCTACTCAACGATTTGGACTCTTAACTTACCGAGTCCACACACCAAAACCCTAGATATTAAATAAATTAAGTAATACCTGGAACAGGTGTTAGAAATATCCTCCACTTGAACTAGACTTTGTCCTCGAAGTCTGCTAATCCAAAAAATTCTGGGTAGTGATCTCGCATCTCGTCCTCCGGCTCCCAGGTCCACTCGGAGCCCATACGGTGCTGCCATTGCACCTTTACCAACTTCACTTCCTTGTTCCGGAGAACCTTAGTCTTCTTATCTAGGATGGCAACAGGCCTCTCAATGTAGGTAAGGATCTCATCCACCTGGATGTCGTCCAGCGAAACGACTGTGGACTCATCAGTGACACTCTTCCGAAGCTGTGACACATGCAAGGTGTTGTAAATCTGGCTAAGCTCATCTGGCAGGTCTAGTCGATATGCTACCTTGCCCACCCTGGCCAAAATCCTGAATGGATCGATATATCTGGGTCCTAGCTTGCCCCTTATACGAAACCTAATAACACCCTTCCAGGGCGACACTTTCAGTAATACAAAGTCCCCCACCTGGAACTCAATATCCGATCTCCACCGATCAGCATAACTTTTATGTCGGCTCTGAGCAACTCGAAGTCGGTCGCACACCTGCTGAATCAACCTGGTAGTCTTGAGCACTACCTCGGTGCTCCCCATGACCCGGTGCTCAAACTCGTCCCAACAAACTAGGGTCCTGCACCTCCGACCATTAAACATCTTAAATGACGGTCGATCGATACTAGCATGGAAACTGTTGTTGTATGAAAATTCTGCCAACGGGAGGTATGTGTCCCATCTCCCTCCAAAATCCAACACGCATGCTCTAAGAATGTCCTCCAGTGTCTGGATCGTCCTCTTGCTTTGGCCATCGGTCTGGGGGTGGTATGTCGTGCTAAAATGCAGTTGAGTGCCCATTTCCTCGTGGCACTTCTTTTAGAACCTAGATGTAAACCGAACATCCCTATCAGAGACTACCGACACTGGTACCCCGTGTCTAGCCACCACCTCTCGAAAATATTTGCCAACTTCTTCGCGGATATACTCTCTGAAATCGGAATGAAGTGGGAAGTCTTCATAAGTCTGTATATGATCACACATATGGCATCCACGCCCCTCACTGTCCTCGGTAACCTCGTGATGAAGTCCATAGTGATTTATTCCTATTTCCACATGGGAATGGGTAGCGGCTGTACCTTTCCATGAGGCCGCTGATGCTCAGCTTTGACCTTCCTACAGGTCAAGCACCGCTCCACAAACCAGTTGATCTCCCGCTTCATGCAGGGCCACCAATAACACAGTCTCAAGTCTATATACATTTTTGTCGCCCCTTGATGTATAGAGAAATAGAACTTGTGTGCCTCCTCTAAGATCCTCTGTTTCACCCTTCCAGACATTGGTACCAACACTCGACCACATTGTGTCAAAAGACCGCGGCTATCCTTAAAAAACAAAGGATACTGTCTCTGAATTTTCTCTATCTTCCAATTCTCTCTCTTCACTCCCTCGACCTGGCCCTCCTTGATCATGTCTAACAATGGAGGGATCACCATCATCCTCATACAAATGTTCCCAATCGGGGACCCTATCGTCTTGCGGCTCTAAGCATCGGCCACCACATTGGCCTTCCTTGGATGGTATAGGATCTCACAATCATAATCCTTCAGCACGTCCATCCACCTCCTCTGTCGCATGTTGAGGTTCTGCTGATCCATCAAATACTTCAAACTCTTGTGATCAGTATAAATGGTGCAACGCACCCCATACAAGTAGTGTCTCCAGCTCTTGAAGGTGAACACCACTGCTCCTAATTCCAAGTCATGAGTGGGATAATTCACCTCATGAGGCTTCAACTGCCTCGAGGCGTAAGCGATCACGTGCCCCCTCTGCATCAATACCGCACCTAACCCTGAAATTGATGCGTCATAGTACGCCACCAAATCATCTAACCCCTCGGGTAGTACTAGGATCGGAGCCTCGCATAACCTCCATCTTAGAGTCTTAAAATCCAACTGCTGATTCGTGCCCCACCGAAAAGTCACAATATTCTTAGTCAAGTGGGTCAATGGCACAACAATCTTGGATAAATCCTGAATAAATCTCCGATAATAGTGTTGGGTTTTGAGCATTCTAAAACTCCTATGGTGTACATGCAACCCTAAATACCTTGGATCTATGTTTTCTCTAATATACATGCAAATACTAATATTCCAAGGTATTACCCTATCTAGCATACAATCATATATACTTGGATAATAATATAGATAGAATACATACCTCTTGTAGTGTAGCTTGACTCCATGGGGCTTGAGTGCCTAGTGCCTCAAATGTGACACCTCAAATGGCTCACACAACATCAAATGCTCTGGGAATAACTTAGAGAGAAACTCACTCTTCATGAAATCGGCTAGCCCTTCTTTTACACACACTAGTGGCTGATTTTGGTGAATAATATGATGCTTATATAGTGTGTTACAATTAGGGTTACACCATGTAACCCCTAATTGTCATGACCTTTCATTTCCATGACCCATGGGTTATATAACCTCCATGGAGCATCCTATGGGTTTAACCCAAATTGATTATCCATGGAGCTTTGGCCCACTATATAAGTTATGGATGATTAACACAATCAACCCATATATTTTATTAGTCTTCTTTTGATCACATAAATAATTCTAAATTAATTCTTGATCAATACTAATTAAATATTATTAATATTATTATTATTATTATATTAGGACTTATAATATATTAATAACCATAAGTGTCTTATTTCTCTCATTTAGTCTATCCAAGTGCATGATGCCATGCAACCCAAATGGATCATGCTGGGTCGGGTCAAGTACATACCAAATATAGTTATGGACTTAGACATTAATCCAACAAATAGTTCGCTAAACCCAAGAAGCTACGAATCTCTGATGCATTCTTCGGTACTTCCCATCGCATCACTGCCTCAACCTTGGCTGGATCAACCGAAATATCCTCCTGATTGATGATATTACCCAAAAAATTGTACCTTTCACAACCAGAAATCACACTTGGAGAACTTTTCATAAAGCTTCTCTGCCCTCAGGGTCTCCAGTACCTCCATCAAATGCTGCTCATGCTGCACCTTGGTCTTAGAATAGACCAGGATATTAGAATAAAAACAATCACCGACCGATCCAACATCGGTCTACACACTCTATCCATGAGTTCCATGAACACTGGTGGGGCATTGGTGAGCCCAAACGGTATCACTACAAACTCATAATGCCCATATCGAGTCCTGAAAGCCGTCTTCGGTATATCCTCATCCCAAATCCTCATCTGATGGTACCCTGAACGAAGATAAATCTTGGACAACCAAGATGCACCCTACAGGTGATCAAACAAATCATAGATCCCTGGCAACAGAAAACGGTTCTTCGTTGTTAGTTTGTTCAGCTCTCGGTAATCAATGCACATCCTGTGTGACCCATCTTTCTTTTTCATGAACAAGATTGGTGCACCCCACGAGGAACTGCTCGGACGTATGAACCCTCGGTATAGCAGCTCCTGAAGCTACGTTGATAACTCCTACATCATGGGCGGTGCCAACCGGTATGGTGCCTTCACTATCAGAGCGGCACCCGACACCAAATCAATTCAAAACTCCACCTGCCTCTTCGGAGGCACTCCTGATAAGTCTTTAGGGAAAACATCCTAAAATTCCTACACAACCAGCACACCACCCACGTCCTTCGTGGCCTCAACCCTCATATCTAAGATATAGGCCAAAAATCTCGTACATCCATGCTGTAGAAATCTCCTAGCCCTCGCAGCCGAACAAAGAGTTGGCCCCTGCGATGCTCTCTCACCATGTATAACCAGTTCTCCCTTACTTGGGGCTCGAACCCTAACCAACTGGCACACATAATCAATCATGGCCCCATTGGCCCCCAACCAATCCATATCGACAATCACCTTCAGCCCTCGCAACGGTATTGCGACTAGATCCAAACGAAACCTCTCGCCCAACACATTCAGTATGCAATCCTAATACACCCTCTTAGCACTCATAGTGCGGTCATCTACAATATCTACCTCGAGCGGGGAACCCAAAGTTCCTGGTGCGTCCCGGAACTTCTTGCTAAGCGCAAGGGACACGAACGATCGGGTAGCACCCGAATCAAACAAGACATGAGCAGACATACCATTGACCAAAAATGTCCCTATACAAGCATCAAGTACACATAAGTCATACAAATAATAAGAAAAAAGAATAATAGACACGTACCAGCCACAATATCTGGCGCTGCCCTAGCCTCCTTGGTAGTCAACTGAAATATGCGGCTCTTCACCTCTGGGGCATCCGCCTTAGCAGGGCGGCCATCGGTGATCCTAAGTGTAGCCGGTACAGGTACCGCTACTGCTCCTTCCCCTTCTTGCAACCTCATACAGTTGGCATTTTTATGGCCAGTCTGGTTTCAGTGGAAACATATTAAGCTCTTATTGGGGCAATCCCTGCTCAAATGGCCCTACTAACCACAAGAGTAACATCCTGATATCCCTGTTGTCCGAAAAGCCCCACCGTGCGATTTACCGCACCTGGCACACTGGCCCCGACCCTGCTGGCCCCTGCTGGAAATGTATAAGGTCTTAGGCTTCTTAGCCTGACCCACCGCTGACTGTGCCTGCTCCGGTTTCCACTTGGTGCAGAAGTCTAACTCAATCTCCCGTTCTCGGACCTTCTCCACCATTTCATTTAGGGTTTCGCACCATGTAAAGCTCACAAGCTCCCAAATATCTCCCTCAGCATGGAATGATATCTCGTCCTCTGCATATCCTCATCGGTAGCATACTGTGGGATCAACAATGCTCACTCACGAAACTTGGGTGATCTTCGCCACAATCTCAATGGTCTGTTGGAGCTCTTGGAACTCCCTCACCATCCTCTGCACCTCAATGGTTGGTGCAAACTCCAAATCAAATCGCTGAACAAACTTGGCCCTCGTCATCTCAGCTACATCGGCTACTCCCACCTGGCTAGTAACCTCGCCCCACCAATCTCAGGCCCTATCTCTCAGCATGCAAGAAGCAAATCCCACCTTTGCTGCATCCGGGCAAGAACTTGTATGATGGGCATTCTCGATATCTGCCACCCAGCTTTGGCTAACAATGGGATCCCTAACCCTGAAAAACTTTGGCACCCCGCACACCTTGAACTCCCGGAATGAGGGAGTTCAGGGCCCAACCTGGCCTGCAACAATCTCGGCTTTGAATGCCATGAGCCTCTCCTCCATAATCTCCATCATAGCGTCCTTGACCATCCCAAAGATGATTGGGGTAGCATCAAGGATGCCCCTAGTAACCTCGGCTGTAATAAGCTCGTGCAGCCTCTCATCGATGACATCAGTAGTGCGCTTAAAAGCATATAAAAGTATTTACAAAATATTTAAAAGTGTGGATTATAGGGGTATGAACTCACTTGAAAGATCGAAGAAGGCGAGTTGAAAACCGAGCAGAATTTCGACTCGAGAAAGCGGATTTTCTCGGGATTCTCGGGAGCACAAACGACCTTCGGGACTTGAGCAAGGAAACCGGGACTTCGGGATAGTACGTGCACGGAAAACGAGGCAAAAACGCAAGAAAGTTGAGAGAAATTGATCATTTTCTTCGGAACCCTCGCATCCCTTTTATAGGGGGTGGGAACCGCCTCGGTATGCTGGGCGTACTCATGCGTAATGCATGACCGCATCCTCGACTGCCTCGGACTTCGGATAGGACGGGGCATAGCCTCGCATAGGGGCGACCTGGACGATCCGAGGCCTAGGCCTCGAGTACGCTGGTCGTAACTCGGATCGACCTGTGACTCACCCTTCGGATAATACCGAAATTAAATATAAAAATTATATTTTTATTATTTAATAAACTTCAAAAATTCATATCTTCTTCATAAGAACTCCGTTTTCGACATTCTTTATATCTACGTGTAGGTGAGACTATGCTCTACAACTTTCATTTAGATTCCATCTGCAAATTTTGAAATTATTTTTATTATTTATTTTTAAAAGGTCGCGGTAAGAAAATTTCGTTAGAAATTCATAACTTCATTATCTGACGTCCGTTTTTGTCAGACTTTTTACCATTGAAAAACCATTGTCAAGACCTTCGATTCTCATTTAGGTCATTCCGGCCAAAAGTCGCTCGAACTCCGTTTCGAGTTTTTAGCTGTCTGTTGCTAAGCCGAACTTGGAAAATTCATAACTTCCTTATACGAAGTCAGATTTGGGCATTCTTTTTACGTACGATCACGGTTTAATGACATCTAACATAGTAGGCAATTTAATTAGAGATTTTTGGACATTTTTATTTTCGAAGTTAATTTCATTATAACAAAAGAGGTTACAATACTTGACTTTTTAGGTCGTTACATAGAGTTGAAATATCGGGTTGTCACAAACGGTGCCTTCGACTCGTTAGACCAGTGAGGAGACTCCCCCTGATTGATTGATATAGAATCCTTCATTTGCTGCTGCTGCGAACCAGCACCACACACTGAGCCAAGCCAAACTGGTTTAAATTAATATCCAGGAATAAACCCAAAACATAGGCCCAAGGATGGCCCAATCTAACACAACCCACTAATGGCCCAAACCAATTGGGCCTACTAAGGCCTAAAACCAATTTGGGCCCTCTAAAGCCTAACCTAAACTCCTTAGGCCCAAACTAGGCTATCCAACCAGATAAGTTCGAACATGGCTCAAAATTAAAATTCGAACCCCAAAAATCAAGTCCAAAGCAAAAAAGCCCAAAGATTCCACTGATAACCCGAATGCGCGTTCTCGAGACGAACGCACGACATTCCCGTCTAATGTACAAATATTGCACCAATGACTTAATACCTTAAGTCCAACGTCCAAATTCTCAAAATAGCTTCATATTATTGACTTAACCCATAAAGTTATCAGCTTGGCACCTTTGCATGGTCTAAAAGGACCCAATCATGATTTCAAGCATTCTAACTGATGGGTTTTAAGCAAAACATCAATCATATGGTGCACATGCAAAACCCTAAAGCTTTGGATCTAGGTTTCTCTATTGTACATGCAAAATTATCCAAAGCTTATAAACCCTAGATCTAGCATTTCAAAATCGAAATAACATATAAAACAAGTTTATATGATTACCTTTTGATTATTGCAAGAATCTTCAAGCTTTGAGAGCCTAGTATCACAAATGTAATACCTCTAATCGATCACAAACACCAAGGCAAGAAGGATAATCTTTGAGAGAGGATATGGAGGCACAAAAACGGCTCTAAGAACTCTAGGGTTCTTCTCCTAGCTGATTTTGGATTCCCTGGGGTCCCTTATATAGTGGTGCTGGTAGGGTTTCGGTCAAAACCCTAATTGGCTAACTTAGGCCTTAAGCATTCCAATGGAACATTCTGGAATGAGGCTTGGATGATTTCAAGGTGGGCTTCCACCCTAATTTCATCCACCTTCTTAATCCACAAGATTCATATCCCAAAATCCAATTATCTTATAATTGCAATTCCAGTCCCCTAAGTTCAATTAATCTCTTTTGATCACATGTTTAATTTCTTAATTAATTCTTGACCAATATTAATTAACTAATATGATTTCTCTTTTAATATATTATTATTATAATATATTAATAAACCATAAAACCTCTATTTCCACTAATTATCCAGTCAAGTTACTTTGGTGAAGGCAACCCAAAAGGACCATGATATAACCAGGTCAAGTACATACCAAATATAGTTATGGAGTTAGACATTAATCCAACCGTATCCCACATGGATAAGTCTAATAACTATAAATGTAGGTACGACTTTAAAATCCGATTAGCAATCATAGCTCTCAAAAGCTGTTGTCGAACTGACGAACTCTGACTCGTCCTTTAGATAAGGGATCGTATAGTCCTCTGTTCTCCAGATATCAGGCGGACAATGACATGGAACATAGTCATACTTATTGTCTAGCAGTTTGTTTCTCGATCTCTGATTTTTCTGACATAGAACTTAATTGAACACATCAACTCAGTCCTGACCGGGCCCGACATATAAGTCAAACCAAATCATCGAAGGGACCAAGATATCGCCTTTACCCTCTTAGGATAAAAGGAACAGATAAACTTCGACTTATATGCATTTACTATTCACTCATCAAATCATGCACAACAATGTGTTTTATAACATCAAGTTACTGATGCGTTTACGCATTATCAATGCATAACCAACTTGCAAACAATAAACCATATATCTAAGTTTAAAGACTATATGATATTATCATCTCACAATCACTTGTGATTAATTCCATGAAGTGATTGAAGTGAGTGCAGGTTTATTCCAATACTCAAATATTATTTCATAAGTACTCATGAATGTTGTAGCAAACTTTTTCTATGTTTAATACTCTTTTAGACAATCCACACGCCAATTCATAACAGTTCTTCCAAAGTATGAGCGACTGTGGACTGTTCGAATAATCTCATTATTCAGGATGTCAAAACATGCCAAGTGAAACAATAGGTAAATAATTAACACAAGACAATAACTTTACTTATAAATAATACTCATTTATTTAATCATCAAACCTTAATTACAATTCATCTATTACATGTTTTGAAGCTATCTAATCTAAACTAATATCGTCCTTCAGCCTAATGCTCCTAGCGTGTTGTAAGTGTTTAACCCTACTCAGTCCCTTCATAAGGGGATCTATTGACTTATCCTCTAACGATACCCTCTTTACTATGAGGAGTCCCTCTTCTACCCGATGTATAATGAAGTTATATTTCCTGTCAATATGCCTAGATCTGCAATGATCCCTCGGTTCCTTGGTTAAGGCAACCGTACCTTCATCATCACATAAAATTTTCATAGGCTCCTTTATGGTTGGTAGAACTCCAAATTCTTCGATGAAGTTCTTTAACCATATTGCCTCCTTCGATGCTTCGCTCGCTGCTATGTACTTTGATTCGCACGTTGAATCAGCTACGGTTTCCTGTTTGGAACTTTTCCAAGTCATTGCTCCTCCATTCACGGTAAAGACCCAGCCTGACTGAGATCGATAATTATCTCATTATGTCTGAAAGCTAGTGTCACTATACCCTCATACCCTTAAGTCATCACTCTCACCAAGGATAAGAAACCATTCCTTGGTCCTCCGAAGGTACTTCAGAATATTCTTGAGTGTGGTCCAATGTACTCTACCAGGGTTCCCTTGATATATGTTGACCATGCTCAAAGAGAAGGCCACATCAGGGAGAGTACAAGTCACAGCATACATGATCGATCTAACTGCGGAAGCATAAGGTACTCGGCTCATCTCTGCTATCTCGACTTCGGTACTCGGACTTCGAGTCTTACTCAATTTGGTATTACTTTGGATTGGTAACTCCCTTTTCTTGGAATTCTCCATACTAGAACGTTTTAGTACCTTTTCCATGTAAGTATTCTGACTAAGTCCTATTAGTCTCTTATTGCTGTATCTCACTATCCTTATTCCCAAAATATAGGAAGCCTCTCTGAGGTCCTTCATAGCGAAGCACTTCCCAAGCCAAGACTTAACTTCCTGCAGGGTTGGGATGTCGTTTCCTATGAGCAGTATGTCATCGACATACAAAATGAGGAAACTAACTATACTCCCACTAGCTTTGACATATACACATGAATCATCCTTGCTTCGTAGGAAGCCGAACTGTTTGACTTTCTCATCGAAACAAAGATTCCATCTGTGAGATGCTTGGTTCGATCAGTAAATGGATTTCTCAAGCTTACACACTCTATTAGGGTGTTTTGCATCGAAAAAATCCTCTTGCTGACTCATGTAAACATCCTCAGCCAACTTCCCATTAAGGAAAGCGGTTTTGACGTCCAACTGCCATATTTCATAATAATGAAACGCAGCTATGGCTAGCATAACCCTTATAGACTTTATCTTCGCAACTGGGGAGAAGGTCTCATCATAGTCATCTTCGGGAGTTTGAGTAAAGCCATTCGCAACCAATCACGCCTTATAAATGTGCACTTTCCCATCCATGTTGGCCTTCTTCTTGAAGATCCACTTGCACCCGACCATTTTACGACCTAGCACATTGTCAACCAAATTCCAAACTTGGTTGTCATACATGGACGGAATCTCGATATCCATAGCCTCTTTCCACTTTGTAGACTCGGGGCCTGCCATGGCTTCCTTGTAGTTGTTAGGTTCATCCAAATTTACTGGTGTACTATCACTAATAAATGTATCATCCTCACTTGTTATATGAAAACCATACAACACAGGTGGAACAATAACTCTACTGGAAGGTCTAAGAGGTAAGGACTTGTCAATCGGTTCAACCGGAGTTTCCTCCTCGGGTTGAGCGCCAGCGTTAGAGGTTCCTTCATCACTTGACTCTTGAAGCTCTTCAAGATCAATTTGCCTCCCACTATCCTCTTGTCTTATGAGTTCTCGCTCTCGAAAAACTCATTTCCTCGCAAAGAATACAGCATTGTCACTCGGTCTATAGAAGAGATAATCAAAGGACTTCTGTGGATAGCCGATGAAAATACACCGCTCACTACGAGGCTCGAGCTTGTCATGAGTCCCTCGTCTTACAAAAGCCTCGCAACCCCAAACTTTGATATGTGCCAACGAGGGAGCTTACCTTGTCCACATTTCGTAAGATGTTCTGGCAACCTTCTTTGTTGGAACTAGGTTAAGTTTATGGGCGGCAGTCTCTAAGGCATACCCCCAGAATGAGATAGGTAGTGAAACACGACTCATCATGGAACAATTTTTCATTCCTTGAGGTAATCGTGGAATTCAAGACTAAGGTAATCACCACCTCGATCGGATCGGAGCATCTTAATTTTCCAGCCCAGCTGATTCTCCACTTCCTGCTTAAACTCTTTGAACTTTGAAAAGGTTTCTGACTTATGCTTGATTAAGTAGATATACCCATATATGCTATAATCATCAATGAAAGTTACATAGAAGCGGTCTGCATCCTTTGTGGTGGATCTAAAGGGACCACACACATCGGTGTGTATGAGATCAAATAAATGCTCACCCCTTTCACAAGTACCAGTGAAGGGTAACTTGGTCATCTTTCCAAGTAAACAAGACCCGCACACGTCATCGTCCCTAAGGTCGAATGATTCCAACACTCCATCCTTTTGGAGTTGGGCTATTTTTTTCTTGTTGACATGTCCAAGACAACAATGCCACAAGAATGCTTTATCCAAATCATTGGAAGAATCGATACACAACACATCGTTTCCTAAATTGTCTACAACCATCACAGTTTCATATATTCCATTACAAGGCAATGCTTCAAAATAGAAAACACCATTAAAGAAAGATTTAATAGCACCTTTTTCATTATCAAACGAAAATCTAAATCCTTGTTTATATAAACCATGAAAAGAAATGATGTTTCTTGCCATTTCAGGCGAATAGCAACAATTATTCAAATCTAGTCCTAATCCACTACTAAGCACTAAAGAGTAAACTCCAATCTTGGTGACAGGTGACACTCTTCTATTCCTCATGATCAAGTTTATCTTTCCATGCTCTATATCCTTATTTCTTCTTAGGCCCCGCAAATCAGAACAAATGTGAAAACCACACCCTGTATCGAGAATCCAATAAATAGCATGCGATGAATTATTAGATTGATAGAATAAATACCTGCGAAGGATGGTTTTATCTTTCCATCCTTGATGTCCTATGGATATTTCGGACAACATCATTTCCAATTCCCTTTCTCGTGGCGGTAGTATCACTCTGCATCCTTTGGGCTGGAGGACGGTGCAACGGGACCAGCCTCGGTTCCACTAGAAAAGGTGTCATCTTGGGACTTTCCCTTATGTTGGCTCTTGGAAGGAGCCTGCCTCTTCTTGCCCTTCCCTTGACCAATTGCCAAGACGGGGGAAACAGTAGCAGGAGTTAATTCAACGGATTTGTCCTTGATGTTGCTCTCAGTAGTCCTCAACAGGCCTTGAAGCTTGCTCAAGGTGACCTCCTCTTTCTTCATGTGGTAGATCATGCGGAACTGGTTGTAGCAAGGAGGTAAAGAGTAGAGAATAATATCAATTGCCAGCTCCTCATCGAAGTTAAAATTTAACTTCTGCAGGCAGGCGACATATCGCTGTGTTTTCTGCAGATGAGCAGTGACAGACTCTTCGTCCCTCATCTTGGTCGTAATCATCGAAGTGATGATCTTGTACCTCTGCTGCCTGGCACTTTAGCGGTACCTGTCTAGTAAATCCTAGTGCATCTAATAGGGATAGAAGTCCTCGTAGGACTTTTGGAGTTCGGCAGTCATGGTTGTAAGCATGATCAATGGACTTTTGTAGTATCGTGCTCATGTGCCTCAAAGGCGGCGATCTCCCCGGGAGTAGCAGTGTTGACATCCACTTCTTTCAGCTCCTTGTCGATGACATATTCATTTTCCTCGTAGCGGGTAACCACTCGAATGTTGCGGATCCAATCATTAAAATTGTTTCCATTGAAAATTACCCTCACACACAAATTCATGAGTGAGAATGAGTCGGAAGAGTTCGAGCCAGAAGAGTTGTTGTTGTTTGAGTTAGACATATGAAAAAGAAAAGAGACAAAGTTTGATTAGATAAGAATCCCCAATTAAACACCCAAATGAGAAATTAGGGCTAGGATCCAACAACATTATTCACAATTTAGAAGAGGGATGTCGTAATGTAAACAACAAATAATTTGAAGGTAAGTGAATGACGATTCACTAATTTCCACCATGAAAAACAAAAGCAATTAAGTTTTGATGTTTTGAAACTCCTAGATCTTTTGAGATTCATTGAACTTTTCAATGGCATGTTTAAATCTCGATATGCCCTTCAAGTTTGTGACTGGGATACCGAAGATCACAAACAATGTGTGAATAACCATGCAAATGTACTTGGTGCCCTAAATATTACAGTCACCTAATCAATGTGTCGGCTAGCCACACACACTCCATGATCTATGACAAACATCGAGTCACCCTTTGCCACCTTTGCTAGACTAAAATTAGTGTGTCGGTTAACCACACACGCTCCACTAACGTCTTGGCAATGGTACAAAGTGTAATTTCAGGAAATAGCATTATTTTCACATTTTTCCTAAAGTAACTAAGATTGAGAATTTTATAAAACATTTAGTTACTTTATTAATCACTATACTTTTAATGAGGAATTAGTTGATCTATCCTACCCATTAGGCTAACAACCTTCCACCAATCAAGAAAACGGTGGGTGAGAGTGGACACCCATTAAACTATTATTTTATAGGCAGCAACCTTATCCCCCCCCCCCCCTTATAGATCGGATTCGTGAATGAGGCCTACTAATGATAAGAATCGCATTTATCTTATACATATATAATTATTATTCTTATAATATTATAATAGTATAAGGGTTGAATTTTAAACTTGTAAAATTATAGGGTTTAGAATTTAAATATTTCAAAGTTAAACTTTTAATCGAAAATTTAAATTCCAAAACTTGAGAGCAAGTTTTGAAACTTTTTCAAAACTATATAGATCAAAATTCAAATAATATAATTAAATAATTAATTGGTGATTATCTAATTTTGACATAATCCAATCCATGCAAGATAATTTAATCAAATAATTCAAATAATTAAGGTTTATCAAAGAAGGCAGTAATTATCTAATTAATTGATAAATATCTTTTATTTTGACAAGTATAATCACATGATATCAATAAAAATCAGATTTTATTAATTAAAAACATTTTTGGTAATTATCCCAAGTTAAAATAAGCTAAAACCCCGAAAATCCTTCTGTCTGACACTCCGAATCGCCAAGTCACTAACAGGACTCATTGAGTTTATCTGACTCGTCGAGTTCATCAGGTGACTCGACGAGTCTGTCAGGCAAAGTGCAGATTTTTCGATTTCAAACAATTAATAAACACACAATGCCTCAAATACAATAGAAACCAAGCAAGGCTCTAATACTACTGATGGGTTTTCAGTAAAACATCAATCTTATGATGCACATGCAAAATCCTAAAGCCTTGGTTCTAGGTTTCTCTATTGTACATGCAAAATTATCCAAAGCTTATAAACCCTAGATCTAGCATATCAAAATCAAAATAACATATAAAACAAGTTTAGATGATTACCTTTTGATTATTGCAAGAATCTCCAAGCTTTGAGAGCCTAGTATCACAAATGTAATACCTCTAATCGATCACAAACACCAAGGCAAGAAGGATAATCTTGGAAGAGGATATGGAGGCACAAAATCATCTCTAAGGACTCTAGGGTTCTTCTCGTAGCCGATTTTGGATGCTCTGGGGTCCCTTATATAGTGGTGCTACTAGGGTTTCAATCAAAACCCTAATTGGCTAACTTAGGCCTTAAGCAGTGCTTGGACGATTTCAAGGTGGGCTTCCACCCTAATTTCGTCCACCTCCTTAATCCACAAGATCCACAGCCCAAAATCCAATTATCTTATAATTTCAATTCCAGTCTCCTAAGTTTAATTAATCTCTTTTGATCACAAAATTAATTTCTTAATTAATTATTGACCAATATTAATTAACTAATATGATTTCTCTTTTAATATATTATTATCATAATATACTAATAAACCATAATAACCTATTTTTCCACTAATTATCCAGTCAAGTTGCTTTGGTGAAGGCAACCCAAAAGGACCATGCTATAACCGGGTCAAGTACATACCAAATATAGTTATGGACTTAGACACTAATCCAACACTAACTCCATAAAGAGGCCAAGATGAAATCTTTTACCTTAAAACCTTAGTCCAAACTTCCAAATCTTATTCAAATGGGCTTCTTAAGTCATAAAGTTCCTGACTTTATGACTTAGCAAGACTTAATGGGACCTAAATCAAAACCCTAAGCCTTATAATAACTAATGATCGGGCCACGGTCCCGAATAATGAAGCGATTCGAAACCAAGCGTTACAAGTCCACCATGGTGTCTCTATTCATAATAGTTCCTACAATCTTTTCTCACAATGGCATTGATGCTTTTGACCATATTCTTTATTGGGTGCTCTTACGCACATGAGGTCTTGTGATGGATCTTTAGATGGTGTGATGTTCCCTATCGTTGCTTCAACTCGGTTAAGGAGGCTATCGGTTTTGCTACAAATTGGGGTCGTTGCCCAAACAAAAGGAGACTCCTTATTGCAATTATTTATGGTGCCCTATGGAACAGTTGGAAAACAAGAAATGATAGATTTTTAACAACGTTTTCTCCACCCCCCACAAAGACGACATATCATATTATTACCATGGTGTTTAATGGGTTATGTGTAGGGGTCTATTTGGCGATTGTAACTGGTATGGATAAGTTTGATGCCCTTTTAATATTTTGTAAACTTTTGTTTGGTTGTTTCCCTACCCCTTCCCCTTTGGAAGGGGTTTGTTCTTTCTTTATAAAATCGATGCTTCCAAAAAAATACACAGTTAACGTTTTAAACCGGTTTTGATTTTTTTAAAACCGATTATCTCTAGATCAGTTTCAGTTATTATCTGGTAGATAGGTTTTGGTTATTATCTATTTGGGTTTTTTAGATTTTTGGAATTGAAATTACGTTAAAAAAAAGTTTTTTGGTAAAAAAATCAGTTTGTTCGGATTTTTTAACCGAGAAAAAAAATGGGTCTCACTTTTTATAAAAAACGGTTGAGTAAATTACACGAATGATCCCTATGGTTTTGGGTAATTTGCGTGTTTGGTCCCTAACTTATTTTTTTAACTCGGAAGGTTCCTACTGTTTGTTTTTGTTACACATTTGATCATCCTCTTACCTAAAAAGATTATTTTATCCTTAATTTTTTTAATTTATTTGAATAAACACATCCTCAATCCCATCCCACTCACATTATCTTACGTACCCCATCATTTTTTCCTATATAATAATAGTTTTTTTAGGTAAGACAATCACCAAATGCATAATAAAAACAAATACTAGAGATCAAGCATGTAATAAAAACAAATAATAGAAACCTTCCTAATTAAAAAAATTAAAGACCAAACAACCAAACTAACCCAAACCATAGTGACCATTAGTTGAATTTACTGAAAACGGTTCTAATATAATGGTTCGGATATTTGAAAACCAGTTTCGGCATTTTTCTTCCGAGTTTGAAATGTGCACCCTATATGATACAAAAGTAAACCACCGGTTAAAAGAGTAAAGACATGGACAACAACTATGAGGAAGTATGGCCCAGCTAGGTCTCTAAGGCCAGGAATAAGCTCAGGCCTCAGGCTACCCACAAAGCTGGTTCTACTTTTTGTCATAAATTTCAAATTTGTTGGCCCATGTGTTCATTCCATCCTGCCTCCTAGTCACGGCCGGTCTTTATCACTTTCAAGACGGCCGACTTTTTATAAATACGAATTTAAAAATAAACAAGATTAAAATTAATACTCCAAAAGTCCAAGTATTGTATTTGAGATTAGACCAATTCCAGCCTTTATACTAAACTGTTTTAAGATTGAGCCAAAAATCAAGTGGTTTCCAATAATAGCCATCATATTCTTTCTATCCCTTTTGTTCTTGAGTTTATTTACACTTTGTTCTTGAGTTTTTTTTTTTTTTTTGTAATGAAGGGAAGGGGATGGAAGGAGAGTAAGGAGCATGAAATGGAAGGAAATCGAATGAAAAGACAAATGATTGTGCTTTATTAATTTTGTTTATATAAACAAACGAGTCATAAACGAAGTCACTCAAACTTTAACTTTAAACATTAAGATTTTTTAATCAATAATACTTGAGATATCAAGTAATCTTTTAACAGCTTAATCTAATCTAATAAGATATTAAAAAAGTAAATACTTAAAGATCTTAGTTTAAAAGTTTAAGATAATTGTAGCCATAAATTTTGTTATGTTCCGAAGTTTCATCAAAATAATGAGTTTGTTGGTTGCAATAAAAACTATAATTTAGAAAACATTTAAGTTTTAAAGAACATGGTGATATATAAACAATTGCTTTTAATATTGTTAGTATCATATTGTCATAATAAAATATATTCATGTTTTACAATAATGATGGTTAGTTTAAGCGTGATCAAAAAGCTCTACGGAAAAAAAAAAAATCGGGTAATTCGGGTATACCCGAAACCCAACAAAATTACCCTATAACCGACCTGGAAAAAATCGGGTTACCCTCATACCCAAAAAAATTTACCCGATACCTGAAAAAATAGGGCGGGTAATTCAGGTATCGGGAATTTTCGACAGGGCTAGTGCATTATTGCTTGTATTAGAGGATTGTGGCAGACAGATAACGGCGAAACTCCATATGTTAGGCAAGTAGTTATGAGTTGTAGTCTATATTTGCTGAAAATATACTGTTGTGTTTAGTTGCGGAAAAATTGGCCTTTTCTCGAAAAAATTTCCAAGAAAAATGAGAATTATGAAAACGCGTTTAGTTCATCTATTTTTCTAAATTTTTCACGGAAAATGAAAAGTTTCTGTTTTCTATAATTACAAAGAAAGTTGGAAATTCTTGGAAAACCAATAATCATTGTTTTCCACATTTTTCTAATTTTAAAATTTTTCTAAAATATAAACATACACCCACTATTACTCCATCCACATCTACCTACCATCACCTAAACACCCCAACCCACCACACCCCCACTTACCCACTCCCAAGCCCACCCTCACCCCACCCACCCACCCCCCCTCACACACACACGCACACCCCCACAAACATACACCCACACCCACAAACACACCCCTCCCATCTACCCACCCCCTACACACACAAACACATATACACACCCACCCACCAAACACCACCACCACAATCATCAACCTACCATCACCGTCATCACCATTACTATCCCATCACCAGTACCACCACCACCGCCGCCCCCATCACCACCACGGCCATAATTTTCGTTGCCACCACCACCGCCTGTCATCACCACCATCGTTGTAACACCCCAAAATACGAGCCAAAAATTTCATTTTTGAAAACATATTTTTAACAAAACATTCGAATTAAAACATTTACTGATCACAGTGTGTGATGGTCCGCTACCGCGCCAGCTCCTTCCCCTTCGAAGAAGAGGTACCTGAAACCAAAACTGAAAACTGTAAGCACGAAACTTAGTGAGTTCCCCCAACCTACCACATACCATACAATCACATAACATGCATATATCGTCAGGCATATCTGTGTGCCCGACCTACCCCCTCGGTCCTCTCGACCGGATACTGTCTAGCATAACTGGGAGCCTGCCTCCCCTTCGGTCCTCTCGACCGGATACTGACTAGCATATCTGGGTGCTGGTCTCCCCCTTCGGTCCTCTCGACCGGATACTGGGGACTATTTCACCCCCTACTACTACCACATAACACATATATCTCGTAATCTATCTAGCATGGTTGGGCATGACCGCCCCTTCGGCCCTATCGACCGGTAATCTGGGGACTATCTCCTAGGGATGTCAACGGGGGAAAACGGGGCGGGGAGTGCATCTCCCGCCCCCGCCCCCGAAATTTCCCTTCTCCCCCGCCCCCGGAATGTTCAATGTTCCTACCCCCGCCCCCGCCCCCGAATCACATTTATTACCCCCGCCCCCGCCACCGATTAATTTTGGGCTACTTTTTTTTTTGGCTAAAAGAAGTTGTTATTTAGGCTAAAATAAGTTATTTTTTAGGTAACAAATAATTATTTATAGCAGAGTTTTATATGTTAAAAATAAAAAAGTTATGGCATTTTAAAAAATTATACTAACAACTTAAACACATGTTTTTTGATGAATTTTGGAAGCTCAAAATCATGTTATTTTTTATTATACTTATATAATTAATATATGTAAATATATGTGTAATTTATTAACGAGGTCCCCATGGGGATTTCGGGACGGGATTGACTACCCCCGCCCCCGCCCCCGAAATTAAAACGGGGGTTAACCTTGCCCCCGCTCCTGATTTTTTTAAAAAAAATCCCCCAAACGGGACGGGGCCCCCACGGGAATGGGGTCCCACGGGACTTTTTGACATCCCTACTATCTCCCCCTACTGTCACTAGCACATAGCAGTATATCATACTAGCACATAAACATATCACAGGTAGTAGCAACCTTAGATAAATATCACAAAGACAATCATCCATCATATAACTCCTACTGGTGGCCCGACATTGTGGTCGTAGACCCACCGCTAGTGGAAGGTAACTCACCTCGTATTAGCTATTGATCTGTGTGGGAATAGTCTGTCTGCTGCTGTTGGTGCTCCGGAAATCCTCCGGCTGTAATTCCCACCAAACACTTAGTCAAATATTGCTAACCGCCCTCAGGGTAAATTGCCCATTTAACCTTAACAAGTCATGAGTTAAGTCATAGTCAACTGCCAGTTGACCAGACTCGCCGAGTTGGCTTGCCGACTCGCCGAGTCCCTTTCTCTATACCCAAGTCTTAATAGTCTTGCATCCTACTCGCCGAGTTGTATGAACAACTCGCCGAGTTCGCCTTCATCCGAAAAACACTCTAAGCTGTGACTCGCCGAGTTGTTCTTAAGACAAGAAGATTGCCATGAACTCGCCGAGTCATGGCATTGACACGCCAAGTTACTTCATGAGTGAGTCTGGCTTCCAACTTACTGAGTCATACCCTATGACTCACTACTCCAACTTGCAGACACAAAAGGGAACAACCCTGGGACTCGCGACCCGACTCGCCGAGTCAGATGAACGACTCGTCGAGTCGGCCACATGAAAAAACCATACACGCGATTTTGCTTGGATCCAGCTCATTCCATTCATAGATTTGGGTTCCTAGGGCCTGGTTTACACGTAAAGTTTCCAACTTTACGTGTAGAAATGCATATAATTGGGATTAGGGGCGAAATAATGGCTAAGAAGGTAGATCTAGGACATTCCAGCAATTTACTCCCCTAAAGGTTATAGATCTGAGCTTCTGGAGCTCAAACAAGACTAGTTATAGTGGATACTCAACCTATTACGAATTCTACTTCATGCACAAGCTTGGAAAAGGTTCAAGAAGAGCTCAAAAGGTGCTCTAATGGGGTTTTAAGCATGCAAACAGAATAGAGTAGAGATATACCTCAGAGAACTCTGAAATAGCACCAAGATATCTGGTCTCCTTCTCCTCTTCTTGCTCCACTCTCCTTCTTCTCCCAAAAACTTCAAGGAATCACTCTAATCCCTTCAATCTCACAAGAAACAAGTTAGGGTTTGATGTAGGGCGCTCTGAGGGTGAAAGGGGGCGAGCTTGGGTCGCACAAGCTAGCTTAAATAAGGGGCAAACCCTTGGAATTAGGGTTTCATCAAACAGCGATGACTCGCCGAGTCCAGGATATGGACTCGCCAAGTCGCCAACTTAAGCGTGCCCCCGGACCGCATCCCTACTCGGCGAGTCGGACCTACAACTCGTCGAGTCCAAGGCTAAAATGACAATTACTTAGATAAATTTTTACGTACCAGGAACCAGGTGCTACAAAGCTCCCCTATTTATTTTAGACTTCGTTCTCGAAGTCTGCTGCTCGATCCTGAAACAACTCAGGGTAATGCTCCATCATTTCTTCCACCGGCTCCCAAGTCCACTCGGACCCTTTTCGGTGTTGCCACTGCACCTTCACTAACTCCACCCTCTTGTTCCTCAGATCCTTCGACTTTCGGTCGAGGATTGCGACTGGACGTTCAATGTAATTCAGGCTGTCATCAACCTCTATATCCTCTAATGCTACCACCGCTGAATCATCCACGAGACACTTCCGCAGCTGGGAGACATGGAAGGTGTTGTGGATCTGGCTGAGCTCGGCTGGCAGATCCAGCCTATATGCCACCTTGCCCACCCGGGCTACAACCCTGAACGGACCAATGAATCTCGGGCCCAACTTGCCCCGCTTCCTGAATCGAATGACGCCTTTCCAAGGCACAGGAGAACCATATCCCCGACCTGGAACTCCAGGTCTGATCGATGCTTGTCGGCGTAACTTTTCTACCGACTCTGCGCAGTCTGCAGCCTGCTCCGAACCTGCTGAATCCTCTCGGTAGTCTTGAGCACCACTTCGATGCTCCCCATAACTCTCTGACCAACCTCTCCCCAGCATATCGGGGTCCTGCACCTCCGTCCGTACAACATCTCGAATGGAGGGCGGTCGATACTCGCGTGGTAGCTTTTGTTGTACGAGAACTCAGCCAAGGGAAGATAAGTATCCCAGCTACCACAGAAGTCTATCACGCACGCCCGCAACATATCCTCCAGAGTCTGGATGGTCCGCTCGCTCTGACCATCTGTCTGCGGGTGAAAGGCAGTGCTAAAATGCAAACGAGTACCCAACTCGTCATGAAACCTCTTCCAAAACCTGGAGGTAAAACGCATATCCCTGTCCGAGATAATAGATACTGGCACCCCGTGTCGCGCCACAATCTCCCTAGTATAGATGCCGGCCAATTTCTCGGCCGAAATGCTCTCCTGAATCGGAATAAAATGAGCACTCTTGGTCAATCGATCTACGATGACCCAAATCAAATCTACTCCATGCGCGGTCCTGGGAAGCTTCGTGATAAAACCCATCGTGATTTCTTCCCATTTCCACAACGGGATGTCCAACGGCTGCATCTTTCCATGCGGTCTCTGATGTTCGGCCTTAACCTTCCTGCAGGTCAAGCACCGCTCGACGTACCATGCCACATCCCGCTTCATGCAAGGCCACTAATAGTCTAGGCGAAGATCCCGATACATCTTCGTCGCCCCTGGGTGAATAGAGAATCGGGATTTGTACGCCTCCTCCATCAAGATCTGGTGCACGCCTCCATGATACGGCACCCACACCCTACGGTGTAGTGTCAATAACCCCCGGCTATCATAATCGAAAGAGGTGACTTGACCCACTATTCGCTCACTCTTCCGATGCTCCTCCTTCATAGCCTCCTGTTGGGCCTCTCGAATCTGCTCCAACAGAGGAGTCACCACGGTCATCCTCATGCAAACATCCCTGATCGGCACCGCCTTGCGGCTAAGCGCATCGGCCACCACATTGGCCTTCCCCAGGTGGTAAAGGATCTCGCAATCATAATCCTTTACCACGTCCAACCACCGACGCTGCCTCATGTTCAGATTCCGTTGATCCATGAGGTACCTCAAACTCTTGTGGTCCGTGTAAATGGTACAACGAACCCTGTAAAGGTAATGCCACCATATCTTGAGGGCGAAGACCAAATCCCCCAACTCCAAATCGTGTGTCAGGTAGTTCACCTCGTGAGGCTTCAGCTGCCTCGAGGCATAAGCATTGACATGCCCCCTCTGCATCAACATTGTGCCTAAGCCTGAGATCGACGCATCACAATATACCACAAAATCCTCCATGCCTTCGGGCAGGGCTAAGATCGGCGCCTCGCACAATCTCTGCCTCAGAGTCTCGAATGTTGCCTGCTGCTCAGGCCCCCATCGAAAGACCACAGCTTTCCTAGTCAACCGTGTCAGGGGTACGACTATCTTGGAGAAATCCCGAATGAACCTTCGATAGTAGCCTGCTAATCCTAGGAAACTCTGAATCTCGGATGGAGACTTCGGAACCTCCCATCTCATCACAGCCTCCACCTTAGCCGGGTCTACTGAAATCTCGTTATGGTTGACGAGGTGCCCAAGAAACTACACCTCACGCAACCAAAACTCACATTTGGAGAACTTGGCATACAAGCTCTCCCTCCTCAGGGTCTCCAAAACCTCCCTTAGATGCTCATCATGCTCCTCCTGAGTCTTGGAATAAACCAAGATGTCATCAATGAAAACTAGCACAGATCGATCCAACATCGATCTACACACGCGGTTCATGAGGTCCATGAACGCGGCAAGAGCATTGGTGAGCCCAAACGGCATCACCACAAACTCATAATGGCCATAACGCATCCGAAACGTGGTCTTCTGTATATCCTCCTCTCTAACCCTCATCTGATGATAGCCTGAACACAAATCGATCTTGGAGAACCAAGATGCTCCCTGTAACTGATCAAAGAGGTCATCAATCCTCGGGAGTGGGTAACGGTTCTTCACCGTCACCTTATTCAGCTTCGGGTAATCTATACACATCCGGTGCGACCCATCCTTCTTCTTCACAAACAGGATCGGGGCTCCCCAGGGTGAACTACTCGGACGAATAAATCCCTTGTCTAGCAGCTCCTGCAGCTGCGTAGACAACTCCTGCATCTCGGGAGGAGCCAACCGATAGGGTGCCTTGGCTATCGGAGCTGCACCAGGAACTAGGTCGATCCTGAACTCTACCTAACGCTCCGGAGGTATTCCAGGAAGCTCCTCCGGGAACACATCAGCATAGTCTCTCACCACTAGAACCTCGCTCACTCTCGCCTTACCCGACTCCCGGGTATCCATAACGTACGAGACATACCCCACGCATCCCTGCTGAAGGTAGCGCCTAGCTCTCGCTGCTGAACATACTATAGGTCCATGCTGTGGCCTCTCGCCGTGGATCACCAACTCTCCCCCACTTGGGGTCCTGACCCGCACTAGTTGCTATGCGCAATCTATCACCGCCCCATTAGGGTTCAACCAATCCATGCCTATAATCACCTTGTTCCCCCGCAACGGTATGGGAACCAAATCCACCAGATAACGCTCCTCAAATAACCTCAAAACACAATCCCTGAACATTGTTGATGCTCGCACCGATCGATCATCGGCAATCTCTACCTGTAAAGGGCAATTCAACATGCCCGAGGACTCAGTAAACCTCTTGCTAAGCGCAAGGGAAACAAATGACCGGGTGGCACCCGAGTCGAATAACACCTGAACCAGAATACCGTTCACATGGAACGATCCTATTGCATATACACAGAGCACATATCAATAACATAACATCATAAAATAGAGTAGAGGGAAAGAATCATACCCATCACCACATCGGGTGCGGCGCGTGCCTCTTCTGCAGTCAGCTGAAACGCCCGGCTCCTCACCACTGGAAGCTCTGCCTTGCCCTACCGGCCATCTGTAATCCGCAGGGTAGCTGGAGTTGGCGCCTTAACCGGCGCTGGTGATGTCAACTGGTGATGTCAACTTCCTATATATATATATATATATATATATATATATATATATATATATATATATATATATACACACACATATATGTTTCGGCGCACTTATTTTTACGATTTACGGACGATTCGACTAATTTTTCCTATTTTATTATATTATAATAATCATGAAACATATAATATTCAAATGATTCTTCTTTATTACTTCAAATATGTTACAATTGTTAACTCTAACTATTACTTTGGTTAAGATTATTTATCTTAGATAATCTTATATATATATATATATATATATATATATATATATATATATATATATATATATACATCATTTTTAACGCTTATTATATCTTAATTGACTATCCCGAATCTGCTGGTGTTACAACAAACGTGCCCTAGGAGGCTAGATCTACTATTTGGAGCATTGGAGTAGCTTAGAATCACCTGGACATGGAAGGGATTGCATGACCTCGACGAGTCGGATAATCCAACTTGGCGAGTTGAAGAGGGTTTTTCCCGTTACAGGTTTGGCATAAACTCGGCGAGTCAGCATGTCGACTCGACGAGTCAGTTAGGGTTTCCCACCGATTGGACACGCATGGACTCGACGAGTTGTCTGGAAACTCGACGAGTCAACTGGGAATTCCATGACTTCTCGAGTTCAGGAATGACTCGACGAGTCAGTGAGCTGCACTCGACGAGTTGGGTCAACATGGACTGTTGACCTTGACCGTAGACATTGACTTTGACCAAGGGTTGACCAGCTTGACTTCTAGGGTATTTTGGTAAATTGGAAATTTTTGGAAATGGTCTTATGTAAATTATAGTTGGTGGATTTCGTGGTTGGGATTTGAGAGTTTGAGCTTATCACTTCAGTACGACACTTTGGAGGTGAGTTGTCCTCACTATACTAACAGAGTCGAAGGCACCAATACCGACCTGTTTTCGGATTTGTATCCGGGTTTATTGCATGTTATGCTTTATGATATGTATCTTGGTTATTATAGGATGGTTGCTATTTTAGAGATCGGTTAGATCAGTATCCTGGTTATAAGATGGTTGTTATGTTAGTGATCGGTTAGATCGGTATCCTGGTTATAGGATGGTTGCCATGATTAGTGATTTGTTAGATCTGCATGTCAATTTGTTTATATGTATGTGCACATGTTTGTTGGTTTGGGGGATTGAGTTGTGCGGATCCTGCTGTGTGCTGTAGGCCAAGACACTCAGGGCGGACCAGATAGACTGCAGGCCCGTATAGGGAAAATTAGTCAGGTCGAAGTCCCGGCGAGCGGTCCGGATAGGTTGAAGGCCCTAAGAGGTGGTCCAAACGTGTCGAAGGCTCGGAGAACGGTCCAGATAGACTGATGGCCTGTGAGGCGGTCCAGTCAGACCGATGGCTCATTATGCATGTTGTTGTTTATTTGTTTATATGATATGTTTATATTTGTATGTCGTTGGTATTCTGGGGGAACTCACTAAGCTTCGGGCTTACAGTTGTTGATTATGTTTCAAGTACCTCTGATGATCGCAAGAAAACGAATGCATGATCATACAACTCCTCATATCTTATGATTTTTATGATTGATTTTGGGATACTCTAACATTATACTATTTTTGAAATAAGTTTTGTAATAATCATTGGTTTTGAAATGTTTTAAAAAGTTTAACTTTGGCACGATTTTAATGGATGTTACATAGACGCAAGCTAAATTTTCTTGAGTTTTCAAATTTTGTGAGATTTAAGGCATGTTTGTTTGATAACTATAATATAAGTTTGTTTTTCCAACATCTTGATTTATGCTATGTTATAGAGATAGTGTATTTGAGTGAAGTGAAACACTTGAAAATGTTATTTGTAGTACCACAAATGTTGTATATATGTATGTGCTACGTGGTGGGGATGCTTCGGTTGGTAGAGACTCATGTGAACCAGTGTACTGTAGTGGATGAATTAATTGTTGGTGAAAATCGATCTAATGGAAGATCGATGAAAAACGATATAGTAAAAGAGAAAGAAATAATAAAATAGGTATTTTTATCTCTCTCGGTTTCCTTGAATATTTTGTATATGAAACTCTAGTATAACCACCAATGGAACCTACTGAATATGTTTCTTTAGAAAATTATAAGTGTGTTGATGATGATGATGATGATGATGATGGTACACATGAGGATACTTACCAAATATGTTTCTCTAGACTCTTAGCCTTGTTTTTGTCGAAAAACTTATTAACATGCATACTTGTTCTATGACAAAATTGCACCAAAACCATCGCAAAGACAACAAAACTGTGTTGAGTCATTTACTAAAAGAGCTTGTGGATAATAATCATAGCAGAATCTACGGGAAATAATGCAATCCTTCTTGATCATCCTTCTTCAAAATCTAAGGTGTGTTAGTTATATTTAAGAATTAGGGTTACGGTTAAATGGGTTTTGTGTAGCATATTGGATTGTATAATTGATGTATGTCTAGGATATAATTTAACAATAATCGACAAAAGATTCCCCCCCCCCCCTTCTCTTTTTCCCCACCACCAAAAAGAAAAAAAAAATGATGTGTATTTTCATAGGGAAAGAACATAAATACAAATATATGATGGAAAATAGGGTATCCATGAAAGTGAAAGGGTGCCACTTGCAGTTGTTGTCAAATGTTTTTTTAGTAAAATGAAGTATATTGAGTATTTGAGTGTATAACTACCCATATAAGCCCTTAAAGGATGATTAGTTGTTGGAGTGCATTAGAAAGGGATAAAGGGTTAAATAGGTGAAAAAGAAGTGAATAACTTGCTGAATTTGCATTTTAAACAAGCCATATGGTGTTGCAGATTTGGAGATAGATAAAGGCAATAAAGCTCAACAAATTTGAAATATATTTCACATTAGTATCTCAAGGTGAGTAACTTTATTGTGTTAACTTTGGTATGGTAAGTCCAACATGGAGCTTTAGTGATAAGAACAGAAATGGTGTCTTAAACATATAAAAGGCAAAAGTAGTGTCTAAAGACATAAGTAATGTCTTAAAAATCTATTAGTCAAGACAAGAGGTGGTGTTAGAAGACATAAGTGATGTCTTTAAATCTTGTAAAACATAAGTAGTGTCAATGGTGCAATTGGTGCCTTCCAACATTCAAAATGATATAAATGGAGTCTTAAACTAGAAAATCATTTGGAGTTAAGTGGACTCAAAGGATATACTTCTATTAAAATGTATAATGAGTTGTTATCTCATTTTGTGATCATAGTTACTTGATTGTTAATATAGCGACGTTATTTTATTCTTGTTTTTATACAACTATATATTGTGCTTATTACTCATTCGACCAATTGTAGCATGTGTTCGTCCCTTACTGGATAGTTTTCTTGTATTGGTCTGTTAACCTGTGAATGTATATAAATGTCATTGCAATTATAATGTTCAAAAATTATAAATAAAATAAAAAATATACTTTGTATTGATTTTCGAAAATTACATATTTGGTTATCATTAGGTTTCATTTGTTGCTTTGTTGCTTCCTCCTTTCGTCTAATATTTATTGTCTACTTTTAATTTTAAACTTATATATTTTTATTTGTGTTATATATTACTTGATGAAACTGATAACATTGAAAAGACATTTAAGACACAATCCATTCATATATTTTGCATCAAGCATTATATATCAAAATCAAAAATATTTAAGATCAAAGTTGAATAATAAACACTTTAAAAGTCAAAAGTAGACAATAAATATGGAACGGATATAATATTATTTTTGTATCGTGTAGCATCTTGTTAATGAAAATTATGTATAGTTACGGCTTTCTTTTCTCCATTAAATATGATATGGTAAAGTAATTGAATAAGTAATAATATATGCAATATATGCATTGACAAAGTGTTGTATTATGGTCTAGACTTAATAAACGGTATAATGGGACTAACTTAATGTTCGACAACTAGCTTTTAACTTTTAAGAAAAAGTTCAGATTTAAAAAATAAAATAAAACTTTGTTCGGGAGTTCGAGCTTTCAATCTTTTATTTTAAACAAAAAAAAATATTAATCTAAAAGCTACTTCAAATAAAAGCTACTTTTGCTAAACATACCCTAGATAGCTAAATGTTGTAGAACAAATAAAACCTTATATGGAACACACAATACGCATCAATTTTAATGTGACAGAAGTTGGTAGGAAAAAGGTAATAAGCAGATGGTTGTTGTCTTAATAACTATACCAAGTTTTTTTAGCTCAACTCATAAAGTCATTCTCTACATATTAGGTCAAAAAGAAACAACCATATATAGTTATCGAGACTAAGCGCTTAACTCATTAAGTCATTTAAGTATAAAAAAAAATTTTAAAAAAAAAAAAAAAAAAAAAAACACCCCATTAGTCCTTGATACCTCTAGAATATATGCACATTCCAAGTATCTAAACTTCAAGTACAATAATTAAAACGTACACAACACCAAGTATGCAACTAAGTTAGTGTTTCAGTATTTCAGGTGAATCATAAAAATACCAATTCCAGCAGTTTTAGATATGGGAATTTACAGAATTAAACAGGTTTCATAGCTAGAAAAGCATGCTAGGAATAATATGCATTGATGTACTTAAATGGAAGAGCTGATTGATAAAAGAAACCTGGGAAGGTTCTCAAGAGCTAATGTGAAAATTGCCCCAAACAAAAAAAGTAAAACAAAAGCCAGCAATACTTTAGCAATGTAATTGGCACCTATAACAGATGGTAATAGTCCTTTTGTTGATTGCATATCATCAAATCCCTGCAAGTAGACATGATGAAATGTAAGATATTGTTATCAGAGACCTATTGAGGTTTCATAAGATTTTGGTATTCTGAAAATACGAACTGATAACAGTAAGAATTACACATACCGGTGAGGATGATTCTTGGTTTGATGTTCTTCTGGTTCTCGTTCTAGCTCTTGGACCTCCTTCAAGACCAAGAACACAAAATTATAATGAAGAATACTAGTAAATAAGAAACAATTTAGAAAAACAAAAGGTTTTTGCTATGATATCAATTTGGCATCCACACGAAGTTAGATATACACTTTGACATGTTTCAATCTATATGTAAACCCTAAAATTTGTATATTCAAACTTGATATTATAGAACGATTTCCCAATAGTTATCGTTTCCTGATTATTGATCTGAAAATTCGGTACATATGTTTCGATTGAACTTAAAAATCAAGCAAACTTGTACCTTCGGTTTCAGTAACTGTCCGCAGCTTCCATCCATGGCCGTAAGATACAAGAACTGAATTAGGACCGAAATTGATTGGCTCTTCCTCTTCTTTAACTGCTTCTATATACAACGCCTGCGGCAATCCTTCATCAAGCTTTCTGTTGATCAAATTCAATGCAAATCCGGCCTCCGTACCCGAAGAAAACCTTCTGATCTTGCTTGAACTTCTACAACTTACCTCCAGATACTGTAAGTAAACATCGTGATTAAATATTAATAACATGAATAAAGTCAATTCGAACAGTTAACAGCCTGAATTATTATTGATATATAAAGAGGATTATCGAAATAGAGAGGCTTACAGAATTATTATTGACTTCCGATTTTTCACCATTTTCTGCCATGGGAGAGTTGTGATTTGAGATACCGGAGATTGAATCACAGATAGGGGTTTGGTTGATGTTGATCGAGTAAAAGGTTCGAGTGTTTGACTATTCTAAGGTCAGATATCAGTTAACAGAAAAATCTGTTTTTGTCCTTTTTCTTTTCGTGTTTTGTCAATATCACCCTTGTATTAATTTATACTCTTACATTTTCTTTCTAATTATCCTCCTATCCATATAATATTGTGACAAATATTATATTTAGATAAAATTAATGATATTTTAGAACCCTTTTCATAATTTTAAATGGATAGGAAGATAATTAAGAAAAAAGTAGAACGATGTTTAATTTTTGTAACTTTCTACATTATTTTGTGTTAGTGTAAACAAAATTTAATGGATTCGTGTTAATGCAAATTTACAATTTACGAGTTATCATTATCATGATAAGATAAACATCTATTAAAATCAAATTATTTAACGACATTTATGTGTTTCTACTTGCAAATAAAAATAAATACGAGAGCGTTGAGGGGGACAAAATAGACAGCTAACTGCACAATGACTAATTTTTTTTATTATATATTATATATATTTATTTAAAAATAAAAATCTTATAATAGCGATAAGGGTTTTTTTTCTGATTCGTCCGGGATATTAAAAGATATTTAAATTCTCAGGAGCGGCCCTGAAAATAAATATAATTTTTAAATTAAGTTAGTTTTAACTTTTATTATGATTAAGTAATTTAAAAATTACTTATTTGGTTTTTTAAACTGTGGATCCTTTTTAAAATATCAATGTTTATAAAATAATATAATGTGATTTAAAATTTTATGTTGTTGTAAATTATTGTTTTTAATTAACTTTAAAACCGTTTATTATTATCAAAAAATTATAGAATACTAAAACTTAGGTATAATTTTTTTTTTTCTTTGTACTTATTTCACAGTAGCAAACCAATTTATGTATTATTATAGAGAAGTTTATTAGAAATTTGAAAATTTATGAAGTGTCACAATAATATGATGTAATGAATTTTATCTCTTTTATAGTGTAATAAATAAATAGATAGATAAAAAAAAATGTGTATAAAATAGTGCAAGCAGTAATTTTCTTCCAACCCATTATGGATAAATGGAATTGAAGTGGAAAATATACAGAAAAAGAATTGATTTTGTTGTTTGGTACAACAAAGAATTCACAAGAGATATTTAACTAGGATCGATTTTCTTGTTTGGTTGCAGCAAATAATGAAATGAAAATGATTTTTTTTTTAAATATTTTATCATTTTCAAACAATTTTCTTTTACAGTAATACTATTACCAAGCATTGTCATATTCAGTATTTTTATATTTCTCCACTTTTTTTATTCCAGTATTTCACTTTAGTTATAGGTTTAAATTAACAAATAAATTACACCCAACATTGCACTTTAGATTCATGTTCAAAGAAAATGTTAAATTGTTAATCAACCCATTTAAATTACATTTTTGTTATATGCTAACTATATGCTAACGGAGAAAGTATGTGAAACAACTAAATACAAAAGCTATAAAGTATTTAAACCACGACCTTCATTTTCATCAAATTTCTTTTTCTTTTCACATCGTCCTTTTATAATCAAATAAATTAGAAAGAATCACATAATTCAAATGATAGACTATCAATCACAAACTTCATGGCATAGTTCCCCTACGGCTTCCCATTTCCAAGCTAAACACGTTCATTACAAGCAATTTAAACCATTTATAAACAAAATCAACTATTTTAATTTTTCACTTATGAGAAATTATCTAGTTATGTAAGATGAAAGAAGAGCATAACCAGTAATCTTGTGATCTCACATCTGGAGTTATCTTGTGATCTTACATCTGGAGCTGCAACTGCTCAAATGTCACAACTATCTAACGGTGAAAAGCATTCTTTTGACCCACCAAGAATTAAAGCACTGATTTAAGTGGTCCACGTCATAGTTCCTTTGTATTCAATTTTCAAGCACTTCAACGAGTGTTTCAAAACAATGCAATTTCAATTTCAACAGGCTTTATGGCTGCAGTTTCATATAGGTGGTATGCATTCATGATTCATTCAAGCTTGTATAGCTTCAGGTTTAATGATGGTTTCCACTTTCTTTATCAAACACGATTTTCCCCAAGGATCTATAAGGCATATAGCCACAAGTTCAGGTAATTTGTCAAGGAATGGGAAACCCACAATTGACTAAAAACATATATCTCCCTCCATTTTCATGTTATATTTCTAAAACGATGGCTGATTGATCAAATATCAACCAAACTGTTCTAACAAGAGAAGAGATGGATGAAACTTAAGGTGTACAAAACAAGAGAAACTTTTAGGCAAGATACCATTACAGATAAACATTAATGATCAAGTGTCTAAATGCTTACATATTCCATTAAACTTCAACGAGATTCCCAATCCTTGATCTTTTTTCCTTTAGGCTTAGCAATAGGAGCATTCATACCCGCCATTTTTGTGTTGTATTTTGCTCTTAGTGTATCATTGTATGTCCACCTGCACAACATCAACAAAAAAACATCTGTAAAATTAAGCAAACACAACATGAATAATAAATGGAAAAAGATGTGAGTTGCTAAAAAGATGATGAAAACATACGGGTTATTCCAGTCAGTTGTATCTTCATTAACAAGATGAGTCCATTTTGTTCTTCCACTACGACCAAAATGCTTGACTTGCATAACTTTGGGCAAAATAGTCTTATCCATCTTATCCTCTCCAGTTGGAGCACTAAAATCACGGTGGAATATTCCATCAGCACCAACTGTTGCAGCAGTGTCATCTGGATCATCCTGGAAGAAAGCACCTTTATGATAATATTTCTGCATGAATCTCCATTTCTGTTTAGGTGCAGATGCAGGTTTTGGATTCTTTCTCTCCCATTCTCTTCTTTCTTCTTCAGTCATATTCCTAACTCTTTCAATCTCTTCTCTTTCCTTTGACATTGCATCTCTATCTTCTCTGTCTCTTTTGATTCTTGCATACTCACGAGCCTTCCATGCTTCATATTCTTCAGCTTCGTTTAACTCATCGTCTGTTTCTATGTCAGCAATGTTGGCTTCTGCTTCGAGGTTCTTCTGGATTTGTAGGTCTTTACGGATTTCTTCAACAACTATCTGTTTTGTTTCGATTTTTCTTTCTTCTGCTCTTCTCTTCATTAACTCTTCGATTGCTTGTTCTTCTGCTTCGATCTTTTCGCGTTCAGCAATGGTGTCGCGTTCTGATTTGGGAACAAACACGGGCTTCACCATAGCCATACCCATTTGCTCTTCTTCTGAATCTGTTTCGTATTCAGATGACTCCTCTTCTTCTTCCTCTTCCTCCTCTTCTTCTTCAGGAATCATGGCAGCTTCCTCTTGTTCCCTTTGAAGCAGCTTTTCCCTGATTCGTCTCCTTCTTTCATCAAGAGCATCTTCATCATCTTCTTCAAATTCTATCCTTTCTTGTCTCCTCTGTTCTTCTTCCTCTGTTGAAATGATCTCGGCTTGTCTGATTCTTCGATGATCTGCTCTTATTTCTTCCTTATTATCGAATCTATTCTCTGCTAACCGACGCAGCCTACGATCATCTCTTTTCATGATATTGGAATCTTCTCTGCTAGGGAAAGCCTTCTCCAAAGCAACTGACCTTGCCATCCGCATATCACCTTCTTCATCGCCATCATCTGCCCACTCAGGAGCTTTTCCAGGCCAATACCTCTTCACTTTTGTTTGCCCGATTTTGCCTCGAAGCTTATCCCTAACCGCTATGACAGTATCACTAACACCCGCCGTTACCGACATTGTTACAGCCAACAAAACCCTAGTTTTTTTTCTGAAACCTGGAACGAAAAATTAAAAGTGAAATGTAGAAAAGAATACGATTATAATCGTAGGGCTTCCCACAAAATGTTCTTAAGCTAGGGTTAATGAACGAAATCGACTTAGAGAACTACAAATTTACAATAAGAGCTTACGAATTCAACCGACGGAATCGATTGCCTCGGGTAAATCCCCTAATTAGGTGGCTCCTTTTGAGATCGAGTTTATTTTCAGAAATTATGCGCTCCAATACGGATTCAATTAACAATTTCACACAAACGATCTAAAACGAACCTAAACAATTAATTCAAACATCAAACCCGATGGTTTAGGGTTAAACCTCTGAAACTACAATTCAATCAACAAAAATTAATATACTTACAAATAAAAAATCAAATATCGTTTTGATGCCAGAAATCTTCAAATCGATCCTCCTTTTTTTTCCCTTTCTGTCGAGCGTATGAAGCCCCCGAAGAAACTGATGAGTGTGTGGATGTATACCCCAAAACCGATCCCTCCAAAAGAAAGTTGTGACGAGAGTTTTTTTTTTTTTTTTAAACTAGTAGTCACGTGAGTCTTAATCCACATAATCATAGTGGGCTGCTATTAAAAGCAACTTGGGCTAAAGACATTTTCTTGGGCTGATTTAAAATACAAAGTGAGCTACCATTTAATTTATTTGATGACCAGCCCATAAAGGTGAAACTTAGTCCAAATCCAATTTTCATTGGTTATATTTAAGATCAATGACTTGGTAAGAACAACTCCAATGTATTGTAAATTTGTATTTTGTAGGACCATATTCTTTCAATAGACCTGTATATTTTTTGGTATTTTTGTGTAGCACCAATTTTACGTGGAACTATACATCTCCACTAAACATATATGTACATTTATTTAGTTTTTTCCTTTTTTTAATAATAAGATAACATTACTTTTATAAACATAATATTAAAATAAACTATAATATTAAAATATGTTTTTAGTATTAATGTATAGTGTGTGGTTGGAGTTCAAATGATTTTTGTGGAACTTTTACATAAAAATGATGTGATTTATAGTGTTAGCCTTGGAGTTAGTCTAAAAACTCTATCAGATCAATCTGGTCATATTTACCTTTTAATTCAGTCACTTGATTAAGACACCACAATGCTGCTAAATTTCCAAAAAAAATCTTTAAATCATTTTGTATTATTGATTTATCATGGATGTTGTTTCGAGACTTCAATCAATTTTACGATGTCTTCCATGTGAATTTCCAATTTCGTTTATATTTAGTCATTGAACTTTTTTTTGTGGATATTTAGTGTATGTTCTTGGTGACTTGTATTGTTCTAATCTATGTTCTTGACTTGCAGGTACAAGAGATTAATTTTGATTTTGATTGTATTTGGGTTTCTTGATGTGATTTTTGTTTGATGTGGGTTTATTAATTGGGTTCCTTTGTCGATTTTTTTTAGAAAATCCAATAAGTTAGGTTTTTTTTAATTAGTATAAGCACACCAATAATAAATGTTTTCTAGAACTAATTAAAGGGATAAATCCATTGGGTGTTTGTATATCTAAAAGTTAAGTCTATTCTGACGCATCCTTTAGATAAGAGATCATATAATCATCTGTTCTTCAAGATATCATGTGGAAAAATACATGGAACATAGTCATACTTATTGTCCAACAATTTGTTTCCCAATTTCTGATTTGTTTGACATAGAACTTAATTGAACACATCAATTAAGTCATGACCGGGCCCGACACATAAGTCAAAACAAATCATCGAGAGGCCTAATATATCACTTTTAATCCTCCTAGGATAAAAGGAGCAGATAAACATTGACTTATATGCTTGTACTAGTTATTTGTTAAATTATACACAACAACACGTTTTATAACATCAGGTTACTAATGCATTTTCGTACTATCAATGCACTACTAACTCGTAATCAACAACGCATATATCTTGGTTGAAGACTATACGATATTATCGTCTCACAATCACTCGTGATAAATTCCATGAAGTGATTCGTGTGAGCATGTGTTTAATCCACAACCCAAATCTTATTTCAGGAGCACTCATGAACTTTGTAGCAAACTTTTGTTATGTCTAAACGCTTTAGACAATCTACAAGTCAATTCATGACAGTATTGCCTTAGTACCTACTTCTAAAGTATGATTGACTGTAGATGGTTTGAATAATTTTATTATTCTGAAAGTCAAAACATGCAAAATGAAACAATAGTAAACAATTGACACAAGATAATAACTTTACTCATAAATAAAACTCCTTTTATTTAATCATCAAATGGCAATTACATTTTATTTATTACAAGTTTCTAAACAGTTATCTAATCATTAAAACTAATATCATCCTTCAGCCCAATACTCCTAGCATGTTGCAAGTGCTTAACACTACTCAATCCCTTCGTAAGGGGATCTGTTGGGTTTTCCTCTGATGATACTCTCTTTACCATGAAGAGTCCTTCTTCTATCCGATGTCTTATGAAGTGATATTTTCTGTCGATGTGCCTGGATCTGTCATGATCCCTTGGTTCCTTGGTTAAGGCGACCGTACTCTCGCTGTCACAGAAATTTTCCATATGCTTCTTTACAATTGGTACAACTCCAAGGTTTCCGATGAAGTTCTTTAGCCATATCGCCTCCTTCAACGTCTCACTTGTTGCTATGTACTCTGATTCGCACGTTGAATCAACTATAGTCTCATGTTTGGAACTTTTCCAAGTTACTGCTCGTCCATTTAGGGTAAATACCCAGTCTGACTGAGAGTGGAAATTATCTCTATCGGTCTGAGAGTTGGCGTCACTATACCCTATCATTCTCAAGTTATCACTCCCAGGGTAAGGACCCAATCCTTAGTCCTCCGCGGGCACTTGAGAATGTTCTTTACCGCAGTCCAGTGAGCTCTACCAGGATTCCCCTGATATCTGTTGACCATACTCAAAGAAAAAGCCACATCATGGTGAGTACATGTCATAGCATACATGATCGAGTCAACTGCGAAAGCATATGGTACTTGGCTCATCTCTGCTATCTCAGCATCAGTGTCGGACTCTGAGTCTTACTCAGTTTGGTATTGCTCAGGATGGGAAATTCTCCTTTATTGGAATTCTCCATGCAGAAACGTTTCAACACCTTGTCAGGTACTTTGACTAAGTCATATTTGTCTTTTACTCATGTTTCTCAATATCCTTATCCCTAGAATGTAAGCAGCTTCCCCGAGGTCCTTCATAGCGAAACACTTCCCAAGCCAGGACTTAACCTCCTGCAAGTTTGGGAAATTGTTTCCTATGAGCAGTATTTCATCCACATACAATACCAAAAAGCTAATTATATTCCCACTAGCCTTGACATACACACAAGACTCATCCTCGCTTCTCGAAAATCCAAACTCTTTGACTTTCTAATCGAAACAAGTATTCCATCTGTGAGATGCTTGTTTCAATCCATAAAATGATTTCTCAAGCTTACACACTCTATTAGGGTACTTCGCATTGACAAAACCCTATGGCCGACTCATGTAAACATCTTCACCCAATTTCTCATTTAGGAAAGCAGGTTTGAGATCCATTAGCCATATTTCATAATCATGAAATGCATCTATGGCTAGCATAACCCTTATAGGCTTGATTTTAGCCACGGATGAGAAGGTCTCATCATAGTCAACTCCAGGAGTTTGAGTAAAGCCTTTTGCAACCAACCACGCCTTATATGTGTGTACTTTCCCATCCATTTGCACCCGACCGTCTTAAGTCTTAAGCAGGAAATTAAGGTTTCCTCCAACAAACCATAGCAGCCCTCAGATATATAAAGACCCTACCTCCTTAGGGTTTCGGCTAATGCCTGCTTTTGCTAACCATAGCTGAAATCTTAGTGTTATTCACTCCTCTATCCTCTCATCCTCTTGCAAAGAGTATTTGTAAGCCATTAGAGGTGTCACATTTGAGGCAATTGCTTTCAAGAGTAAATATCTACAGGGTTGTCTTGTTATTACTACATAACAAGTAAGGTCAATTCTAAACCCTATTTACATACGAACTTTGAATTATATGCTAGATCCTAGGGTTTTGCTTTGGTATTCAAGTGTGCATGTTCAACTGGTGAAAACCTAGATCCAAAATAATTAGGGTTACATGAACACATATGTTTGTTGTTATGCTAAAAACCCATTAGCATCGATCGACTCAATACCTGCAATTGAGCCGGAACCAAAATCTGAATCCCATTCCTGAATGTTGAACACCTCATCGAAACTATCATGCATAAGGTCTGAATATACCAAAATATCATTAACCCAAGGGCTTCTTAGATTCTCCTAGACTCACCCTTATTTGAGTATGGATCCTGTTCTTTCAGTAGTACGGGCCCAATACCACCTTCCACACATATCCATACTTTCCTCAATAATGCTCTCAAATCCTCTAAGTCATGTTCTCGAATCCATATATCAAACCTTACTAATCCGCGTAATTAAACCCACTAAAACAATTCCTAGGCTTTCATAGGTTCGTGAGCTCACCCTGTCATCAATTGCTGAAGAACTCCTCATAATGCCAATTAGTTATCTCATTAATACAATCATATACAACAAAAATCAAACAACCCTTCGAGTAACAGACTCATCCCTACAACGGTTAAGACTTAGACGAGAGCTGCGCAATAGGGTCAATTTCGTCACTCTGAGATTATACAACCCTTTTTACATGTGACTTGACATATTCACTTAATGACTAACTCACATCACTTAAGATTTCTACAAAGCACAAAGCAAGTAACATTCGTATAGAGGAACTGACTGGAACTAAAAAGCATTAAATTATGATAATTTATCATACGAAATGCTCAACCTCAAACTCCTAGCATCTCGGCGCACCTTCGCCCCGCCCCCACCCTCTCAAGTGTGGCAAAACATTCTTTACGTTGGCCCGCTATTAATCACACCCACTCGAAGGAACCACTGCCTCCTCATCCAATAATGTAATTGGCTGGCTGACCCCATACGAATCATTGTCCCACTAATTGCCATGCGACTCTCCATTGGTGTCAGGTGACTATCATATGAATACAATAACATGCCCCAAAGTTTAGACAATCTTAGGCTAAAGGATTCAATCCCATAATGGTTGGAATTAGACAAGAGATGCGCAATAAGACCAAACTCCTTATCCTAAGACCATTTAAACCACATAACATTTGACTTAGCGTATTCACTCAATAGCCAATTCACGTGTGAAAGAGTTATGCAACAGTAAAACGAGGGAACTCTATAGGAACTAAGGCATCACATAATCAGGCAATTCTATCATGCAATTCCTGAAGATCCTTAGCCTATTACTAGCATGCTGCTCTAACATAACATAACATAATCTCAAATAATTGTGTCGTAATTTGGGGTAAACTTACTGGCTCCGGCTGATCGTACACATTGCATCCTCCTTGATTATTTTGAAAAGCATTTGAAAATTGTTTTAAAAACCTTTATACTTAGTTTGATATTAGATTCACATGGGTGTTCCTCCAATTCACTCAAACCAAGGCTCCGATACCAACTTGTAACATCCCGAAAATCTCAACAAATTTTAACTTTTCAAAACCACCTTTATTCTAAAGAAGTGATTACAAATGAGCCATGTTTCCAAAATGTTATTTAAAAATAAAAATTGTTTTCAACATAATTTTCAAAATGACTGCATTATCATAGTTTTCCCAAAAATCATAAGTCCAAACGCAAGGATGTGTACGGTCATGTCTTCACCTTGCCACGATCTACTGAAGTACCTGAAACCATAAACCAAAATTATAAGCACGTAGCTTAGTGAGTTCCCCAAAATATCACACCGCACAACACAAATAAACAACTACGGGTTATCAGCAACCCTGGGGAATATCAACAGTCCCAATGGGCTAATAGCACGCCCGATGGGTTATTAACAACCCGACAAACTATCCGCGGACTCTATGGGCTATCAACACACCCAGTAGGTTATCAACAACCCTGAAGATTGTTAGTGGTCTTGGTCACATATAACAACATAACATAATAATAATTGATAGACCCAACGGGTCATCACTCATGTAACTATTCTACCACACGGCCTATACAAACATGTAAGAGTCAAAGAGACAACTAACATACAATAATAACTGGTAGACCCAGCTATTCCTCATAAATACCACTATTCTACCACATAGCTCATACCTCACATAATCATGCAAGAGTCACAAAAACATCTAGCATACAATGATAACAGCAAGAACCAACTAGTCTTCACAAATATAGATATTCTACCACACAACTCATACAAACATGCAAGAGTCACAAAGACAACAACTATCTTGCATATATAAATCAATGAGCCGACATTGGTGCCTTCGACTCACGAACACTAGGAGAAGACTCACCTTGCACTATTGAACCATAAAGATGATCCCTAGTTGCTGGCTACCAGATCCCCGAACCACCAACATCAAGATAACACCCCCTTCACAGCAAATCCCATGAATAATATATGATGAAAAATCCGCTATAAATCAGGCACTATCAGATACCAAATGACAATTCATCAATATCTGGACACTGACTCATACTATGAGTCCAATATAGGGTAAAAGACCTTTTTACTTTTCCACAATCTTGGCCCCGATCCAAGGCTCAATGCGACACCCCCAAACCAGAATGGTGGAATCTTTCGAGGGCGGATGACTTCATGTAGTATCGTAACAATTGAATACATAGTAAAGAAAGTAATACAACCATCATATATGTAATTTAAAAGTTTACATTGTTGAAAGGTACTTGTTTCAAAACAAATTACAATATGATGTCAAAATGAAACTAAACTGACGCCACAACGTTCCTTCTTCAAAAGTTGTTTGTTTACCTGTTTTACTGAATTTCTGAGAAATACAAGTAGTTTTGAAAGAGTAGATCAACATTTAAACTGGTGAGTTCATAAGTATTTAGTAACAATGTTTGTATGAAATAGAATGAAATGGTTTGTACATGTTTGAATGTTCCTAGAAAATCCCATATTTTCTACTATAGTAGATGGTAGTTTAATTGTTCCAAAACTTGTAATACAATAGTGCTTTTCATGCCTAAAATAGTAGGTTTATGTATCAATCGCTAAGGCATTTGAAAAACCCCGTAAATCAAAGTGTTTTTAATACTCCATGTGAGTCTTATAACCATGCTATTTGACCAGGATGCCTATAACAATGTTCTTCAAGCGTTGGAAAGTTATGACGTTTGTCACCCCAGGCCTGCCGGCCTAGCTATAGCTAACAGTTTAGGTGTGGGATTGGGATTCTCAATCCCGTATAGATCTATACACAAGTATCACGCTCCCCCTACAAGGGATTTTGGTATATTAAACAAGACTTAAAATTCATACTCGAAAGTACGTGAAATGTCACACAAAACATAGTATAAAACAGATTCACGTACGGAAATGTCCATTTGTTCTTGTGTATGAAAATATCTCTTTGATATAGTGTTCCTATTATGTAAATGTTCATGATTTTCTCGTAAACTATACATATTATAGTTTTTCAAAGTGTGTGTTTCGTTCGTATAGTAAACCCTAGTGTAATGCTGTCACACCCCCAAACCGAGGATGGCGGAAACGTCCGGGGGTGGAGGACTTCATGTATAGCATCATAACCACAATTTTAATAGTAATTTAAGCAAACACAACCAACATATATATAATTGAAAAAGTTACATCACTTGTATGAATTACATGTTTCAAAATCAATTACAATATGTTGCTAAAATATGAAAAGTTTGACGCCTTAACGTCCCATCCTCAAAAGCACTTGATAACCTGATTAGTGTTTTCCTGTGAATACAAGTTGTTTGAAAAGTGTCAACACAAAGGTTGGTGAGTTCATAAGCTTTTATTAATAAACTTAGTAGGAGTATTTCACATGTAAATGTCGCGTTTGTTTAAGAAAAATCCGGTATTTCCCTTGAAATCCGAGAAATGTAGCCTTATAACCAAAGACTAGAGTGTATGAGAAACCATCGTTTCTTAGTAACAATGTTGTGAGTTTAAAATGTTATGGAAAGTAAAATTTCTTTTATCAACCAAAAACCTACTTCGGTTTTATGAAACCCCGTAAACCTCATGAATTGTTATCCCCCTAAGTGAGTCGCTATAATCATACTGTGACTATGTGAACCTGCCACAACGTTTCTCAGGCGTCGCGAAAATGAAATGACATTTGTCACCCGTAGACCTGCAGGTCCCACTGTAGCTAGCAGCAAGGTGTGGGGTGTCAAACCCAATATAGATCTATATACAAGTATCACGTTCTCCCTCAAGGAGATTCTGATTATAACTACCAGGAATTATATCCCGCACTCGGACGTACGGGGAGAGAGAGAGAGTCTCACAACATAGGTTAACAAGTTTACGTGAAATGCGTGTGAATATAAATCTTTCTTGTATGGATGTACCCTTTTTGTACGAGTGCGTTGAGTGATGTATCATAAACTATACCTATTATAGTTTATCTAAAATGTATGTAATATGTATGAATTCTTTTATGGAAATGTATTAGTATTGTGAATTTATCAAACTATACTTTTTATAGTCTAATAATACGTGTTCCAAAATGAATGAATAATATTTAATATTTAATATGAATGTCTTAGTTTCAGTTCATAATGATAATCTAACAAGGAAACACATACAAATACTAAAACTTATGATTATACACTTTGCTCAACATTATACAAAGTGTTATGATATTTACATGCTGTTGGCAAAATTTAGCAATTCTGCCCGGTTTTGGAAAAATCATAGAAAAATCATACGAAGTCGAAAATTAGATCCGTAAATTCTGAGAGTTCACAAAATGTGTCTAGTTTGCTCATAATTTTTATCACAAATTAATATGACCTCTAACTTGGTTGAAAAAGTCCATAATCACAGACTGGTCCGGATTGTTGTTTGAAATGATAGGCAGTTTTGTAAAAATCACCATAAATTGTAGAAAAATCGAATGGAGATGTGCAAGTAGCCATTTTAAAGCTAAAAACTTGAACTATTTGCACCTTGTACAGTTTTGAAAACAAAAATATTTAAGATGCCCAAAACAGTCCGTGAATGGAGTTGAACTTTTCTGATGAAGGCTGTTAGAAAATTTTTGATAGGTTCTTAGTGTTTTAACTTGTATTCACCCCCTGAAAACTTGAGAAATCATGAAAATGTAGGGGTATGAACTCACCTTGAGTGATTTCAGTAGATGATTGTTGAAGAATGGAAGTGTTTAATTCAAGAACACTTGGAGATGCCTTGAAGGTTTTCGAGAATCTAACATCATAGTTAGGGAGTTTGTGTAAGCAACCAAAGATTTGAGTAGAATGAAGTGAAATAGTAATAGGGAGGATGAATTTTTACTTACTAAGTGTGGAAGAACACTTGAAATCAGCCTTGGATCTCGAAAATTTGTGTAGAAGAGTTTGAGAGAAAAAAATGGTGTTTGTTACTTAGTGGAATGAGAGAAATGAGAGAAAATGAGGAGTGTGGTTGTTTGTTCCAGCTCAAAAACGTGGGAGTGAGTGAAATTTGAGTGTAAGGGAACATTGAAGTGACATAGGTAAGGTGGGGAGGTATGGCTGGTCATAGAGTGGGTGTGGGGTGGTTGCTTGTGTCATAAGTTAAGGCAAAGTCAACACTCTACCTTAAATAAATCCCCCATTAAATCTTTATTATTTAATTAATGATTTTTATAAAAATATGTTTAAATTATGAATATTTAGGGTTTATTATGTTAAAATAAAATTTCTGGAGAAAATCCCGCTTTAAAATCACGAAAAACGGGCTTAAAATGTTAAAAATATCAAAAATGGGCTGAAAATGACAAAAATGCGAAGCCTGGCCGAGGTTCGGCCCTCTTATGCTGAACCGAGAGAGAGAGGGAGGCGGAACCGAGAGAAGAAGAAGAGAGAAGGGAAGGAGCCGAGAGGAGAGGAGAAGGAGGGAAGAAACCGAGAGGTGGGAGGGGACAGAGGAGCGCGCGAGGCAGAGAGTGAGAAGAGAGCAGAGAGTGAGAGGCGGAGCAGAGAGTGAGCAGAGAGGCGGAGGCGGACCGAGAGTGCGGCGCGAACAGAGAGTGGGACGGACCGAGAGGGACCGACCGCTCGGTTGTGAACAGTTCCTTCGGTTCCTGCTTCTTGCTCTCGGTTTCGGTTCCTCCTGGGCGAGTTCGGTCTCGGTTCTCTTAGCCGCCAGAGGCTCGACCTCTGTTCTCTTAGCCACCAGAGGCTCGGCCTCTGTTCTCTTAGCCACCAGAGGCTCGGTCTCTGGTCCTAAGAAGCCTCTCATTCCGGTTTCGGTTCCTAAAGCCTATTTTTCTCGTTTTCGCCCCGTTTTAAGCCGTTTTTGACCCGGTTAAGGGCCGGAATGACCCGAATGATTCCAAAAAGTTACGGGAAACTTTTGAGAGAGATTTGGGAGAGATTTCTCACACTTGGAGAGATTTGGGAGAGATTTGACATTCTTGGAGAGATTTCTCATACAAAGAGATATTTGCGAGAGTTTTCACATACTTGGAGGGATTTGGGAGAGATTTGACATTCTTGGAGAGATTTCTCATACAGAGAGATATTTGAGAGAGATTTCACATACGTGGAGAGATTTGGGAGAGATTTAACATTCTTGGAGAGATTTCTCATATAGAGAGATATTTGAGAGAGTTTTCACATACTTGGAGGGATTTGGGAGAGATTTAACATTCTTGGAGAGATTTCTCATATAGAGAGATATTTGAGAGAGATTTCACCTACTTAGAGAGATTTGGGAGAGATTTGACATTCTTGGAGAGATTTCTCATACAGAGAGATATTTGAGAGAGATTTCACATACTTGGAGAGATTTAGGAGAGATTTGACATAGACAGAGATAGAGTGAAAACGATTGAGAGAGGATCCATGTGGGACAGTTGTGAGTGTCCGGCACCGCAATGCATGGTTCGTAAACCCTGTTAAGCCTTGTTTAAGGATCTTACACATTCCCGATGAGTATGCAACATGGTTTTCATCAGTTTAATTCACTGATTAGTACTAAGGCTTAGGAAAATTTTTAACACAAAACTTTTCTCTAGTGATGTTTTCCCATTAATATAGCAAGTTATACAATACGAACATAACACCAACCCTAATACACAAGGTTTAATAGAGTTGACCGGCTTGACTTGATGACTTGACTTGACTCAAGATTGACGATTGTCACAAATGCTCACTTGTTATGTAAAGTATAATAGTTATAGTGACATAAGTGATCACATATACTTAAAGTATAAATAAAGTGTTTGATTCGTGTGTGTGTGTGTGTGTGTATATATATATATATATATATATATATATAAACATGTTTTATTTCCAAAATACAATATGTTATCGAGAATATATATCGCATACGAAAGTTCTCATGTAGTAGTTATAAATCACATATGATTTACTTGATAAAAAGAGTATATAGTGAAACTTTATGTTACACACGATAATAACCTTGTGTTTACTTGTATTCCCCCCCCCCCTCTTAAAAGTGTATAAAAAGCATTGATAAAACATTTGAAAGTGTAGTTTATAGGGGTATGAACTCACTTGATAGCTTAAAGAAGGTGAGATGAAAACCGAGCAGAACCTTGACTCGAGAAAGCGGATTTTTCTCAGGATTCTTGGGAATCTCAAGAGTGTAAACTTTCTTCGAGGCTTGGGTATGAAAATCGGGGCTTCGAGATATTACTTGCACGCAAAACGGAGTAAAGACACAAGAGAAAGAGAGGAACTAAGCAATTTTACCCGGAACCCTCGCATCCCTTTTATAGGGGGTTGAACACCCTCGGTACGTTGGGCGTACGAGGTTACGCGGGGCGTACGCGTACGTCATGGATTACCTCATCCTCGTCTGTCGGACTTCTGATGGGACGGGACGTAGAGGCGTAGAGGGGTGACGTGGACGTTACGAGGCCTAGCACTTGAGTACCCTGGTGTACGAGGGTACGTTGGGCGTAACTCAGATCGGTCTGGTGACTCCTCCTTCGGATAATATCGGGTTTTGAATTAAATTTTATATTTTAATTATTTAATAAATTAAAAAAAATCATATCTTTTTCATACGAACTCCGTTTTCGACGTTCTTTATATCCACACGTAGGTGACACTACGCTCTACAACTTTCGTTTAGACTCCGTCGGCAAATTTTGAAATTATTATTATTATTCATTTTTAAAAAGTCGGGGCAGGAAAAGTCCGTTAAAAATCCATAACTTCTTTATCCGATGTCTGTTTTCGCCATACTTTTTACCGTTGAAATACCATTGTCGAGACCTTCGATTCTCATTTAGTTCGTTCCGGCCAAAAGTCGCTCGATCTCTGTTTCGAGTTTTTAGCTGTCTACCGCTATACCAAACTTCGGAAATTTATAACTTCCTCATACGAGGTCAGATTTGAGCGTTCTTTTTATGTATGTTCATGGTTTAAATGATAACTACGATTTTTATTTAAATACCTAAGGCTAATAAGTATTTTATTGAAATTTCTCGTTTTACATTTAACCGTAATGACATTTTTTTATTGTGAATCTTTGGTTGGTCATAACTTCTTCGTTATGACTCGGTTTTCAGTGTTCTTTATATTTCTGAAAATCTTGACATGATAACCATCATTTTTGGCAATCCAATAGAGACTTTTGAACATTTTATTTTCGATGCTAATTTCATTATTTCAACAGTTGTTACAATACATGACTTTTTAGGTCATTGCATAGAGTCGAAATATCGGTTTGTCACACCCAAACTAGATGACAGAAGGCCCAACATCCAAAATAAACATCTAAGGCCCAAAATATGGCACAATTTCCAAGTTGGGCCTAAATCCTTTCATGGGTTGTTAGTCGTGTCAAACCCAACAAATAAAGGGGTATGATATACTCCTAGAGAATCCCACTATATTACACTAGCAGGTAGTACAAGGCAAGAAGGGTCGATCCACAGAGACACGGGGACAATCGGTCGAATAACTCTTTGCGTAAGGTACTTGTTCAAAAAAAAATAAAGAGGAGGGGGGTTTGAATGCAGTGTTTAAACAAACAAATTAAAAACACAAGTAATTAGCTAAATGAGTGAAATAAGTTCAGATTGTGTAAAGACTCCAACTTCATGTACGACAACTTAGCAATGTGATTCAAAGATGACACAATATTTGTTCAATTCTATCTAAGTTGGTACTTGAAAGTCTTAACAAGATCTAACACTTCCCATTCACCACATTAATTAACCAAAACAAGCTCTTTGATTAAACCTAACCTGTAACATCCAAAAAAATTCAACCAATTTAAACTTTTCAAAAACCACTCGTATTCATTAATTCATTACAAAAAGGTTTTCAATTCATTTATTATCAGAGTATTTCCCAGAACCACATCATAAATACATAAAACACGAGGAGCGGTACGATCACGCCTTCGCCTTGCCACGATCTCCTGAAGTACCTAGAACAATACACTGAAAACTGTAAGCCCGAAATCTTAGTGAGTTACCCCTAAAATACCAACCACATATGTTATTGTATGGTATGTGGTAGTTTGGGGGAGCTCACTAAGCTTCGTGCTTACAGTTTTTAGTTTTGGTTTCAGGTACTTCCGGCAATGGAGGGAAGAGCTCGGGATGATCGCATGGCACACACCATAGTTAGTCAGTCTGGGATGTTTTACTTTGATAATAAGAACATGTTTTGAACTAATACTCTGATTTTATGTTCGGAATTATGTTATGGATTGACAATCATGGTTTAAGTAATGTTTTTCAAACAAAATTTTTAGTCATGATTTTTGGGTCGTTACAACTCAGAAGAGGCTTAGGGTTCAAGTTAGGGCTTTCTATGGGATGGGAGGAACAATGGAGGCTGGGTTGGGATGTTATGATTTGTTTAAATAGGGTGCAAACCCCAAATATTAGGGTTTCATCCAGACAATCCTACTCGTCGAGTTAGTCTCCCAACTCGTCGAGTAGGTCACTTATCCTGTCGAACCAAAGTCGAGTCTACTCGACGAGTTAAGCCTCCAATTCGCCGAGTCCCAGAGCAAAACATGGGTTTACTTTAAATTAGAATACGTATCAGGAACCGAGTGTTACAACTGAACCTGATGATAGTCCTAGGGTTGCTGATAACACATAAAAGAACCCGCTTAAAGATAAAAAACTAATAAAAATATGAAATATGCAATAAGAGTAACTAAAATGAGATGATTTGTGCTAAAATAAACTAGGAAAAGAAGTAATAAAATGAAATTAGCAGATGCTGATAACCCATAGGGCTGCTGTGAGCCCATATGACTGCTGATAGTCCCATGGTTGTTTATAACCCATAATTGATTATTATGTTGTGTTGTATACGATATTTTGGGAAACCCACTAATCTTTGTGCTTATGGTTGTGGATTAAGTGTTTTCATGTACTTCAGATGATCGTAGGAAGGCGAAGGCTTAACTGTACACACTCATCGATAACCTTTGTGGACAGAATGTTTTTTTACCTAAATTAAAACTGATTATATGAATAATTGTATTTTGATACTTTTGATTTTTATTGACTTGGTTTTATGGACAAAATGTTTTTTTTTACCTAAATTAAAAATGAAAAAAATTGGTTGTAACCAATGGGTTGTTACATCTTATGCGAGATTCGAGATAACATAGCGGGTGAGATATTGACTAACATCTTTCTCAAGATGTTGAAGGTACCAAACATATTATTTTTACCTTTATCTATCTATCTCTGTGATCCAGGTGTTGAATGTGTCAACAAAGATCCGGTCAATTCAATATCTTATAAAGAAACACAAAAAAAGCTAGTCTCCAAGAATCTCGAAATAGAAAACGTTGTCAAGATTTAACAGTATCATTGATAACCATTAGGAATGTTATGTATAAACAAGAATCCAAACTCACACATGTATACACATGAAACACTTTCAACAATTAGCAACTAGCAAAAAATCTCATTTTTATACTAAAATCATTCAATCTATAAAAGCTCTAAGGTAACTCGACGATTGCCAACTCCTCAGGTTTTATGCCAGATATTTGATAAGAGCAAGGGATTTCCTCATAATCCATGTGTTTGGTATTTATGTTTTTTGCATTACATTTCAATCACAACACCACAACTTTCACTAATTTGGTTGAATCACACTTGATACAGTTTTGACCAAAAGACATGTAATTTTACTCGATCCTTAAACTCCTTTGCCAAAGTAAAAGTATGAAAACATATAGAAGGGCTCACTAACTAGAGATTCATTATTTTCATATGCTTTTTTGTAGAACTCTAATAAATTTCTTCACCTCCTTTCATTCATCCAATGAAGACCCAAACAACAAAACCTCATTATCAACTACTTTAATGTCTTTTTTATAACTTCAATTACCGTTGTCTTATACTAACCTCAAAACCATTCATCACCCTTGTCTATGTGTAAATAGAAATTAACATCATCTATAAAATTATCCTCACCCACAAGATAATAACTATCATTACTATCACTATGATCATCATTAAAGTCATCACAATTGATACTGTTATCGTCAAAATCTTTTTCTAAATCAATATTATTTGTAAAACCCTTATGTTCAGCTTGTTGTTGGTCTTTGTCCAAGTTAATTGTAGGTCGATTCAACCTGTTGTTAGTCTCTGTCCAAGTCAAGAGTAAGTGATTTAAGTTGTTGTATGTGTTTGTCCAACTAAAGCGGATGAGATTTAACTTTTTGTTGTTATTTGTCTAACTCAACTATGAGTGTAACATTGTCATGCCAATTTAAAAACAACATTTTTGAACATGTTGAGCTTGCTCAATTTCATCTATATGTACCTTAGACGCGAGGGACATTAAGTATGCATGCTACTTGTTTCCCCATGCTGTATATGTGTAAATTATCTTATTGCTAACAAATATACCTAAATGGTGGACATACTGGACACCAACCAAAAAAAAAACATTCTGAAATCCAAATCGTTGAATGGTCTTTGAAAATGATAGTATAGAAAATTACCATCACTAACACACCTAAGTTCTTCCATCAACTCGTCAATATCGTGAACAGAAAATGTGTCGATATCCAAAGTCAACATAGTGTTAGTTCCCATTGAGATACCTTTTTCCATAAATTTTGTGAATTCCACACCATGGTGTGAACAAATGGAAAATATCGTAGGGTAACGACCTATTTAATGAGGTAAAAGATTAAAACTTTGGATAAATGAACAAGTTAATAATGTTAGTGTAAACATACCATATCCAGGACCAACATCAAAATTTTCTATTCTAGCACGTATGTTCCAAGTGATCACTGCATTGAGCTTGTTCTTGAAGTATTGGTATTAGGGGTTTCTTGTGGGAGGGTTTTACCCATGTTGATGATACACGATCTTTTCTTTTCTCCTCAGTGTAGTTTTCATGAACGTTTTAGTTTTCAAAGGATGGTATAGATAATATAATTAAAAATGACTAAAATGCCCATACGTGCAAGACATGCGGTGGGTTTAACTTTTTAAACATGTCAAATTGTTAAGTCTGGGACCAAACGTGTAACTAGTTTATGCTTTGAGAACCGTCTAGGTCAATTTTTTTTTTTTTAAGGATAAATGTGTAAGTTACTCAAACCATACAGACCATTAATGTAAAATACTCAAAAAAATAAAAATAAAAATAATAAAATTGCTAGGGGTATTTATGTGATTTATCACTTCAATAATCACTTCTTTTTCCATTGTCAACCTGAAAAGTAGGGCTGACAATTCTCGACACGACACGCGATACGACCCGCGACACGACACGAAATAAATGGGTTTGGGTTGAGTTTTTCAACCCACCAACCCGCTAACCCGTCAACCCGCCAACCCGTTTATTAAATGGGTCATATATGGGTTTCTCAAAAAATAAACGGGTTGACCCGCCAACCCGTTTATATACTTAATAAAAAATTATTATATTTTTAAATGTATTTATGTATCAAATATTAATATTTAATAAGTATTATATAATATATACCATTTATTCATAGACCATGTGATTGTTTTGACATTATTACTCGTGGTGGACGGTCTAAGGTCATAAGTCGTAACCTTTAAGGCTAAGTCTGTAACATGTTTCTATGAATGTTTTTAATTTTCATTTGGATGTTTAAGACTTAAATATCTAAAATTTGGACCCACGAACCCAAATCTGACCCATGAACCCGCCAACTTGTGAACCCGTATAAATAAATGGGTTGGTGGGTCATATATGGGTTTATGTTCCAAACCCGCCAACACGTGACCCGCCAACCCGTGACCTGTATAGTTAAATGGGTCGTGTTTGGGTTGGCCTATTTTGACCCGCCAATCCGTGACACGCCAACCCGAACACGACACGATTGCCAGGCCTACCGAAAAGATACTTGATATTCAAACAGTGATAATTGATTAAACCTAAATTTTTCCAAAATAAAATGTAGAAGGTTCTTTGATGGCAAAAATATATATCCTTTGACGATTGGGCAAAAATTATCCCAATATATATTTACCAAATTACCGTTTTTTTTTTTTTACTAAAACATGTTTTGTTTTAATGGGAATTTAGGTAAATTGGTGTATTGTTTAGCCCTTTTTGGTAAATGGATTATTCTCTTTTTTACGATAATAATATAAAAAACTCAAAATTTTCAGCCGTCAAGATTTTACTCCGTCAATCTCCATTCGTTAAATCCTCCCACGCCTCTTTGCCCTAACAAATCCTTCCTCATCAAACCAAGATTCACAGACTCTTTCTCTTCGATTTTCCCCAAAATTATTTTCTTTAAATTTATATAATTAATTCAAAAATCATAAATTTACCGGATCTGAACTACTCGTCGGCGCTTAAACCCGTCTTCTTCATCAATCTCCGAAACCCTAAAAGTTACCAGAAAACTCAACTGATTGCTCCTTGAGTTGGGTTTGCTTCGGTAAAGATCGAAGAGCTTTCCTTTTTCTTGTTCTATAGCTGGTGAGTTCTTGAATTTGTACACACATATATACGTGTATACATGCATGCAATTGTTGATTTTGCGTATGTTCTCTAAGCAAGATTTGTTGTTTTTCCTTTCTGGGTTTTCCCGAGGATGAAAGAACGAACAAGAAAGAAAAAAGAAAGAAATATAGAAGCTTGAATGGTTGTCTTATGATTTCTTATCAGCGAAGAGCGAAAATTTAATTCTGAAGGTTTTAGTTTAGTACATTTTAGTTATAATTTTCTTCTAAAAACCGTAATTTACTACATTCGGATTATTTTTAGCCATTTGAATGGTACATGTCTGTGTCCTTGTTTGTACTTCCAAAGTTTAATCCTCCAAATAATGTTACACCTATTAAGAACTTTGTATGCCATTTGATTGAGAACTTCAAAGAAAAATTCCTGATTTTTGTTGTTTGATGCAGATTTTTTGAAGTAATGTCCTGAATTTTGAGGAAGTCATGGCCTCTAAAGGTCCAAGGTCTAGACTTGATCATGAGACAAGGGCCAAACGGCAAAAGGTAATCTGCAGAACCTAAACATATTGCATATAGATCTGTCTCCAATTTGTATGTATTTCATCATTTCATCTATTCAATCTTGTTTTTTTTTTTTTTTCTTCTTGCTTTTTTCATCTGCCAAATGCATTTAGTTTTCATTTATATATGAGAGGTTTCTTGTAGTCAAATGATTAGAAGAAGAAATTAAAAACAGAAGGTGATAAGTTTGACTAAAGTCAATGACATTGATATATTTATATGATTATGTCTGATTATCATAGGCACTTGAACCACCCAAGGAACCCCAGAGGCCCCGAACACACTGGGACCATCTTTTAGAAGAGATGGTGTGGTTATCAAAGGTACAATCTTGTTCTATATCAAATGTTTTTGTGTCAAAATATTAGATATTCTCTCTTATCTTTAGATTAATTAAGTGAAAATTTTGTTGCAATGTACGATTACTTCCAGGATTTTGAGTCTGAGAGGAAATTTAAATTAGGCCTGGCAAAGAGAATTGCCATAAGGGCTAGTAAAGGTATGGTGGATCAAGCTACAAGAGGTGAAAGACGAGTGAAGGTTAGTTGTTCTTGTTCTTTTTCTTGTTCTCCTAGGTTTGAAAATTTTAAAATTCAATCATATGAAATATCTAATTACATATGAATGTGGTGTTCATTTTTGTCAATGCTTTCACAGGAGGAAGAGCTTCGGATGAAAAAAGTTGCACTTAATATTTCAAAGGATGTGAAGAAATTTTGGACAAAAATCGAGAAGCTGGCAAGTTATTCTATGATTTAGTGATGTTGGAATTTTAAATTACTTTATAATTTGGGTCCAAAATTGTAATTGGTCATGAAATATTATGTGATTTCAGGTGCTATACAAGCATCGATTAGAGCTTGATCAAAAGAAGAAAAAAGCACTTGATAAACAACTTGAATTTCTTTTAGGCCAAACAGAAAGGTAACATTTTTTGTAATAAAGTTTTGTTTTGTTTAACGTTTAACATCTAATTATTTCAATGAAACAGGTATTCAACAATGCTGGCAGAGAACCTTGTAGATTCGTCGCCACGTCAGCATGTCCAGCTGTCATCTGTACAAGAACAACGACCTGCCATTGAATATAAAGATCAGAGTGATGTTAATGGGTGTGCTGAACCAAATGTTGGTATGAAGAAAGTGTTGGTTTTCATTTTAAATTAAGTAAATTTCTTTTTGGTTGCCAAATCATGACATAAATCCCATTTTAAACGTGTTTTTTTTTTTAATCTTTTGGCAGAGTCCCAGTCAAATATTTTAGAAACTGACGAAGACTACAAGGCTGAAAATGAACCTGTAAGTATTTGCTCTTTTTATGTTTAATTGTTAGAAACCTCATTTGTTTTTATTTGTTGGGAAGAAAAATGCAAATAAAAGTTATAGTATCATCATCAGTTTCTTTTTAACTTGTTGTAATATTTCATATGAGTTGAAGTTGAGCTCAAATATCTCGATTTTATTGCTGCTTTAGGAAGATGACGAGCATACCCTTGAGGAAGATGAAGCCCTCATAACAGAAGATGAAAGGAGAGAGGAATTAACAGCTTTGCAAAATGAAATGGATTTACCCCTTGAGGAATTACTTCGTCGTTATACTGTTAATGAAGGTTAGTTGTTGTGAGTTTCTTCTTCTGCCACATGTCATCTTCTCATTGGATGTGTATGGTGGTTTTAACTTTTATTCTTTTATCTATGAATATGAAAATATTTTCAGAAAGTACTCCAGGAAAGACTGAAGGTGAAGCAGAACTAGCCCATGCACCAGAGGACAACTTATTATGTAAGTAATGTTGTTTGAATTTATTGTTTTGATTATTAATAGCGTGTTCATATAATCATATTTTATAACTGATTTGTTTTTTTGCAGGTAATGGAAATGACAATTCTGACCTTGGGTTAAAAGAGAGTCGTCATTGTGTAAGTTGTAGGTTCTCATTATGGTTACTAACCTAAAATGTGAAGTACTTCACTGTTGAGCATCATACTTTTCTTGCTCTTATTGCAGGCTGAAAGTAATGGTGGATTATCAGTTTTAGAAAATCATCATCCAGAAGTCAAAGAACATTATGTTAGAAAACGTAAAGGTCTTAAGAAGCAAAAAAAATATTTGGAATTGGACTTCAATGATGAGAATGTAAGTAAAAGAGAAACATCTTATCTTCACATATATCGAATACTCATTTGATTTCTTGATTTCTTTTATGTAGGAGGATGTCGACTTTGTACTTGCAAATGGAGAGGAAAAGGTATGTTATCCAATTATCATGATATGATTAGTATACATAGTTATGAGATTTATTATGTTTTTGATTTCTGAGTTTATCTAATAACATAAACATGTTATCTCATTATCTGTTTTTGGATTTACAGGATGATGAAACGACCTTATTGGAGGAAGAAGAACTAGCAAAGACTGAAAATCATGATTCAGTAGATGAGGTGAATGATTTGAATGCACATTTTTATCTTATTATTACATTGATCCCATGATTATATTATTATTAGTATAAAATTTTAAAAGTTGAGATCAATCTTATAAACCAAGCTATATCATCTTTCAGCTTGCAATGTTGCAAAAGGATAGTGAAATTCCAATAGAGGAGTTGCTTGCAAGGTATAGACAGGTATGTTGATAAAAATGAAAACTTGCTTCTAGAAACTTCTAGATACATTCTAATCTTGTTTTTTTTTTTTTTTTTTTTTTTTTTTTTTTTGTCTCGTTTTTTTAATTTTCAACAGGATCCTGACACTATTCAAAGTGATGAAAATGATTCAGGCTCCGAAATTGAAATTCCCGATCAGGAAGAGAAGCCAGATCAGATTGCTGACGATGGCGGGGAGAACGATGACATCATTGCTGATGCAGCAGCCGCCGCCAGGTCAGCACAGCCGACAGGGAACACCTTTTTAACAACCAAAGTCAGGACAAAATACCCTTTTCTATTAAAATTCTCTCTTCGTGAATACCAACACATCGGGTTAGATTGGCTTGTAACAATGTATGAAAAAAGACTTAATGGGATTTTAGCAGATGAAATGGGGCTCGGGAAAACAATCATGACAATCGCGCTTCTTGCACACCTGGCATGCGAAAAGGGTATATGGGGCCCACATCTGATTGTGGTCCCCACAAGTGTCATGCTCAATTGGGAAACCGAGTTTCTAAAATGGTGTCCTGCTTTCAAAATCTTGACATATTTTGGAAGTGCAAAAGAACGGAAACATAAAAGACAAGGGTGGTTGAAACCGAATTCTTTTCATGTTTGCATCACAACCTACAGACTTGTTATTCAAGATTCCAAGATTTTCAAGAGGAAAAAATGGAGATACTTGATTTTGGATGAAGCCCATTTGATAAAGAATTGGAAGTCTCAAAGATGGCAAACACTTTTGAATTTCAACACAAAAAGACGCATACTTTTAACGGGTACCCCTTTACAGAATGATCTCATGGAGCTATGGTCTCTAATGCATTTCTTGATGCCACATATTTTTCAATCTCATCAAGAGTTTAAAGATTGGTTTAGTAATCCGATAACAGGAATGGTTGAAGGTCAAGAAAAAGTCAACAAGGAAGTCGTTGACCGGTTGCATAATGTTCTCCGGCCATTTATCCTCCGGCGACTGAAACGGGATGTTGAAAAACAATTACCTTCAAAACACGAACATGTTATCTACTGTAGACTCTCGCGTAGACAACGAAATCTCTATGAAGATTTCATTGCTAGCTCAGAGACTCAAGCAACCCTTCAAAGTTCTAACTTCTTCGGGATGATTAGTGTTATAATGCAATTAAGAAAAGTTTGTAATCATCCGGATTTATTCGAAGGTCGCCCGATTATCAGTTCATTTGATATGAATGGAATCGAAACCCAATTTTGTTCTTCGATTTGCTCGGTTCTTGAATCCGGTCCGTTTTCAACCGTTGATCTTACTGGATTAGGGTTTGTGTTCACTCATCTTGATTTTGACATGACATCATGGGAAACCGAAGAAGTTGAATCAATTGCCACACCTTCTGAACTAATCAAATCACGTGTAGTAGAAGAATCCATGAGTCGACTCGAGATCAAGACCGGGTCGACCCGGTCAACCGGGTTTAACATCTTTGAAGAGATTCAAAAAGCGCTCATGGAAGAGAGACTTAAAGAAATGAAAGCACGAGCCGAATCGGTTGCATGGTGGAATTCTTTGCGGGCCCGTAGAAAACCAATGTATTCAACGGGTTTACGGGAAATTGTTTCGGTGGAAAATTCCATTTCTACCCTTTCGGGTTTACATGACATTGTGTTTTCTCCCGTTGACCGGTTCAATCAAATGGTTGACCAGGTTGAAAGTTTCATGTTTGCAATCCCGGCTGCCCGAGCACCACCACCGGTCGGGTGGTGCAGCAAACCGGGCACCACTGTGTTTGTCAACCAAGATTATAAAACAAAATGTTTGACACTTTTGTCCCCACTATTAACACCAATCAGACCCGCCATTGTCAGGCGGCAAGTCTACTTTCCCGATAGGCGGTTGATACAGTTTGACTGTGGTAAACTTCAAGAGCTTGCGGTTTTGTTAAGAAGGTTAAAATCGGAAGGTCATCGGGCTTTGATTTTCACTCAAATGACTAAAATGCTTGATGTTTTGGAAGCTTTTATAAATATATACGGGTACACTTACATGCGGTTAGACGGGTCGACCCAGCCCGAAGAGAGGCAGACATTAATGCAACGGTTCAATACAAATCCGAAGTATTTTCTTTTTATTTTGTCGACCCGGAGTGGTGGGGTTGGGATTAATCTTGTCGGGGCCGATACGGTAATTTTCTATGATAGTGATTGGAATCCAGCCATGGATCAACAAGCTCAAGATCGGTGTCATAGGATTGGGCAAACACGTGAAGTGCATATTTACAGATTGATCAGTGAAAGCACGATTGAAGAGAATATTTTGAAAAAGGCGAAACAGAAACGGGCTTTAGATGATTTGGTGATTCAGAGTGGGGAGTATAACACTGAGTTTTTCAAGAAGCTTGATCCGTTGGAGTTGTTTTCCGGTCACGGGAAGAATTCCGGTTCCGGAGTTGCGATTCCGGTTCCAGTTCCGGTTCCGGTGTCGAATGCCGATGTTGAGGCGGCGTTGAAACATGCGGAAGATGAAGCGGATTACATGGCGTTGAAGAAAGTGGAGCAGGAAGAGGCGGTGGATAATCAGGAGTTTACTGAGGAGGCGATTGGGAAGCTTGAAGATGATGAGCTTTTGAATGAAGAAGATGGAAAATTTGAGGAGTTGGGAACGGGACAGGTGGAGGGTAATAATCGGGAAATGGTTATTTGTAGCGACCCGAATGGGGACCCGGGTTTGACTTTGGTCAAGGGTGATGATGGTGATGATGATGACATGGCGGATGATGTGAAACAGATGGCTGTGGCGGCTGCAGCCTCGGGGCAGGAGATTTTGTCTTTTGAGAATCAATTGCGTCCGATTGATCGGTATGCGGTTCGGTTTCTTGAGATGTGGGACCCGATTGTTGATAATGTGGTTATTGAGTCAAAGGATAGATTTGAGGGAGAGGAATGGGAGTTGGATCATATTGAGAAGTTAAAGGAGGATATGGAAGCTGAAGGTGATGATGATGAGGAACCTTTGGTTTATGAAAGTAAGCTCCTTCTTTGTGCTCTTTTCATTACCACTAGGGGTAGCTTGGTAATTTTATATTTATTTCGGTAATTGGTTTTCTTACAAATTCCTTTTGTGATGTTATCAGCATGGGATACTGAGTTTGCAACTAAAGTATACCAAGAACAAGTCAAAGCGTTGGCTGAACATCAGGTAGGGGTAGTTTGGTAATTTTACGTTTATTTTTAATAGGTACTCTTAAGCGCTTATCTTTAATCTTTTAATGTTTTGTAGTTGATGGAAGAGCGTGAAATGGAAGCTAGAGAGAAGGAACTTGAGGAATCTGACTCACTGAAGTAAGTTTGTATTCTAAAAAGCTTTTAGGCCTCATTTCTCATTTCTTAATGTGTAAAGTGAAAGGAGGTAGGGTTTATGCATTCAGACCCTTCTTTTTTCTACTTTACTCTTAACCCTCACAAACTTTTACCACTTTACTCTTGGACAGAAGGGTAAAATGGTCATTTGCTGATTGAGTACTTACTTGATCTGAATGCTTCTTATTCTTCTCCCATCTGAGCAGGAATGAACCGGTTGTTAAGAAACCCAAGTCAAAGAAAAAGACGAAGAAAACAAAATTCAAATCTCTGAAAAAAGAAGCTTTATCATCCGAAACAAAGCCAATAAACATAGAATCACCAATAGAATTCGATGATGATTATGTCGACGATGAAATAATTTTTTTAAAAAAACGCAAAAAACCTTTGGACGAATCCACCTCAGAAGTGAAGAGTTCTTCCAGAAAGTCAAAAAAGCCCAAAAAGAACCCCGAACCAATCTCATTAGACATGGATTCCAATTCCTTAATCGAGCAACAAGATGAACCGAGAGATTTGAAACCTTTTGTAAATAACAATCTTGAAATTGATCATAAACCAGTCATTAGGGGCAAATCGGGACTAAAAATATCGGTCACTACGATGCCGGTGAAACGGGTGATGACTATAAGATTGGAGAAGCTGAAGAAGGGAAGCATATGGCCTAATGATTGTGTCCCTACGCCAGATTCTTGGTTGTCATCGGAGGATGCTATGCTGTGTGCAGTTGTACATGAATACGGTGTGAACTGGAGTTTGGCAAGTGAGATTTTGAATGGGATGACAGCTGGCGGGTTTTACCGGGGGATTCTAAGGCATCCAGTTCATTGTTGTGAGAGGTATCGGGAGCTTGTTCAGAGACACGTCTTATCTAGTTCAGACAATAATGTTCATAATGACAAAGCGAGTAATGTTGGTGTTGGGAAAGCTCTTCTAAGAGTAACTGAGGTAACATGCCTATTCCTATACCTATAAAATTTTGGTGGTTTTTATAACAGTGAGACATTTTTTCTAATGCAGGAGCATGCAAAGTCGTTGTTGGATATTGTGTCAGAACGTCCTGATCAGGCTTACACTCTTCAAAAGCATTTCTTCCACCTACTCACATCTGTCTGGAGATCAACCGCCCGTTCCGGTCACCGGAAAACCCCATTGTCTCTCAGAACCGGGCAGCGGGTAAACCATACTTCTCGCGATCCGGTCAGGCCACAATCGGAAAGAATGGAGTTCACTAACCTAAAGCAGATTAGCAGATTAGTATCCGATGCACTTGAAAGTTCTCAAAATATACCAAGGGAAGATAGGGTTTCAAGTTTTAGTGAAAGACGTGAGGTTCGACCTGTCGGGCAGCTGGGAATCACTCTTGAGTTTCCTCCGGGCAGAGATGATCCAAGTGTTCCGTTGCCTTCCGTCGTGTCTTTATCCATAAATGACACGGAACCCGTGCTGCCCGAACACCTGCCCGTCGGCGGGAATCATTGTTTTAGATCATCCAAGGATACCGTTGAATGCCGATTCAGGTACGCTCTATTAACCCATTCTTTTTTCATGTACTAAATACAGTGAAATTTATTTTTTGGAATGTAAGAGTAAAAAAAGAAACATTACCGTTTTAACATTATACATGAACTCTTCTGCAGGGATGCTGCATCAAGAGCCGCCATTGATGGTGGTTTAGGGTTGCCGCCATCGGCTTCTCCGGCAACCGATGTCAAGTCGCGGACACCAGCCAAATCTCAATTATCCGGAAAGCATCATCGGAATCCCGAATTACCTTTGAAGTCGTCGAAATCTAAATCAAGGAAAGCAATCATGGATTCCAACGAAGCTTTTTCCCTACTCCGTGATCCCAATTTACAACCATCGATGCCACCTATTAATTTGTGTTCAAGGTTTGATACGGATATGGAATCTTCAATGGATGATTTTCTAAATGCATCTTCGATCGATTTAGGCAATGAGCTTTCGTTTGATATAGTGCCACATGATTATGACCCGGGATTCACCTGGGGTCTTGAAGATTGTTTGTTATCTCGGGAGTTTACTGATATCGGATAGGGTTGGAATTAAGGTAACCGGATGGGACCCACATTGTGTATTGTCTGATGACCTGGCGGGCAGGTATTTTTGGGTTGGTGAAAGAAGAGAAAGACTAACTTGGTGTATCTGGCATGCTGACCGGACCGAAGATGGGCACGCGATGATGATTCTTGGAAGATACAAGATTTTGCACATAAAATGTAACATTGTATAGCATGTGGGCCCGTTAACACTGTAACTTTTTTTTTCCGGTTGGTTGGTTGGTTGGGTTGGGTGGGTGGGAAATCGTGCTCTTTAGTTATCGGTTTCGATTGGAATTAAATTATTTTAGGCACATTCCCCTCTCATAGCGTAGGATTAGAAACAGGAAATTAGAGTCTTTCAATGAAAAAGAAATTTATTCTCTCTCTCTCTCTCTCTCTCTCATGGTGACCATTTTTTTGCAGGTTTAGAGCTTTGTTTTTTGATTTATTTATCTTTCAAATTGTTATGAATCGGATCTTGCAGCTTTTGGTTTGGTAGTTTTAGATGGTGAAACTCGGGGGTTATATTGATTGCTTTTGTTTAGTTCTGTTTTGCCATGGTTGAAGTACAATGTGCTATGGTTACAAACGTTAACGAATTGTAGAAAAAATGCAAATAAAACTGTAAACAAATCTTTTATTTGGATATTTATTTTTTTGATTACAAAGTAGTGAACGTACAAAAGTAAAAGATTGCGAAAGTTAATTGTCTTGTGCATTTGTAAGATATGATCATCACAGAATCCACCAATGAAAGCCAAGCACTGACTGTACTCATCGACGACATATGAAAATCCGACCAATGGCACAACTTTGGAGGAAATAGTGGCTACCTTTGCTTTTAGTTCGAACTTGGATGGTTGGATTTTGGAGATGAGTCCCACCGAGGTTTATAACTCATTGGAACAAAAATGTTCCGATACCCCTTCAACGATAGAATTCCCACAAAGATAAACTTGGAGGCTAAATGAATCAATACCCCTTCAACGATGCACCCGATTTGTGAGAAAGAAATGGAAGATGTCAATCATTTTTCATTCATGAAATGTGAAGTTGCTAATCAGGTTTGGTTATTAATGTTCAAGTGGTTTAATTGCCCATTTTTGTTTATTGATATGATCCATAATTGGTTCAATTGGATGGATACCATGGTGATGGCGAGACAGAGAATGAATGCTTTATAGACTATAGGGATAATGACTTAGGAGGGTAATAACGTTTCTTGTTCGTCTATTTTAGGTCCCTAACGTATTTTTTGTGCGTATTGCACCATTAAGATTATTATAACCATTTACAAATAGTTCTTTTAACAAGAAGAAACCGGTAAAATTGATTATTTCGAAAATGTTATAACAACCTTAATGATGTAATACACATAAAAAATACGTTAGAGACCTAATATGGACAAATGGGAAACGTTATTACCTTTCTAAGTCATTATCCCCGTATGAAACTATAAACCCCTATAATAGATTTTTACTTTTTAAATAAGAAACTTGTAGGTCTTGGAGTTGGTAGTTTGGATGTTTTTAACCTCGACCTTCTTTATAAATGGAAGTGGTGGTTTCTTAATGACAAGGGAACTCTTTGGGTTAAAATTGACAAATTTTGTCATGGGGAAGGTGGTGGTTTTTCGGACGATTCGAGAATAGGAACTAGAGGGGGTGTTTGGCAAAAGATTGTAGGATCCATTAATCATCTCCATGAGAATGATTGTATTCATTCTAATTCCATGTATAGAGTGGTGGGGGATGGGACTCAAACAAGGTTCTAGAAGGATGTTTGGTTCATAGATATTCCTCTTAGGTAGCGGTTCGGGAGGCTCTTTGCTTTGGCCTTTAGTCAAGATGCTCGAGCAAGTGAATAATGAGATTCGAGGGGATGGAATTTTCACTGGCGTCGGGGGATTAGAGGAGGGGCTGAATCGACCCAATTTGATTATCTTGTGGAGATATTAAATCCTATTCGCATAGGGGAAATGCCAGATAAGTGGTATTGGGGGCTTGAATCATCTGATATCTTTATTGTTAAATCATCACAAAATTGGGTTAATGATATGACGCTTCCCATGTGTAGTATGCCTACTAGGTGGAACCGTTTTGTCCTTATTAAAACTAACATTTTTTTATGGTGTGTGCTTTTGGATCGCATTCCGGTAAAAGCTAAACTGGTGGAAAGGGGGGGTGGTGATAGATTCCTTATTGTGTCCTGTGTGTCATAATTCTCAAGAAAGTGTGAAACATTTGTTGCTGCAGTAACAAATGCTTCACACTTTCTTGAGAATTATGACACACAAGACACAACAAGGAATCTATCACAACCCCCCTTTCCACCAGTTTAGCTCTTTACCGGAATGCGATCCAAAAGCACACAACATAAAAAATGTTAATTTTAATAGGGACAAAACGGTTCCACCTAGTAGGCATACTACTCATAGGAAGCGTCATATCATTAACCCAATTCCTTGCTGATTTAACAGTAAAGATACCCGGCGATTCAAGCTTCCAAGACCATATATCCGACATTTCCCCTATGCGAATATGATTTAATATCTCCACAAGATAATCAAATTGGGTCGATTCAGCCCCTCCTGTAATCCCCCAACACCAATGAAAATTCCATCACCCCAAATCTCATTATTTACTTACTCGAGCATCTTGATTAAAAGCCAAAGCAAAGAGCCTCCTGAACCGCTCCCCTAAGAGGAATATCCAAGCACCAAGTATCCTTTTAGAACCTCGTTTGAGTACCATCCCCCACTACTCTATATATGGAATTAGAAGGAATACAACCATTCTCATGGAGATGATTAATTGATCCTACAATCTTTTGCCAAACACCCACTCCAGCTCCTATTCTCGAATCGTTCGAAAAACCACCACCTTTCCCATGACAAAATTTGACTATTTTAACCCAAAGAGCTCCATTGTCATTAAGAAACCGCAATTTCCATTTATAAAGAATGCTGATGTTAAAAACATCCAAACTACCAACCCCAAGACCTACAAGTTTCTTATTTAAAAAGTAAAAATTTACTATAGGGGTTTATAATTTCATACGGGGATAATGACTTAGGAGGGTAATAACGTTTCCCGTTTGTCCATATTAGGTCCCTAACATATTTTTATGTGCATTACACCATTAAGGTTGTCATAACCGTTTAGAAATAATCCATTTACCGGTTTCTTCCTGTTAAAAGAACTACTTGTAAACGGTTATAATAATCTTAATGGTGTAATACGCACAAAAAATACGTAAGGACCTAAAATGGACAAACATGAAACGTTATTACCCTCCTAAGTCATTATCCCTAGACTATAAGCATAACTGGTATATCGGTGTTGTGGTTATATCCAAATATTCTCGTTTTAGGCTTGTAAAAGTTCCCAAGAATATCTTTGTTGATAGAATAGTGCTTCATTCCTTTGAGTGGATTAAGAATAGAATAAAAACTATATTTTTACTTGGAATGGCCGGTTACAAAACCCCATAAAAATGTGGAGTTATCTCCTTATAGCAAACTTTTGAGTCCTTTACAAAACTACTGCCATGTTCGAAATAAGACATTTCGAACTAGATCAAAATTGTTTCATACTAACTTTACTGACTACAAAAATGCATTTTTCTGAAAAAATTTATATCTCGATTTCAAATTTCGGACCAAGCAATACGTAAACGGGAACAAAATATTATGAATGTAATACCCCGATTCCCAGATATGAGAATTTTCATTAAAAAGGCAAATCTTCTTTGGAACTCGTTAAGTTGATGGCCTCAACTCGACGAGTTGGAGAGGAAAACTCGACGAGTTGGTGGCTGAATATGAAGCCCTAATTTTTAGGGTGTTGCACCCTATTTAAAGGCGTTAAGTCCCATTGATGGCCTCCCTAATTGCCTCCTCTGTCTAGAAAACCCTATAATTCGTGCATCTTACCCCAAGTTGAGTGTGTGAGCTTATAAGTTGCTTTTTTTGGTCTCATTTTTTGAAAGAGCTTGAAGTGGGTGGTGCCTAGCTTGAAGGGAAAGCTATAGATCCTGAATCTCCTTGAGTTTAGCTACTATTTTGAGGTAAAAAGTCAAAAACTTGCTCATCTATTTGCTTAGATATCTTCCTTGGAAGTTTATTGTCATATTTGACTTATTTTTCGATTGTTCGTGGGGTTGAGCATTTCATGGAGTTATCACTTTAGATCTGGACGTATGGTGGCCTCTTTTGGCTAAAAGTTGCAAACTTTATTGAGTTCTAGGTCGCTTTTAATGCTTAAGACCCCTTATTAAGATTTCCTTGAGAGTTAGAGCCTCTTTGGGGCATGCATGAATGTAAAGTTGGCAACTTTACGCGATTTTCCAGCTCGTGGGTGTTAGATCTACATCTTGAAACGCTGGACTCGATGAAAAACGACCGAATGAGTAAGAGGGTAAATCTTGGCGAATTTGTAATGCTCAGTTCCCAGGTACACATTTAAACCCTAATCTATTCATTTGTACAAGGCGATTGGACGAGTTGGTAGCCCCAAACTCATCAAGTAGAGACAAAAAGGGGGCGCGGGTTTTAAAGTCTACTCGACGGGTTGGGTAGCCATGCCTTGACGAGTAGGTCTTCCAGGAAGAAACCCTAATTTTAAGGGTTTGACACCTTATTTAAAGGAACATAACATCCACAGTGGCCTCCTTTATCACCTCCCATTGTGCAGAAAACCCTAACTCACCATTTTGAGCTTTGTGCGTGTGTGAGTGCTATTTTTGAGTCTTTGTTGTGATTTAAGCTTGTAAGGAGAAGGAGAAGATTGAGGAGCTCAAGAGGAAGAGAGTGGATCCATAGGTTACATCTCATTTGCTACATTTTCGGGTAAGCAAGCTCCAACCTTGCTCATTAGTTCCCTAGATCTCTTCTTTTCATCTTTATGGAGTTTTTAGCCCAAGAAGCATGAATCTTGGGACATGGATGTCCCAAGTGATTTACCTTTCAGATCTAGAGTCTAGAAGGGGTTCCATGGCATAAAGGTGCAAACTTTATGCCCAGGGAAGCCCCATGCAAGCTTAAGGACTTTATCATGGCCTTTTTAACCCAAATTGGCCATGCATGGATGTAAAGTCTGAGACTTTATGTTCTCATTGGGTGTTTAGGACCTAGATCTCAGCTTCCATGTTTTGGTTTGGAGTGATAAGGCTTTTGGACAAAGATTTGCAATTTAAGGACTTAGGCTTTGGGGCTAAACCCATTAAGACGGGTTATAAACGGGTAAAGCTGGAAACTTTTACCCTTAAGAGGACAGCCCCAACATGTAGAAGTAGTATGGAGCTTAAGACTATAGTGTAGGGGCTTAATCTGTTAAGAGGTCCCAAACAGACAGAGGGACTCGTCGAGTCTATAGAGGAACTCGACGAGTTGAGACGTAGTGTCCCGTTTCTGAGCATGCTAGAACTCGACGAGTCTAAGGGTGACTCGGCGAGTTGATTCGCTAAATTGCGATGAGTAGTAGCCCGGGAACTCAACGAGTCAGGAAGTTGACTCGGCGAGTTGTATCGCAGAATGCGAGTTATTAAGACTTAGGACTCAGCGAGTCGAGTCAACCAGAATGTTGACTTTAACCAGGGGTAAAATGGTCATTTTACCCTAAGCAAGATTATCAGATTTTCTGACTAAGTACTATTGTATAGTGTTAGTCGGGGAGTCGTGGGAGCAGCCAGTAGAGATTCCTCACACACGAGTTCAACATCCAGTTTGAGAGGTGAGTTTTCCTCTAGTAGGAATGGGTTGAATGTACCAATGCCGGCTCGTTTATGTATGTTAGTATATGTCGGGTTTGGTTCGATGTCAGGGTTAGCCCGATGCAACTTATATATACCGAACTTCGGTTCAATACCGGGCGGGGCCCGATGTCGGACTTTGGTTCGATGACGGGCGGGGCGCGATACAGTGGGCAAGGCCCAATATATGTTTTTGTGTGTTATTTGTATGGTATGTGGTAGTTTGGGGAGACTCACTAAGCTTCGTGCTTACAATTTTTAGTTTTGGTTTCAGGTACTTCAGGTAGCAAAGGGAAGAGCTCGGGATGACTGCATGTCACACACCACAATTTTCTAGCCTGAGATATTTCACTCTAATTTTTGATATGATATTTTGATACATTGACAGTTGTTATGATATTTTGAGATACTTGGTTTATGATGTTTATATGATGATGATATTTATGGTTTTAATAATGATTTAAAAACGAAATTTTTGGAGCGTATTTTTGGCATGTTACAAGCTGGTATTAGAGCCTTGATTTGAGGGATTCGGGCACACTTTCTGGTGTGTCTGAACTCAAACTAAGGAATTGGTATAGAAATTTTCAAAAGAGAAACCATTTTTATAAAAGAATTTTGAGAAAAGAAAAGAATTTTTGAAAAACAAAAAGAACTTTGAAAAAAGTGAAAAAGGGTGTGGTGCATGCAATCATCCGAGCTCAAGTAAATACTCCCAAATTACCCATACAAGTTTATGTTATGAGAATTGCATTCTAGATTAGGGCTATGGATCTAGGAAGGATTCCTTTATATGCATGTTATGTGTGTACAACTTTATGAACTGCATGCTAGTACAATTAGTCAGTATGATGGCCTGATTAGTATATAGTTGATTATGTTTACTTAATGCTCAAATGCTGCTTGCTTTGTGCTTTTAGGAGTTCTAGTGGTCTTTTACTAACTAGTATACGAATATGCTAAGTTACATATTGCGAGGACTAAATAATTTTAGAAGGTTAGGTCTAGCTCTATTTCGCAGCTCTTGTTTGAGTCTAACCGTTATAGGGTAGGATCTCTCATTTGAAGAATTATCTAGTCTTAGTGATATGTAATAGTATCCACGAGCTAGTTAGGGGAAGATAGCTGGGACTTCTAATGCAACTGATGGCGGAAAGTAGTATGATGATTACCCTAGGGAAAGCCTAGGATGAGAGTAGCACGTGAAGCATTAGTAGTAGAAGAAACTTGGTGAAGCCAAGGCAGTTCTTGAGGAAGGTACAGATAGATATGGAAGGTAGTATGGGCCTGTACTACTGAAAGCAGAGGATCTGTACTCGAGTCAAGGAGGGTTAAGATGAATACAATGAACTTGTAGTATATGTGATCCCTCAAGAATTGAATAGTATTCTGATGCTTGTTATGATGTGTTTTTAAGAACGCTGGTTTTACGGACTAGGCCGGTTGGCAGTTCAGGTGCCGGTGAGGGATCAGGCCCAGGCTCAGGAGTCGGGCGGCTAGACGACCAGACTAGGGAGTTCATCTCCTCTGAGATCAGGCGTAATATCCTGGATCAAACTCCTGTGATCTTCGACACGACCAAGGAGGATATTTTGGAGCTTTTAGATGAGAGGTTGAGTGCTTTCCGCACCGAGGTGACGGCCATGATGGGGTCGCGACTGAATTTCAGGGAGTTCAAAGCTTGTGGAGCTCTCGACTACCATGGGGCTTGAGACCCCATTACGAGCACCAGATGGTTGGCTGATGTTACCAACACATTCCTCACTAGCAGATGTCTCGAGGGGGACAAGGTTCGACTTGCGTCCTGTCTTCAAAAGGACAGGGCACATGACTGGTGGGAGGAGGTAGGACATGCCATTGGTGATGATGCAAATCTTGATGCGATGACTTGGAGTGACTTTACGGCTAGGTTCAGGGCCGAGTTTGCACCTGTGATAAAGGTGCATCAGCTTTCTAGGGAGTTCCAGGATCTCCAGCAGACGACCAGACGGTGACTGAGATCACCATGATGTTTAGGGAGAGGGCCCTTCTTGTTTTGCAGGGAGTTCAGACTGCTTCAAGTTCGGCCGAACTGGACATGTGAGCAGGGATTGAACAACTACTACCACCACGACAATATCAAATCTGATTTGCTTTTAGTGCAATCAGAGGGGACACAAGCGGTCCCAGTGCCCTATTTTAGCAGCAGTAGGGCAGGTGGCAGCACCCGCCCCTGCTACATTGAGGATTACAGGCGGCGGGTAGGGCCAGGGTGAGGCGCCTGTGGCGAAGAGCAGTGCCTTTCAGTTGACAGCTGAAGAGGCACGTGTAGATCCCGATGTGGTGATGGGTATGTATCTTTGCCTTATCTATTTATTGATATTGATTATTGCTTATTGTTTATGTGTTTTGTTATAGGATCGTTCTTAGTGAACGATATATTAGCTTTGGTACTGTTTGAATCGGGTGACACCCGATCTTTTGTGTCGCTCGCATTCAGTAAGCGATTCTTAGGGGATCCTAGGGTGCTGGATTGCCCACTTGATGTAGAGATCACACTCAACAAGATGAAAGTGACTATACGCTCACTTGTTACTATGACGACTCGAAATTCGAGCAACGCTTCGCTTCTTAACAATATAATTTCCTTTGACGAAACCTAGTATTATTACCACTAGATTTTAGTCTAATACTTATTGCGAATAATTATTAGTCTAAAGTCGTCATTAACTCAGATTCTACTTCATGATCTATCAAGTGAGGAACAACCAGGTATGATCATATCGGAGGTAGGGTCCGTTTGATATACGAAGTATACTGTTTGGAAATCCCACTTTAAACACCTCACTAAATCACAACCTAGACATCATCCACGTAAGTAGATTAATCAGTCTAACGACTTTAAATCACTAATAAATTTTATTTATAGGTTCATAATAACAATATTATAAGCTATATTTAAAGTAGGGTATCATAACTTACTTAGCTAGGAGCCGGGCTCTGCAGGGGAATAACTCCGTCGCTGAATCTTTCTAAGAAAGATTATTGCAGCGCTTCAGCACTCACCTTACTATACTAAAAACTACAGAAAGAGAACTCGAATCACGAGGGAGCGAAATGCTCGAGGGATAAGAAAAAGAAAGACTCTTGAATCAAGAGAATGGTGCAAGAAATATGAGACCCTAGAGGCTATTATTTATAGTAATTGAATTTTCAAAACCACCCTCTATATTTACTTAAATGACTAAACACCCATTTATAATACTATTTTAAAAAGATTTAATGATATTTGTACCAAACTAATGTCGAAAGTACTCAACACAAGTCTTATAAAGACCGCATCATCAATACATTTCTAATGATATATACATATGTATATATATGTAAATGTATATATGATTTATACTTTATTTTAATACGTAAATGTGCTATTAAAAATTATAACCCGTTCATATGAACTCCGTTTTTGACGTTCTTTATATCCACGCGTAGTTATCGACGAGATCTACAACTTTCATTTAGACTCCGTTGGCTAGTTTTAAATTTATATATTTTTTCATATTTTTATAAAATTAAATGATTTTGCTAAAATCGTAACTCTCTCGTATGGACTCCGTTTTTGACATTCTTTTTCTCAAAATTCATAATTTAAGGAGTACTACGATTTTCTTTTTGGTCGCATTAGCTAAAAATCAACCATTCTCTTCGTAGCTTTTTACGTCACACATTCTTTGTGCATGACTGACTTTTATATCTTATAAAAATCATATCTAATTCATACGGATTCAGATTTCAACGAAATTTATATTTTCGGGATCGAGAAGACTTGTACTTTCTAAATATTTAATTATATATATATATATATATATATGTTTTGGCGCACTGCTTTTTACGATTTACGGATGATTCGGCTGCTTTTTCATATTTTATTATATTGTAATAATCATGAAACACATAATATTCACATAATTCTTCTTTATTACGTCAAATATGTTACAATTGTTGACCCTAACTATTACATCATCATAATAATGGTTAGCCGGAAATGTGGGGTTACACAACTATATGTCTCCGTTTCAAGAATATAAGATATTATCGTCTCACAATCACTCGTGATAAAATCTATGAAGTGATTTAAATGAGCGTGAATTGAATACTCAAATTCTTATTTCAGGAGTACTCATGAACATTGCAACAAACTTGTGCCATGTCTAAGCTCTTAGACAATCTACAGTCGGATGCATGACAGTCTTACTTCACTACTTACTTCCAAAGTATGATCGACTGTTGATGTTTGAATAATCTTATTATTTGGGAAGTAAAACATGTGAAGTGAAACACAAGAATAACCTAATCCAATATGGTCTCAATCTTTTGAGTATAAATAAAACACTTATTATTTAATCACCATATTAATTAGACCTTACTCATTGTATACTGTTTCGATCAATCAACTCGATACTTGAATTAAAACAACAGTAATCCCATGCTCCAAGCTTGCACACTATGTTTATCCATGGTCCTTCTTTTTGTGAAATAGATCAATTGAACACATTTCCAATGATGCTCATTTCACAATTCCAAATCCTTATCATAAGTGTAAGAATACCAAATTTTTACCACTACCAGAATCTTGTTAGATCTAAACTTACATGCAATGTTCATTTTGTAATGTCAATGCACCTACATCACAAAGACTTTTCCAATGATACTACAAAGCATTACATTGAAATTGTCACAAGACAATTCCCTGGAAATGAAGTCTCACATTCAAGGTACATTCCTTGAACATCCTTCCTGCATAAAAGTTTCTAACTTACACATAGATTCTTAATATCCAATCCCATTATAGAAAAATTTCCATAATTGCCATATAACAATCCATTCTTACTATAATCCTATCTATTATGAATTATATCAATATGGTCCATCCAATACTATACTTCCAACTATCCACAAGCAACCAATCTTCGATAAACCTCAGATTGTCCTTGACAGTTGTTCAAAAACTTTAGTCATATCCGGTTCTGGTCCCTTTTCCCTCTTAGTACGCTAGGCACTTGGAAAAATCAGAATAGACAAATATTTGTTTCAGATATGATGAACTGCCCTTCACCACCACTTGAATCGAATTTTGCTATGAAACCCAAACCTAAAATTGATTTGAATCGATTTCTAATCTGAAACTGTTGAGTAAACTTGATCTTAAACACCAGCTGAAGATATCAGGTATCGATTTGTGTGTGCGTGTGGGTTTCTAATTTATTTCCAAGATGTTCAAACAACATTGAGATGATCAGAGGGGGTAAGGGAAAGGAGAAATAAAGGTGGCGACAGATAAGGATTTGAGAGAAAAACCAATTCCTCACCCATTTTTGCCTTTGTTGGTAGTGAATGTATACCCTTTCGTCAATTTCTTTCCACAACCCAGTTCAACAACAAATAAACCATCGATAAGCCTTCCACTCATCTCCGTACAACTGATTTTGGGGTGAATCATATTTTAGAACCTCTGGTTGTGAGAAAATGTGAGATTGTTTTTTAGGGTTCTTAAGAAGAAAGGAGTGAGAGTTTGACTGGAAATATGTGGAAAGAGAGAGAATGAGGAACCAAATTCACCAATGATTCTCTATTTTCAATCGACAAATTCTCAAAACTAACAATACTTGATAGCGTACCTAACGAAAGGATTTATGGTTGCACATGTTCCTTACTTCTCAATTTCTTTAAGGAATCGCACGTGAGATGGTTGTTGAATGAGGCATGTGATGCAGGGCTGAGGAGATAAGAATTAGACCATACACGAATGAGACGGCGGAGTGTCAGGTTTGGGACGGCATCTGTGGATCGAAGGACCTGCATGGTGGGTGGGACATGTATTGTGGCCGGAATTGAGCAATTTCTGGATGTTGGCACGGTCATAGGTGAAGAACACACAAAAAATTATATATATATATATATATATATATATATATATATATATATATAGAGAGAGAGAGAGAGAGAGAGAGGGTGAGTGAAGAGGTTTGGGAGAGACTTTATTTTTTATTTTTAATTATTTAAATACCAAAATAAATAAAGAAAATAGGAAAAAGAAATGAAAAGGGTAAAATCGACTTTTCAAGTGTATCAGGGACCAAAAACCCTGAAAACCTTGATTTTGGACCTTTGATGCAAGTTGGATACTTTTTGGACCATATCCAAAGTTTTTTGAATACCACAAGGACCAATCTTGCAGTTTTGTCATTTTGAGGGGATAAAGTAGGGTTTATGAAATATTCCTTAAGGATTATTAGGAGTTGGATAATTACCTAATTTAAATGTCAATATAATATTCAAATTATGGTTTCCAAGGCTGCTATTATAGCTATAAATGGAGCCCATTGGCTCCTTATTTTCATTCATCACTTCTACCAAAGGAATAACCTAAATTCCAACTCCTTCTCCTCTCTCCTCAAGTGTTATAATTGCTAGGGCTTCGGTACAAACCATTAGAGGCATCAAAATTTTGTTGCTTGCTTTCCAAGAGACAATTGAAGAAAGGAATTATATTGATTGTTTACTATAATAATCAATAGGTATGTAAACCCTAATCGCTTGTTATTTTCGATAGTAGTAGGGCCTCCTTAGGGTTCTTGATATTCATAGATTATAATTATCAATAGAGAAAACTTAGATACAAATAGGTTGCATGTGAACTTAAAGATTAAATTATTTTGGCTTTCATGTTTTGAATTATAACCTATAAAACCTATCACTTATAACATGCCCCATTTAATGATATATATATATATATATATATACACACACACACACACACATAAACTCGATGTCTAAGTAAAATGTAATAGATCATGTATTCATTGATTCGTTGGGTACGAGTATGAATTTAGTTATTTAAAATTGTGAGGCTTATTAGAGTTGGGACGAAACATGTTTTTAAATTTTATAAAGAGTTTGGATCAATACCAAAATAAATAAAGAAAATAGAAAAAAATGAAAAGGGTAAAATTGACTTTTCAAATATATCAGGGATCAAAAACATTGATTTTGGATCTTCGGTACATGTTGAAAACTTTTTGGATCCTATCCAAAGTTTTTTAAATATCACAGGGATCAATCGTGCAATTTTGTCATTTTGAGGGGATATAATAAGGTTTATGAAATATTCCTTAACGATAATTAAAAGTTGGATAATTACCTAATTTATCACAAAATTATGGCTTCGTATCAACTATACCCCCCCCCCCCAGATGATTAATAAGTCCGAAATTCAAATCTTGAATAAATCCTTAGAATATGGGTATGTAAATATACATATTGGCCCATACCCATCAACTATGTTCTATGGTTTATTTTAGCACATTCTATGATGATTTACCGATATACCAAATATAATCGTATCTAATACATAGACGATTATAAAATTGAAGGTCATTTATTATTTTTATTATTTATAAAATTAGGTGTAAAACCTATGTATTATACGGGTTGATTAAAGAAAATAAAATATTAAAATATAAATAATAAGTATTTTTAAAATAAAATTTTGAGATAAAGAGTGAAGAAAAATATTAATTACAATTTAGTATATAATATTTATTACATCTGATGCTTTATATATATGAATATTATGTATTTTTTTTAATTTTAAAAATCGATAAAAATCATAAATCGACATGTGACAAAATTATATTTATTATATAGATATATAGAGCAAACATAAGCATGAGGGTTGAGAAAGGAACAAATTTTTTTTTTGGGGACAAATTGTTTTAATTATATTATATGTATATATATCTATTTAAAAGTAAAATTTTTCTATAACAATAATATCTATTTTTTTTTTCTTAAGCATTTAGGATATTTAAATCCTTATGACTGACCTGGACACAAGTGATGACAATTCAACCCGACAAGTTTTTACCTTAAAAAAATTTAACTATTATTTTACGTCATATTTATTCAGATGTTACACCATTTGCCAATCGACACTTATACAATAACTATTTAAATTTTTGTATGAATATACATAAAATGGAACCTAAATTTCTTTTTTCGGAAAAGCATAATATTATATTGTGAATAATATCTCATGTCTAATCCTTCTCAAGCTACACTTTCTAATGTTTTTCCTAAGTGGGAATTAACATCAAATTATTCCCTTATTTCATTGTATTCCTAAATGATCTACAAAAATAAGAATAGAATCATGTAAATATTAAACAAAATTCTATTGATATTGTTACTTTGTTTAAAATATTGGTTGTTTATTCGGTTATTCCCACAAACTTTTGACTAATCTGAATTTCTTTAAATGGAGAATCAGAATTTTTTTTAAAAGAAGGATAATGTTAAATATAAAGTTTATACAAGGACATGAAAGTAAATAAGCAAAACAATATGTACAAGTATAGACCGTTTTCACAACTGTTAGTACTAATCGACAGGGGTTGGACCTAGGGGTGGTCCACGGTGACACCGACAACCCCTAACTTTTCCGGCCGCAGTGGAAAATTTTTCGAAAATTTTCAAAAATTTTATTTTTTCTACTACTGTGCAACCCCTAATTCTCTCGTGCAACCCCTGCTGTAAAATCCTGCGTCCGTCCCTACTAATTGACGTTGTTTAGTTGATGATCCACATTAGATGGGATTACAAATTTCTTAAATGGTATATTTTAGTGTAACAAAGACGTGTGTAATTAAATCAAGCAGTTTATAATAATATCTCATCTCATATCAATCAAAGTCTATGTATATGCATGCGGGCCATATTCAATACAACACCATTATAGGACCTAATTAAAAAACCATATATGTTCATTTTTGAAATATAGATACGTAATAATGTTTAGACATGAATATTTATGTCTGGTTATTCATATATCTATGTTCACAATAAAAATATGAGAATATGAGATTACGTGGTTAATTCTTTTACATGTATGTCTATACACATGAGTATTCTTAATAAAGAAAACGAGAATACCCAAAAGGCAAACCACCTTCAAACCACAATTAGCACATCACTTTCTATATATATGCGCATTTGTACTCTTTCTCATAAACTAAAAAATCACATGTATACAAAAATGGCGTTGAACATAACCTCGGTTAAGACATCATCGGATGGAGTGTGGCAAGGAGATAATCCTTTTCACTATGCATTTCCATTGTTGATAATCCAAACTACAGTAATTATCTTTATCAGTAGATTGCTCGCCTTCTTCCTCAAACCTCTCCGACAACCTAAAGTAATTGCAGAGATACTTGTAAGTTTTTTCACCAAAAAAAAAAACCTAGATCACCACCTCAAAAAACCAATATTTTTTATTTTAGTTATTTATTGTGTGTGTGTGTGTTTTGTAAAATGTCCTATTGAGATTTTTGAATTTGTGGAAATGTTGGTTTAACTAGTAATAATTTACGGAAATGGTTTTTTTTTTTTTTGACAAATAGTATTAGTGTTACTTTCATGTTATTCACTCATATATTGTTGGCATGTGGATCCCTGATATTCTTTTTCACAAAATGACAATCCAAATCATTAAAAAAAACCTGTGAATTCACAAGGTTACTATGAACCTGTGAATTCACAAGGATACTATGGGCCTCCAATTAGGTTGCTTTAATAAACACAAAAGACATTTTATTACCAAAACTGTGTTGCTATTTTTAGACGTAGATTAGCAAATACTGAAATATGCTAATATTTCGCAAGGTATATATATTTTTCCTGAGTAAACAATAACGCGCATTTAAAGAAAATCACAACTGAACTTAAAAACTCGGATTCTAAAAACTTGAGGAAGATAAAGATGTTTAATAGGAAAAACAAAAAGATTGTTTTTTTTTTTTTTTTTTTGTTTTTTAACAACCATTTTATATTAAAAACAAACTAGAAAAAAGTTAGAGGAGAAGCCAATTACAGAGAGTCATACAGAAGGGGGGTTTTGCAACCACGAGGTCCAAGAGATACTACTTGTACTACATATATAAGTTGCATGGTTTCTAATGCATATAATGGAACCATAACAAAAGCAACTAAATGTTATTTATTTCTTTTAAGCTTCCATATTAAAAAAATGGTTTCAATTTTGAACTCACAATCTAAACTTGCACCTTAGTCGTTTCAACTAAAGTATGAAATTTTATATTTTTTATTTTACTTTTTGTGATTTTCAAAATATTTACGAATTTGAGTATTTTTGCTAATTTACTGCTAAAATTAGCGAAGTTTCTTTAATAGTTATTTTATGATGAAAGATGGTCGCATTGGTATAAATCACACTAATAAACTAAGTTTCATAGTAATCGTTTAATTGACATCATATAACTGGTAAAGAAAAACCTATACAAGTTTGAAAACCAGTCTGGTGGTCTAACGAGTTAATACCGCTTTAAAAGTCCCTTTTAAGGGTGGAAATACCAACCCGAACTCAACCCAATAAATAACAGATTTGGTTGAGATTTTGAACTCGTTTAATTAAATAGGTCAATCCGTCTAACCGTTTAATTAAATGAGTTGGATTAGTGTTGAAATTTATAACCCGTTTATAACCCGTCAATCCGTTTAAACTTTTTAAATATTTTTTTATATTATTATTATTTAGTTGATCATTATATTTTGATTATTTTTTATTTATTAAAACCACGGATCAATAATAATTACCGGAAGTGGAGTTGTGTAGAATTTAAAAATAAAACATTAATATTTATGGTTGTAACTTAATGCTTGTGTTATGGGCTTATAAGCTTATTGTTGTGTTTTCCAAGTTGAACAGCTATTATATCTTTTAAGTTGTTCGTAATTTTATTTGTTGGATTATTTGATTTTTAAAGGGTTTTTTGGAAAAATTTAAATAGATCAACCCGAGTTTAACCTGTTTAGTAAATAGGTTGGGTTGGAAGAACAATAAACAAGTAAATCCGATTTCAACCGATTTACTAAAAAGATTAGGTTAGATTGGGAATTATTAACCCTTTTACTTAAATATGTTGGGTTGGATAGAGATTTTCAACGCATTTAATTAAACAGATCAACCTATTTATGACCGGACCCAACCCGACTCAACCCAACCCATTGCCACCCCTAGTCCCTCTTAAGGCTGGTGACAATTTTATTGATTAATAAGTTTTAAAATAACTTTATTAGCTAATAAGGCCAATTTTCTTGGTCATTCTGCTATGTAAAAGATACAGTTAAAAACCTAACCGGTTATGAATGACCATTTTCTTGACCCGGGTCTGGTTATAACCGGTTAAAGACATGGGGGCCCATTCTTTGTGCATCTCTAGCTTGTAGGTATGATCATGTACAATGTATTTGTGATACAATCTTTGCATGCTTGCAACCGATTGTATTAGCAATACGCAAATACGTATCCACTTCAAATATCTGTGTCTATATAATTCATACATGCCTTACATACATATATTTAGATCGATTATCTTAATAATATTATATATATTTAGATCGATTATCTTAATAATATTAAAAAACAAATAAAATGGATAATTATGCATAATTTTGAAACTTTTCAGGGTGGAATTCTTCTAGGGCCATCGGCTTTAGGCAAGAACCATGAATTTATGTTATGGATTTTCCCCTCATGGAGCACTCCAATCCTCGAAACAGTAGCAAGTATCGGTCTTTTGTTCTTCCTCTTTCTCGTAGGCCTCGAACTCGATCTCACTTCCATTCGCCGGAGTGGAAAGAAAGCGTTAGTAATCGCCACAGCCGGAATCTTATTACCGTTCTTGTTCGGAATTGGAATCACATTCCTACTTCGGAAAGCCATTTCCGGAGCCGATAGAGTTGGATACACCCAATGCTTTTTGTTTATGGGAGTTTCCCTCTCCATCACTGCTTTCCCGGTGCTTGCTCGGATACTAGCCGAGCTAAAATTGTTGACAACTCCAGTAGGCGAGACGGCCATGGCGGCGGCGGCATTTAACGATATGGCCGCTTGGGTTCTGTTGGCTCTTGCAGTGGCACTCGCTAGCGGGAGCCACCAGAACCCGTTGGCGTCACTTTGGGTGTTGATATCCGGTGCTGGATTTGTCATCTTCATGGTTGTTGTAATCCGGCCGACTATGAACTGGGTGGCTAGCCGGTGTTCTAACCATGGTAAAGTTGAAGAAGGGTACATATGTTTGACTCTAGCGGGGGTTATGTTATCAGGATTTATGACGGATTTTATCGGGATCCATTCGATATTTGGTGCGTTTGTTTTCGGATTAATGATTCCTAAGCACGGGGAATTTTCCGGGAGGTTGATTAGGAGGATTGAAGATTTTGTTTGTGGACTTTTGTTACCATTGTACTTTGCTTCAAGTGGACTGAAAACCGATGTTAATAAGATAGATGGTGTGAAGGCGTGGGGGTTGCTAGCAGTGGTGATTACCACTGCTTGCACCGGAAAGATTCTTGGGACGTTTTTGATGGGAATGGCATGCATGATTCCAGTGAGGGAGTCGTTTGCTTTGGGGTTATTGATGAATACCAAAGGTTTGGTTGAACTTATTGTTCTCAACATTGGCAAGGAGAAGAAGGTTCGGTTTTTACAATGTTACTCTTGAAACCTAAATTGGAGATTGACAAAATAATCCAAAACTAAAACCAGTTTCTAATATCTTTTCGAACAGGTACTCAATGACGAAATGTTTGCAATCCTAGTAATGATGGCACTTGTTACAACATTCATGACAACACCACTAGTGATGGCGGCATACAAACCGGCTCGTAACATCACCGCCACAGTCCACCACCGGTCACTTAGCGAATCATCATCCCACCATTCACAAACCCTACAATCCGACCTTCGGGTCATCGCCTGTGTCCATGGCCCACAAATCGCATCCTCAGTGACCCATCTAATCAACTCGATACAATCCCCCAGCACCTACTCAACTCTAAAGCTCTATATCCTACACCTAATTGAACTGACCGAAATGTCCTCATCAATAGCCATGGTGCATCGGGTCCGTAAAAACGGAGTTCCATACTTCAAGGGTAATAAAGGATATGAAGTTGGATCAAAGTCAAACAAAGTCAAGGTGCGGAAGTCAACCGCCATCTCAGCGCTGACAACGATGCACGAAGATATATGCCATGTGGCGGAGAGGAAGAGGGCTACAATTATCATTTTACCCGTACACAGACCGTGCCGGGAAGGAGAGACGGGACACAGTTGGGAAGTTGTTAACAGGAGTGTGCTTATGCATGCGCCATGCACGGTGGCGTTGATGGTGGATCGTGGCGGCTTTAGGATTGATTTTGACCGGAAAAGGGTCTGTGTGGTGTTTGTGGGCGGTCCGGATGATCGAGAAGCGGTTGAGTTGGGCGGCAGGATGGCTGCACAACCTGATACTAAGGTGTCCTTAATTAGGTTCCTATTGAAAGGCAAGGATAATAGACATCCCGATGATATAGATATCGAGAAGGTAAAAAAGACGGATTTACCCTTTTAACTTACTCAATGAATTAATGTAAAATATTCCTCTAACAGGAACTGGATGAGAGGTTGCTAGAAGAGTTCAAAAGGCAGTGGGATGGGGAAGCCGAATATGTTGAGAAGTCAACTCACAACATGATGGAGGAGCTACTTGCAATAGGGCAGAATGAAGAATTTGGGCTTGTGATTGTAGGCAGAGGGAGGTTTCCGGCGACCATGGTTGCTGGAATCCTTGAACAGGAAGCTGAAAGGTCACTGGAATTGGGAGTTATTGGGAACTTGCTAGCATTTTCCGGTGGTCAGGAAATTGCATCTTCTGTTCTAGTGGTCCAGAAACATGATCAAGCTAAAGAAGACCGAGAGAACCATGTTTGACCAACATTTGTTCTACTAATAAAATGTAATATATTAATCCTGTCATACAAGATAATGTGTGTTTGGTTTGGGGATTCCTCCTACAGAATTGGAATTCAAGATTCCATTCCATGGTGTGTTTGCTTGCCAAATGAGAATGAATTCAGTTCAATCAGATTCTTTGGAATTCCAAGCTTGATGGATTTCACCATTCCTTGGGGTAGGTGGAAGGAATTCAATTACATTCTTCCTTTTTTGTTATTAAAAGACCAAAATACACCGACCATATATATTGAAATAAATAAATATAAATTTTAGTTATATCTGAAAATTTAAAAAAAAAAAAATGATTCATTTTTAGTTATTGAATTTCATTTCATTTCCTGCCAACCAAAAGCATTGAGGGATTACAATTCCTTTGATAGATTCCATTCCTTCCAAGACATTCTGCAAACAAAACGCCCCATAAATTGGTCAAAGGTGCATTCCAATTTCCATGTTTATCAGTTCATTGTCTAATATTTTATCTAATATTAACGAAACACAATTCAATTTTGTCAAGATTCAAGAATCATGGATATCAAAAGTAACATTTATAGAACATCAATGATTTTGCTAAATATTAGAGCTCTAATGGAATCTTATACTAACAAATGGCATATCGTTATTGTAAACATCAAAAGTACAGATACAAAGTCACAAATGAAGTTTAAATTTCAACACAAAAGCAAATTTCAACACAAAAACAAATAACTTTGGTTCTCTTTTAGTTGGGCAATTAGCCCATCTTTGTTGACAATTGTACACAATATATATAGTATATACATTTTTCTTAACCACAAAACCAGCACAATAACCTCTTAAATATAAAGAAATTTTTTCAAAACAAATTTAAGGTTTGAAAGATACACTAACCTTAAAGAAAACCTGCCCCAGACCAGTTTCCATCTGATTTTCCGGTTTTACCCTCAGAAGATGGGGTCTTATAGAAACTGTCATACCCATCATCTTTAGGGTCATGGTCATCCCATCCAGCCCAGTCATCATCATTAGTTGCAGTTGGTGTGGTGGACACATGCTTCCTATTGCCATCTGTATCCCAATCATCCCAAGAGTTGGAATTTCTGCCAGATGAGCCAACGGAACTGCTGATTCCTGCGGACGATGGAATGGAATTGGAAGTTCCATTAGAATTCAACCCTTTGTGTTCCTGTCCAAACTCCTGATAAAACCCATTTCCCTGTGTTTCATTTCTTTGCCAGCTGGGATTTTCTGTGGTGAGCTCTTCAACCTTCTGTGAAGCAAATGCCATGACACCTTTCATGATTCCCCATGTCTTTTGTCCAATTTCTGTTGTTTTTGCAGTCACAACATTCACTGTTTCATTCACTTTGTAATCATAGCCCCCATCTCTGACCTGTTGAGAAAAAAGTGTAAATAAACTGTATTGAACTGTTTCATATATACAAAAAGATGTATATCAACAGACCTTGGTTGTGAGCTCCTTTGTGCCAGCTTGAACAACACTAGCAGCAGATGCAGCAACAACGGATAATTTACCAAGTCCCTGAATCACATATTAAGTATAATTGTGATTGTATACATAAGAATCTGACACAAAATAAGAATTTTCAATTCAGTGATGAAGAATAGTAAGGTGTACGTGTACCTGAGTAACGGAAGAAAGAACATCCCCTTGTGCGTTGGGCCGTGGGATCGGATTAGGAGATGATCCAAATCCGACATACTTGCCGCCTTTAGACGGAGGCAATCCCTCAGGTCGAGACTCGTTCTCTGCCATCTTCTTCGCAAAAAATCCCTCTTTTCCCGCCGCAGATGCTTCCAATTGCGACCGCGTGTACATATCATCGGTAGATTTTGACCTAGCCGGCATTCCACCGCCACTAGCACCGGTTCTAAAATCTCCAACGCTCTGATTCTTTCGCATGTTATCCGGAGATCCGAATCCTCTTTCGTCAAAGCTACTATCCCCCCAATCACTGTCCCAACCTCCACTATTTCCACCCCTTCCGCCACTCCCCGCCGACAACGGAGGCTTCTTACTACCACCGTTTTTAATCGAGCTTTCCTTCACAATCGGCGGGTCCTGCCAGGATTTACCTTCAGCTAGGGCTTGGATCCTGTCCCTGTAAACCGAAGCAGCGTTGGTATTATACTTCGACACAATATCCGTCTCTTTCGGAATCCCATACTTCGAGAAGAAGCTATTGAGTTTCTCGTTGCCGCCGGACTCCATTTTTCGGAGTTGGATCTCAGACCATGAGTCCATGGTGACAGATCGGACAAAGGAGATATGAACACCCAGACCCCGGTGCTTGCCGGAGCACTCTAAGCACATGAAGATACCGTAGGATACAGAGGCCCACTGAGGGTTCTTCTGTGAGCAATCGACACAGGTCTTGTTTCCTGGCTGCGATTGGAGGTCCCGGAGACGCCGTGATGACGCCATATCGAAGATCCGAAGAATTTGGCGTTAGGAATTGGGATCTGCGGGAGAGATCTAGTGCATATTTCGCTGTCCGATTTGTGAGTGTGAAATGTTTATTTTCCTATAAATGGTTTTCCAGTTGGATGTCACGGTCCATGCTTCTCCCAATCTTAAAAATAGAATAGCCCTATCATATGATCACTACTTCCACAACTATTTCCTAAAACTTCTTTTACATGATTATTTTCTTAATCTATCATGGAAAATGACATATATGCCCTATTATGTTTTTAGGATTTATCCATTTAGCCATTTAATTTATCTTATGGTTTAATAAAGGAACGAATTACACATTTTTTGGGGTCGATTAAGTCCTTATTCCTTATTGTAATTATGAATGGGTTACCCGGTCATTTTTAGTCCACCTCCTACTAACACTACATCAGATGCTAACGGTGATTTCCATGTAATGCCATATCATTAATTAGATGCTTCCTTCTTACTGTCGATATATGCTTTATAAAAGAGCCATTTTACCTCCATTGTTTCGCACTTCATCGATAAACCCTTTCTTGTTATCTTCTTATGAATCCTCAAACATGGAACCTGTACAAGTAGATGTCCACTTCCAATGAATGTTCGCCAGAAACCCCATACGCTACACCGATGGAATTACTCAGAGGTTTTCAAACATCGATTTCGCAGGCATAGACAACGACGGGTGTGTTGCGTTCATCGAAAGGTTCACCGGGGAAAAGTGTGAGACACTCTATTACTGTCAACCTGATATTGATTTTCCAAAAGGTTTAACTTTAATTAGCAATGACCCAAATTATTTCGACTTTATAGCAATTGCATATGAATGTGGTGATATACTCCTTATGTATGTAGACCATTTTGGGAATAGTAACATGCATGATGTAACGCCCGCAGATTCGGGCTAGTCAATTTAGAGACGATAAACGTCAAAAATGATTTTTTTATAGAGAATTATTTAGAATAAATAATCTTCACTAAGTTGAAGTATATGTTACAAGGTTTCCGTACTTTAAAATGTTTTTTTCCAAAAAGGGTTATAGAAAAGGAGCATTGTGCCTCGTATGCAAAGTTATTATTTACTTTTGTCACTTTTCCCTAACTGCACCATTTGTGATCCCTGTGTAATTGCATAAAAAAGGTATATTCATTTTTCTTTGGCTTGTGATCCCGTCCCAGTCAATGAAGATCCACATGATTGGGAACAAGTTAACAAAACATATATAATCCTTAAATATTTCATTCGTTCATGCACACACACAGAAAAAGGTGTAAGACAATTTTTTTTAATAACAATATATTAACCAACATTCCAACCATGATTTTGTTTACATCACTTTGTGCTATTTTAGGGTTGGAGTAAACTTAGAGACGATATTGAGGTAATGAAGTTTGCAGATGTGCCATTTTAGGGCAAATAAGTATTGATTTTGTACGAAGGCGTCTGAACAGTCAAAACATGCTCGCTACAATTCACACTTAATACGATGTCGTTACGGTTATTGGACACTTTAAAATTCTTGTCATGTCATCACTTATGTGTTAGGCTAGGCTTATATTGCAATGTAAACCACCTACAATAGGTGAAATGGATTATATTGGTAGGTAATAGATAATTCGTTCCCTTGTAAAGCCACAAAATAAGTTAAGTGGTTAAATAGGTAAACTTTAGAAACATAACATGACATATATGTCATTTTCCTTAATTTATTATGACTTTAATTTTAAATACGATCATAGTAGTCTTTTCTTTTTAGTTTTTTTAGTAAAATAATAAAAAAAATAAAAATAAAAACTATATAAAATAATCATAATTTTTGTAGGTACATTTGTGAAAATCTAAGTGACTTGTAATTATTATTATTATTATCTTTTTTTTTTTGAAATTTTTGTAGGTATAGTAGTGTGCAAAAATGTTTTTTTTAATTGTTTGTAGATTTTTGTAAACCAAATAGTAAAATGATTTATTATAAAGTTCGAAAGCAAAACTTATAAAGTTTGTTTTCGTAGTTTTTCACCGAATAAAATACTTTTTAGCTAAAAGAACTATTATTTGCAACATTCAAATTAAGAGTGTAATATTACTATGGATGACCCTTTTTACAAATAACGCAATGAAAGAAAAATTAAGTTCAAATAGAGTTTGTATGCCAAACTTATTAATATTTTTCACCAAATAGTCTATTTGAATCTAAAAAGTAGGACTTGTCGACATTCAAATTTAGAGTACTATGTCCATCCAAAACCTGTTTGAACTGATTTTTTTCATTGCGTTTTTTGTAACAAAGAGTCATCCATGAATATATTATTCTCCCAATTTGGATGTCGGAAAGTTATAATTTTTAACTCAAAAATGGGCTATTTGATGAAATAGTATGAAAACATAACTTCAACGTTTGCATACGTATTTCATAACAATCATCATATCATTTAGTAGGGGTATTCACAATGCGGTTTGATGTGGTTTAGAGTCAAAACAACAAATCACACCGTATATGCAATTTCAATTTTTTTTTCAAAACCGTAAACCGCCTCATTGAAATTTAAAACTGCGTTATGTAGTGCGCGTTTGATGTGGACAATTTATGCGTTTTAAATGTTGTTTTTACGGTTTTATGAATTGTTACATATGATAACTTTTTAAAAACCAAAAAACTTTGCTCTTTTTAGATAAAAATTGCTGGAAACATCATGAAAAGAAACCAAAAACCAAGTTTCTTTGTGTGAATATAATACTTTACTTAGTTAATTCCTTATATATAACTATACTTAATAATTCAAAGCTTGATATAAATATCGTTTTGTATTAACACATCAATGTTAATCCATACCAACACGAACCGAGATTTTGTGCTATGAAGATTAGCATATCAATATTACCAAATGTTAATGGTTACCAACTTAAAACTAAGTTTTATTGTTATAAGTTAAACATGTAACAAACTACATCTAACCATTATGAAGTTATGATTGTATAATTGTTACTCTTTTACTATAAACTCTAAGATTTGATTAAAATGTTATCACTGATCTTAAGGTTAATTCCAAAGAACACTTATCTTAATTTTTTCATTATGCTTTAGATTTCAGGACACACACTTCTTCCTCATTAGGTCTTATTAATATTATGCTTGATATACAGTGAATCATGTCTAATTCGAATAAGATCAAAATTGATTTTCAAGCTTCAAATCCTAAGGTTTGTGATGTTAAAGAAATGAAGTACTTTCTATTTTTCTAGTTTTAATAGCAATGCATTTTCTAATTTTTGTTTTCAAATAGCAATGTACTTTCTATTTATTTATAAAATTTAGTTAATTTATGTTTTTTAAAATTTGGTTGGTGGGATTCTTCAAGCATAAAAATGAAAAGAAAATGGAGATTTGAAAAAAAATTCTAAGAAAACCACACAAAACAAAAACGAAAAATAAAAATAAAAATGAAAAGAAAAGCAAACTCTATTAACGGGTTGCCTCCCGTTAAACGCTTCTTTTTGAGGAGTCTTTAGCTGGACTCCATCCCGCTTTATGTTGTTGCTGCTTCCTCAATTAGGATATCCTTTTTCAGTTTTTGCACTTTGTATTTTGTCTTGTAAAGATAGATTCTTCTCTTATATACCCTCTTTAATTCTTCCATTCTCTTTCTTGCAGCAATTTCTTCAGCTTTACGCTTTATCCCTTTACTATGCCTCTTCTTTTTCACTTCTTCCTTTTCACACCCCATCGTTTCCCTTCCTTCTTTATCTTCCTCGGTTGCCTTTTTCGGTCATTAACTCATCATCATCACTTGAAGGCATAGATTCTTCCTCACTTTCATCACATATTAAAGAATCCGGTGTTCTAAAAGTGAAAACTTCAAACGTAGTAGAGACAAGGGAATGAGGCTTGGTTCTTTTGATTTTGGTTGACATCGCTATATGTGATTCAATGAAAGAATTATGGTTATCATTATTCCATGTTTTATTATCCCCATTATCTTCTAAACTTTCTTTATCCTCTTCTTGGGTAGCCTCATCATTTAGCACAATTGTTTCAAGATAAGCCAAATGTGCATTCTAAAAGTTGACGAAATCTTTAATGGCTTTGCTTTCCTCAAGAAGATTCTCCACGTAATCAGGCAAAACGTACACATCTGGTTCATAAAGGGTACTAATGGTTTGCAAACTAAAATCTTCAACAAATCAGGATTTTTTGTATTTACTCGTCGAGTCATAGGGTACGACTCGACGAGTTTCCAATACTATTAAGGCTTTCTTGATAATCAGCTTCCTTGATCAGCCTCTCTATCTCCTCCAGATCTCCTTTGGCATCAGAATTCTATTCCAAAGATAATAAGAATTGACTTGGATTGATTTCATGCAAGCACGCAAGCTCTTTTTCTAACAATTCATCCTCCAAATCTATTGAGGAAACTTTATCTTCTCTTGACTCTATGTGCTTATCCTTTTCCTTAGCTTTAAAAATACGAATCATCCCCCACCCTTAATGTTAGCGTAGATTCATGCATATCTACCAAGGCACAAGCCATATTCAAGAACGGTCGCCCAAGAATGATTGGTACCTTAAGGTCTTCCTCCATGTCTAATATTATGAAGTCAATAGGAAATACTAGTTTATCAACTTTGATAAGAAGATCTCCACACACTCCCATTGGATGCATTATCGCTTTGTCAGCCAAATGGATTTTCATATAAATAGGCTTTGGGACCGGAAGGTTTAACTTTTGGAAGAAGGAATATGGCATAATATTAATACTTGCCCTTGAATCAGTCAATTCTCATGTGGTCATTATGTTCCCAAGTTGACAAGGTACGGTGATGCTTCCCGGGTCGCCCCTCTTTTCTGGCAGTTCATTCAACACTATTTCAACAACTTCTTCCATATTTCTTCTAGTTGTAAAGAGGTTTTTAAGCAAACATGCATATTTTGGTGTTTGAACTATCGTTTCAACAAACAGAATATTCAATTGGAGTGCCCTTATGTGCTCCATAAACCTCCTATATTCTTGAATCTGCTCATTAGGTATGGCTCGGCTCGGAAATGGCAAAGGGGCCCGATAAGGTTTCAAAAGAAAGCTGCTTGTGTCATCAGGTCTTGGACTCGTCGAGTCCTTGTTAGCGACTTGGCGAGTCGAGTCGGGTTTACTTGATTCCCAACTATTTACCTCTTCTGTTTGCACCTTGTTGGGATTCTTCTGGACAGGGGTCAGAGGAGTGAAAATTGTTTCAGAATTTGTTGTTGTTGCCATGCGCCATTCTGGGATTCTGTTCAATATTGCTAGGAAGTTCACCAGTTGCTCTTTGGTTGATTTGTTGTGCAAGCTGGCCTAGCTGTTTTTCAATGTTATGAATAGATGCTTTTTGATTCCAAAGCACAATTTGTTGATCCATCATCATAGATTGGTGCTCTCTAAGCATATTTCGTTGCTCCTTCATTTCAGCGTCGGTATCATTGTGCCTTTTCTCGAACGCGGCTACAAATCTTGTAAACATATCTTCCAAGTCAGATTTCTTCTCTAGTACCGGGTCCTCTTTTTGATAAAATCCCCTTTCTTTTTGCTTATACTTCTCCTAATTTTCTTTTTTGTACTCATCATAAGGTAGCCATTCTTTCTTGGGTTTCCGCTAATTGTTATCATACCTATCACCACTTGAATAACACACTTGCACCTTTCGGTTTCTGTTCTCGTCAAGATCACATCTTTAGTGAGGTGAGGTCCTCTACAATTTTCACAACCCACCCTAATTGCATTGATGGATTGGTCCATCTTAGTCATTCTTCGATCCAAATTCTCTAACTTAGCCATCATTGCTGCCATGCTATCATTAACTGAGTTCACCACCCCTTGACTTAGTTCATTCCTTGGGTTATGATATTCTCTAGAGTGCTTAGAGAATTCTTCAATTAGTTCTTTGATCACCGGGGGTGGCTTCTTTGTGAAAGGTCCTTGCGAATCAAGGAGTTGCCTTGCTGTTACATTGACTCCATCATAGAAAAATGAGACTTCTTGTTGAATGTTTAAATCATGATGTGCACAGTTCCTTAGTAGGCCCTTGTATCTCTCCCAAGCCTCATATAGTGATTCTCCAGCTTGTTGTTCAAAATTGGCTTTGGCTTTCTTCAACTTGGCTATCTTGGAAGGAGGGAAAAATTGGTCTATAAATTCTTCTTTCATTTTAGCCCAAGTAGTGATGGATTCTAGAGGGAGTGATTTCAGCCAATCTTTCGTAGCTCCCTTGAATATAACTGGAAGCATACGAAGCAAAACGATTTCGCAAGGTACATTTGGAACATTGAAGTAGTCGGCTACATCGTTGAACTCGTCCAAATGTTTATATGCGTCTTCGTGATCTTTCCCATAGAAGGGGATTTCCTTAAGTTGAGAAAGTATGTGGCCTTTTAGTTCGAAAATGGAAGTTGTGGGAATCACGGGTTGCACGAGTCCCGGGCCGGTATCGTCACGTATCCTTTTCTTCCATTCACCCATGGGAACTTCATCGATGTTAGCCATGGTGTTATCGGGTTCGTCTTCAAAGTCACTTTCTTCTTCAGATTCGGAATCAGTATCGATTACTTTTGGAATTGGAATTCCTTCAAAATGCTCAAACTTGCTTTCCTCACTCTTTTGACTGCTAGTTTCACCCGTTTTCTTGCTCTTCTTCTTACCAAAGACTGACTTGAGGACCTTGGAGGGTGATTTCCTTGACGGGTTAGTGTCTTCAATGGCTTTGTCTTTGTTTTTTCTAAGAGCGGATTCTGGATCTTTGTATGGAGGAACTAAGGGTGTGTTGGATCCTCGGGTCATGTAAAACCTGAAACCAAAACAAGAAACACGCGTAAAAAGAACAAAAATAAAATAAAAACGAAACTGAATTTCAGCCATGGACTCGCCGAGTGGCTTCGATTGCACTCGGCGAGTTCAATGCTAAAACAGAAAAAAAAAATTAAACAAAAAATTCTAAAAACATATAAACTCAAAACTTAACCTAATAACTAAACTACTAAAGCAGTAACTTTGTGCAAGATAGATCTCACACAAAGGATCGATAATACTAGAAATTAGAATTAAAATTTGAACCGTTCCTCGGCAACGGCGCCAAAAACTTGATGTGTATATAAATGCACGGGTTTTATTCCTACTTTTAAGATGAAATTTAAACACACAAAGGCAGTGGACCTATTAATTGTGTTATAGTTAAATAAGTAGGGTATCGAACTCAGGGAACAAAAATTAAACTAATTACTAGGATTATCTAAATAAAAAGCAAGTAATTAAAAGAAGGTTTTTCTCTAATTTTGCAAGACTAGAAACTTAAATACTCAACTAACACTTAAAGAAAACAGTTAACAGCTAAACAATTAAAATGCGACTAAATTCAATAATAAAGAGGACTTCTATTTAGGTTCGAATCAATTGATCTTATGGTTGATTTTATGGTAAATGTATCGGATTAATCTTCTTTAGCTACCTATTAAGGTTATTAGGTTCACGTTTGCTATTACTAGTCCTTAGAAAACAGATTAATAACTTCTCTAGTTTATTAATTCGGGTTAAGTAAGACTTGTAATGGTTAATTAAGTTGGTTGTTCAGTTAACCTCTTGTTGATGGTTTGTCACACAAGCTCCCATATTAATTTATCTATTTTCTAGTTAACCCTAGTTTTACGTTCGCTATTCCTAGGCATATAACTATGTTTTCACATAAAGCATACGATTTAGTAATTAAGAGATGTTCATGCAACTTAATATGCTTTACAATTAGCTGAAAATTGTTGTAATTAACACATAAGGTTTTTTAACAAGCTTGACAAACACAAAATCACCAAATTAAATTAATCCTAACCATAAAATCAATCCATATTCACAAAATCATCTACCCTAAACAGAAGACAAACGCTTTAGCTCATAATTGCAGTAACAATAAACTCAAAAATGAAATTCATAAGTCTAAACATGATTCAATCAAAGGTTTAAGTGAGAATAAACTAGGAATTGCCTTAATCCTCCCCAAAATCGAACATAGGGTTGATTCTTCACTTCCCAGAGCTTCCACCGTGTTCTCAATCGTAACTTAGCCTCCTAGGGTTCTCCAGAGTCTTTGGTCTCGGTCTTAAAGTCCCTATTTATAGTTTTCTGGAAACAAAGTTGACTCGTCGAGTCAAGGTACCGACTTGCCGAGTCCTTCATTAAAAATCCGTGTACGACAAGGACTTTTATGGCTTCGCGAATCTTCAATCCGACTCGCCGAGGCAGGCGTTGACTTGTCGAGTTCTTCTTGGTTTTGACATTTTTCTTTTTTATTTCAACTCCCGAACTTCTGATTGCATCTCCTTCTTCCTTTTGCTCCCGAGCACATCTTTTGGACTGAAAATATAATTTGAACACAATTAAGTACCTTTTGTCCTTAAATTGCAAATAATTAACCAATAAATAATAAAAATCTATACTAAATATATAGCTAAATATGCACATATCACTGATAATCCATAAGGTTGTTGATAACCCATAGTTTTTATACATGTCTTATTGTGTTGTCTTGTATGTTGATAACCATGTTTTTTTTATCGATAAAACTGTTTTTCAGAGTTCTTCTTCGCTGATTTCAACTGGGATTGATCAATAGGTGAAATACAAAGATGACCATTCAAGAACAAGGCAAAACTTTAGAATTCAAATTTCACAGCATTTGGGTGCGTTTATTTTTGGAAGTTTTCTTGAAAATTTTGCAATTTTGAATTTTGGTAACAAGATGTTAAAGCTATTTTCTATTTTGGTTGAGTTGTCGTTCTTTGATGTTTGTAATTTAATTTTGAGGTCCCTCTACCAATAATGCTTGTATTGAGGTGGAGTTTGAAACATTAAACACAAGGTGTGAGATTACATTGTTCTTGATGGGTTTTCTTGCATAGATTATGCATGTTTAGTGTTGAGTCTCCGGTTGTAATAAGTAACATGAGTATAGGACCTGGGAAAAATGGTTCTAGTTCTTCAGTTTTCTTTGAAAATTGATTAAAATTTAGTTTTGTTTGTTCTTGTATGTTTTTCTTTATCTTGTGTTGGTACTTGGTAATTACCCATCATACCCACCAATTTCATACATGACCTTTTGCTTTCTTGGTCTCGGTGTCTAAAAAATACACCATTAAAACCCACCAAAATTTCCACTAGTGACTTCTAAGTCTTCCACTGAAAGACTTCTAAATTATCCATGACAATAAGTTGCTCTATTGAGTGTTGATTTATGATTTTATAAATGAATTTGTTGATGCATCTAATATGTTGGTTTTTTTTTCTTTTAATCTTCATGTTCTTTAGATTATTGCATAGATAGAGTTAATTAATAATATATTATGGTTAAACAGGTTTTGCTGGTGGTTTAGTGTATGTAGATAATCTATTAGAAGCTACTCCTACTTGTTGAATGTTTTTTATAAAATAAAATGTAGTTCTATAAATTAAATGGTAAGTCATAAATTAATATAAAAATGTTATTTTAGGTAATATATTCATTTTACATAGTTAGTTAAATGTAAAACCAAAAAACAAGTTTCAGTCAGCTTCTAACCCGGTTAGCAACTATCAAACGATCCTCACTAAGCTTTGATTTACAGTTATGGATTTAAATGTTTTAGGTACTTCTAAGAACCGAAAAAAAATAAAAGCGTGACTGTACATACTGTCCAGTAGTCTTCATGATTTTGGGAGATAGATATTATATTATGATACTCTTGATTTTGGTATTGTAAAACAATTATTTTTATGTTGTTTGAATTTTATGAAAATGACTTTTATTTCCTTTTTTAAAATTAAAAACCTTATCATAATTTATACTTTGTCAATTTAAGTCCTTCTAGGTCTATGCATTACCGATGATAAGCAAAACCTCACTTTTAAAATACTGTGATTTCATGAAAATTTTGACACTACCAATAGCCATTTAGTAATAAATATTATAGAAAATATCAATTATTTATAGGCCTCACATAAACAGTCAAACATGAAGTAGTTGACCAAAGTGATAACTATTTATATATTCGTATATATGTATGCATTTGAGCATTTCCGGACTTTCATCCATACACTTTCACCGTTTTTTATTTTATTTAGAGGTTTAGGCAAAATAAAACCCGATTCGTCTAATGTTAAAGAAAACCATAAAACCAACTTTTCAATCCGTGTAACACACTAACATGTGGTTTTTTTTTTTTTTCACTTCAGCGTCTGGAGGACGACCAAGTAGATCTCGGCGCACCTCCACCGCCAAACGTCGTCGACCGCCACCTGTCAGTACTAGGGCGGTCATCCTGGCGGCCCCACCTATCATGGTCTGGAGACGGCGGCGATTGTGGCCCCCCGGTGATCCTCTCTCGAAGGTGTCTGGGCACGTATTTTCCCGGCGAAGGTGAAGCAGCGGTGGCTGTAACGAGCCCTGGTTTTGATGAGCGAGGAGACGACGGAGACTCCGTAGGCCTTATCGGCGATAGCGATGCAGGTGTTCCTCTTAACACTTCTTCTCTTCGTTGCCGTTCTTTCTCTTCAAGCTCCCTTTCCCTTTGCCTTTGTTTCTCTGCTATTTCGTCTAGTTTTGCCCTACGCTCAGCTTCTTCCTTCTTTCGCCTCTCCGCCTCTAAATAAATAAATAAAAAAAACGTCATTATTGTTTTATACATTACGCATACATATTCCGGCGACGGAATTGGAATTAGAGATTGATTGATACCTTCACGTTGACGGGCTTCTTCTTCTGCGCGTAACTTTTTCTGTCGTTCTTCTTCGATTTTGAGATAGCAAATCATTTTCCTTCTGGTTTCGCGTTCTTGTTGTCTTGATTGGATTATTTGGTTGATTCGATCCTCTTGTTCCTTCTTCATTTTCTTGTACTCCACTTCTCTCTTGCTAAAAACTCTTTGCTGGAAAGTTTCCTGCCAAGTTTTGAATAAACGTTTCATCAAGATCAGAAACAAGCTAGAAATGCAAGAATCAAGATGTTAATGATTTATAACCTTGTCTTTCATCATCCTGCTTAGTCTCTTTTTCTTCTCAACATCTCCAGCATGACGCTGTCGGCTTTGCTCAATTTCTAGCTGCAGGGTTAAACCAAAATAAATGCTGAATTAGTTAAATCCTTTTTTTTTTTTTAATAAACCAAATACCAAATATTACATCAAATTTGGAGTTAACTTTGAATTTATTCACATTTTGTTGATTACATGTATATGTAATAATAGTCTATATTTAATATTTATTAATTGTGATATTATATATTATTTTGATTTAAAAAATGGTGGTGATATAATAATATATAGAATTGGTGCACAAAATAGTGTTATAGTTGGAGGTGATCTTTAATGTCACTTTAATTATTTTCAATAACCATTAAACCATGATTTTGAAAAATATTAATATACAAAACACAACAAATTTTCATCATTTTATCAATTTAGTCATTAAAATGTTTTATGTAATAATTAAACCATTTCAGTGTTTTATGGTTTTATAAACCATTTTTCCTAGTTACATGATTTTGAAAAATGTTAAATCACACTGTAGTAATGGTTAAACCATTATACTTTCATCATTTTATTGACCAAACTATTATTTTTCTTAAGGTCATTATATAACAATTCAAGGCTGATGAAAACACTTTGTGTGTATTTTCTTCTTTTTTGGTAACACAGGAAAATAATATTTTTTAAACAATAAAAAAAGCATAATAGTTGATCGTTGTATAAAATAGTTATGCAGCTAAACCGATAACATGATGAAAGTATAATAAGTGTGACTGTATTTTAATTTTGCCTTGGAATATATGACCGAGTTAAGATAAGAAAAAGGAAAATTTTCTTGTTTGAATTAATTACCTGCTGAAAATGTTCATGTTGAGCCTTTTCTTCAACTAAACGTTGTTGGAATGCTGCTTCAACTAAAGGAGACGCCTCTTCTCTTTTTGCTCTTTCAAGGTGATCCAATGTTTTAGCAAGTTTTTGTAACTTCTTCTCCATTTCTTGCCTCTCCTTTAGTTGTTCATTTAAAGCCATTTCCATTAATGTTTGCTTCGTTATCTTTTCCTGCATGGATTGTACATGTAAAAGGTCAATTAGTTTGGTCAATTAATTTGTGACTGAAATGAGGTTTGAGGTTTGATTTACTCACCCCTTCCATGATGGGCTTCTTGCCCTTCTTTTTACCACGTTTTCCAGCTTCCTTCAACAACTGTTGGGCTTCTTCAAGTTCTCGCTCCTCAATTTCTTTAAGGATCCTTTGGTTTCTCCTTTGTGCATACTCAGCAGCAAGTCTTTTTCTTTCTGCCTCTTCTGTAATCTTTTGTTGTTTAAGTCTCCTTGATTCCTCCTCTCGCTCCTACATATCAAAATTAGTTTTAATCAATTTAACAAATTCAAGTTACGTACTATAATTAATGGTTTATTTGGTTGGATGGAATGAAATAATGAAGGAATTAAATGACAAAGGTTTGGTTGAGTTGTGGAGATGAATTGGATTTTTCATATCAATTTATTATTGTAATATATGTAAATACGATGTGTAGTTTAATGAGTGTTCTATATATTGTTTAATTATAATTATACAATTTATCATCTCAAACACTAAAAAAGATAAAACTAATAAGAGATCATTAAAACCCAAATAAGATTATAATAAAAAATGGAATTTTCTAGATATTTTTCAAAAATAAAATTATAATTTAATTAAAATCATGAAATTCCTAAATGATAATATGTCATTAAAATTTGTGGTAATCACTAAAAACCAAATGAGTGATCTTTGAACATTTATTACAAAACAACCACAAAATATTTGGCAAAACCAACTCTTTCAAATTTTATTTATTAGTGGTCCCCACTATAATTTCACAAGCAAAGAAAATACATTTCCAAAAATTTTCTAAGGTTTTTTATTCATAAAACAAAAAAGATTTCGTAAAAAGCAGGTTGTTATTTTGTGATAAATGTTCAAAAGGCAGTCATTTGATCATATAACACCACCCATTTTAGTCATTATTCTATAAAAACGTTATAAATAAAATGGGTCATCTTACAATTTTCGTTGAATGAAAAAAAATGCTCGAACAAAACTGATGGATTCAGACTCCTTTAAAAATGATCCATTCCATCTGGCGAAACAATTCCAACACGAATCCAGTGGAATGAACCATTGTATTCCTTATCCAACCTATTCTTTGAAGAACTTTACCTTAGCTAAGGTATAATTTGTTTAAACTAGTTAGTATAAGTGAAAATACCATCTCTAGAAGTTGTCTTTCTTGTTCTTCTTTACGTTTCTCAATTATAGACTTGCGAGCAAGAAGTCTTTTATGTTCCTTATCCACAGTCTCTGTCAAACTGGTTAATGTCTCCCCATGTTTCAAAGCTTTCATCATGGGGGGAATAACCATTGATCTTGCCTTTGTTAGGGATTCCGCAAAAACACTCAGATGATCATGTATCCCTTCAGATTCAAGACCCTAAACAAGATCATAATGATTTAAAAATCACAAATCACAATTATTATATACTACAAAAAACAAAAAATATATAATAAATAGGATAGAGATTTTCATTAATTAGCACCTGACTCCCAAAGAGAACAACACCTTTCCTATGATCAACTTTCATTGATATAAAACTGTGTTTTACAGCATCCACCGAAATTTTCTCCACAACAGAGAAGTCGAAAAAGGGTATCATCCCTGTTAGAGTTTCTATCTTCATTACCTGATACACCCTGGATACCTAGAAAACCATAAATCATATATATAAAAAAAAAAGCTTTTCATTTTGTCAAAATAATTAATACAAGTGAAGGGGACTGGAGAAGAAGATGAATTAGCCCAATGAGATGAGATGAACAATCCCCACCATTGCAATGTCACTCTCAGTTATTCCATATCAGCTTTTGCAACCCACATCAACAACTACTTTATAAATATTCGTTAAACTAATAACACAAATTTAAGAATTTATATTTTTTGATTACTTATTTTTCTGTGAATATTAACAGCAAACAAACGAGGGCGTAAAGAGACTAAACACTAAAGATTCTAAGCTGAATGTAATGATCATACACCTGTTGTAGCAATCTGAGGGTGGCAAGTTTTTCCAGTGAAGGGATATATTCAGATAACTGAATTTCTGGGACTGAAGAAGCTGAAGATAGTTTACCCCCAAGTTTCGATATTTTCATGAGCAAGGGTTGTACTTTTAATGCAAGATCCAAAGGGGAGAACTCATGCTCCAAAATATGGTACAAATCCCTTACTTCCTGTGTTACACATGACATTACACTCTTCGATACCTGTAAACATTATACACATTCCCATTCCTTACTTTATAGATCTAAAAATATTTATATATTTCTCTTTTATGGTATATTTTCATTTGATCTTACCAATTTTGAGAGGAGTGACGAACGTGAAAGCTGAGGAAAGTAACAATAAAAGATTAAGCAATTGAAAAACTATATATGGTAAAATAAATTTAACCACAAAATGACCAAAATGGGTGGATTAGATGACAAAATGACCACGTTTTTATTACTTATCACAAAATGACCACTTAATCGGCAGAAAAAACATCGCAAAATACTTTTTTCAAGAAATTGATTCTTCGGTGTTAGAGAAAGTAATTTTGGGAATTAGCGAACATTATTTCACAAAATAGATGTTCATTTTGTGATAAATGTTGATGATGCAGTCGTCTTGTGATATGAACTTCCCATTTTTGATCATTTTTATGATTAACCCGAAGAAAAAAAAAACATGGGGACAATTAACCCGATCATTAAAGTTACCACTTCTCTGGTCTCTGATCTTGGATCAACAATGAATCCTATAAGATTAGCAACCCTGAGATTCCTTTCTTTTTGGTTTTCGAGTTCCATATGAGATGCACCATGTGAGCGATCATAAGGAGGAACCGAGAGTGCAGCAAGAACAACTGATGAAGCTATTAACTGCAAGTCTTTCTGGGTTAAGTTCTTGTTGAAACTCTTTTGAAGTGTAAATAGCTTCAGCCATGAAAAGGCGTGATAGATATGACTTGAGGAAATCCAAAAGATTCTGGTTAATTTGGCGTAATAGATAACTAAAAATGATGCCTTTGGAGTTTTCTTGACTATACACATTAGTCCATATATGTCTTCAACAGAACGGAAAGCTTCCTGACATGTCAAGGTGAGTAAAACAATGTTGTGTAAATTAGATGTCTTTCATCAGACATTTGAGATAAATCTTTTATTAGAGATAAAGAACAAACCTGCCAAAGCTGAAGCTCAGTAGCAACCTTCAATTGCTCAAATCTTGTGTCAAGATACAATTGTAAACTTTCTGGAGCAGAGAGATCAGGTCGATCCCTTTGGTCGCGATATTTATTATGATTTGCGAGATGATTTCTGATGATTTCACACAGTCTTCTAAACTCTGTTGTACGTTTATATTGCTTACAGAATTGGAAGGCCCGATGTGCAGTCATCTGTATGAATATTGCTGCATGATTAGTAAAAGTTTGCTAAATTCTACAGACTTTAAAGGTTCATATGAGAATATAAAGCTTATAAACTTAAAAGTCAACTTTCCACTTATTGTAATTCTACTTGTTAAGGTAGCAAGTTTATGATTTTATAACTTCAAAGACTTCCCACATGAACCGTATACCGAGGTTTGAGTCTTAACTGTTTTCCAGTCATCTTCAATTGTAAAAGTCAAACTTATGTTTCGATTTGATCATAAGGGCAGTTTAGTCATTTCACCAACTCTACTATATATAGGTATATTTAGTTTGTTTGCTTGTGTTCTATGTATTTGTATTGTTTATTGACTTACAATCTAACAGGGATGTTACACTACAGTCATAGATCATGTAACAGTACCAGCAGTAAGTGTGATAATCAGATGAGTCTATGCTACTAAACAAGTAATATATCTAACAAAGCATAAATGATAGAGTAAAGTACATATTTGATCCCTAAGTATAGCTGATTTTTGTAATTTTGGTCCCTTTTTTTTTTTTTTTTGGTTGTTGTTGCAATTTTGGTCCTTACTTTAGACTTTAGAGTACCCTAGGAATTTGGTTCATGTTTCAAGTAAAATGGCCATATTGCAAAAGAAAACTTTTCAGAAAAACTTATATTGAATAATAAATCAGTACTTAAAAAACAATCAAAAAATTTACTTGAAACAAGGACCTCAAAAAGTTACAAAAATGTCAAGTAACGAGCAAAAAGTCATGAGAAAACATTTTAGGAACAAAATTGCAAAAACCAGCTATCCTTAGGGACCAAAAATGTAATTTACTCTGAATGAGATAAGGAATCCCAAGAAAAAAGAAATCCTAACCGCATAAAGAGCCTCCAATTTACAGTTATTCCGTAAGATTTCCAACACAGTCCTGTAAGTCTCCCACAACAATTTAAACCATGGAGTAACAAGCTCACGATCAGATCTATCTTTCCCTTTTTCTCCACTTACATAACTTAACATCAAATCTTCAGGCCTTTTATCCGCTTCTAAATCATCAAAATCAAGAGCTTCTTCTAATGCTTGTGCTTGACTACGTGCATGTTCAGCTTTTTCAGTGGCCAAATGCATGAAATGTTTGATCACTTCCTCCAATGAACTTATGTTGACTTGTTGACAAATTATACGATACTGTATCAAACCATCTTTTGCAAATCTTCCTCTTCTCATGTCAACACATAGCTCTACATACTTGAACATGATTCTTTCAAGTGTCTTTTGCCATGCTCTGTATCTTTTTGAGGTTATAATCCCGTGAAGTGCTTGTAATGCATCTTGCTTTTGTCCAACATTGATCAATTCTGCATCCACATATCAAAACCATGTGTCAATAAGAACAATTATGTCCAACATGGATTAGATATATAATGCAAGAAATAGTAACTTACTCTTATTTGTATGTTTGTTGTGGCATTATGATTTCATTTCTTTCTATTATAGCATTGTATTTTGAAAAATCTACCCAATTATGGCAATGTCATTCAAATATAAATTGAATCTCACTTTTATTATAATTAGAAGAGTTTTTTAATGTACAATGTCGTACTAAGAAAAAGTTTGGAAATATAATGCTATAATATGTAGTTTTTTCAAAGTATGTTGCCTTCAAAAGTATTAAAAGTACGATGTTGTAACAGAAAAAATGGAAGTATGATGATATACTAAATAAATAAATAGAAGTGTGTTGATATTTTTGTAATTTAGCCCTATATACATGAAAAAAGTATTCCCTCTAGTGGTAAATCAAGTTCTCATTTGTATTATATATTGTTAAATGCAAGAAATAACATGTTTTTATTTGTTTGTTTTTATAGCATTCTACTTTCATTTCCCGCTACTATAGAATTGTAATGTCATTTGGTTTAAGCATTTTCATTAATGTTACAATTAGAAAAAAAGTTGAATATATAATGCTATAACTAGGGAGATTTTCAAAGTACAATGTCTTAATAAGATAAATATTGAAAGTCTGATGCATTCTAAGAAGGAAATGAGAGTAGGATGTTATATTAAACAAATAAATGAAATAATGTTGCTACTTTTTCATGTCAAGCAGAGTATCTCAAAGAAAAAGATGTTGTACATAGTTAACGAAAGAAAAGATGCTCACCTTCAGCTCGCTTCAAAGCATTTTCGGGCTTGGCAAAAGTTGCCATATTCAGAAATCCAATCAATTAGAGCTAAAGAAAGAAAATGTAACAAGTTAATGGAGATCCATATGAAAGGGGCAAGTTTATCTGTTTATGTATTCTTCTGTGAGTTAAACTCATTGACAACTAAAAGCATGCACGATGGTAGCATGTATTGTGAGTTATCTGCAGTTTTTAACAAATCAGTAATTATAATACTAGTTCAATGTAGATTTGGGAATCAAGCAACTGAATACACATGAAGGTACGTGCTTAGGCCAAAAAGGTTATTTCATAAATCTATAAGATATTGTAAAACCATCTGCAATTAAAATAACAATTAAGACAAAATCGAACAGCTTATTCATCCATCTAAGATAAATGATTGATTGACACATGGTTTAATGGAGGTGTCGATAACTAGAATACTTCATATGAAGATGAAGATAACCTAATTCTCGTGAAATAAGAGCATTAACATCACTAAGAAATTTCACTATTAATATGAGAAGGAAGTTATTGAATTAATTTCCAAATGAGGACTAATCATCAAGCAAAACAGAGCAAGAATGCATCCAAATCCATCTATCATCAATTGTTTATCTACCAGACTCTAAGCCAATGTTATGTCTTCAATAAATCAGTACCATAAAAGTTTGTATACAACAGTTCACCTGGTAAATGGCGTATGCCATACTGTAGAAAAACAAAACGATCGTAGATTTTCAGTTGCACTTACGGTATTGCTCTTAGATTAATGTGATTCACATGATTTACGAATTTAAAAGCTAGTTATGCCTTCATAAGTCATGAAACAAAAATGCATCCAACCTGCGAGTACCTGATTATACGCAAAGTCGCAAACCAAAATGATATCCTTTTCAAACAAAAAAATAAAAATAAATCGAACCAGATTCTAATCGTAAATCTGATTACATAACAATTATAACGAAGATCAAAACATAATCACGTAGATTCGTAAAACGGGAACGCATTACTAATTTAGATTGCACAGAAATGATAAATCACGCTCACAGATTATACAAGGAAATGTGAAATACGTTAATGGACAGAGAGGAAGACCTTGATTTGATCTTCAATGGTGTTTTTGGCTGTAAACCCTCGATTGATGAAAATGGATCAAATGTTTCGCAGTAGTATTAGCATTTGGTTTGCTAATTCTACACGAGTAATCTTAACTTGATTGGGCGTTAACTGCTTTAAGAAACCCGGGTACACCCCGGCAATTCCATTTTTAAATAATATTCTTATTTTATGTCCATTCTTATTTTGTGATAATACATTATTTTATTCACAATGATAATATATTTTATTTTTTGTCCGTGTGAAGTACCAATTGTAGACACTTGAGGCAACAAAATCAATGGAACAGAACAAAAGGTGTAATTAGTTTCAAAATTAGTGATATTTAGTAAATTGGGTTCAATGGAGAATGAAAAATTAGTTTATTAAGTCTGTATGGTGTGAACATCCCTAGAATATCATATTGCAGCCGATGTATGGAAAAATATTTTATAATGATTTAAAGAAAAAATAAACATATTTTAGAGTCATATAAAATAACGATTTTTTTTACTTATGTATAATATATCTTTGAGACAAATGTATATCAATATATAAATAAAAACAAGACGGGCTTGATGATACATTATGATTTATACGAAGTGTTAAGTAATGCAAGAAAGGTTCTTTAATTATAACGATATAGAAGAAGAAAACGTACTTTATTACGATATATGTTAGTTTATGTAGATAAAAGTGAAATTATATCGATAATCTATATTCTAGTTTATACGGAATATTATGTAATACAATTTAATGAATTTATATATATATGATGAATGCTTAGTTTTATTCCATTAGACAAAATAATTATTTTTTATTCTTACAAGAAAATATTTCTATAAGTAGCGGAGCCAATACCAAAATAAAAGGGTATTTTAAATTTTTTTAAGGTAGCCCAAATTTTTTTTCCGAGATATCATCGCAACTTAAAACCAACTTTTCGAAAAAAAATTATACCATTGAAAATTTTTTGAGGAGCATCCTCGGATATCTAAGACTCTACAATCTACATTTGATCCGCCCATGTATTGTACTAATTTTCAATATATATATATATATATATATATATATATATATATATATATATATATATATATTTTTCTTTTATTATTTTATTATTTTATTATTTTATATATATATATATATATATATATATATATATATATATATATATATATATATATATATATATATATATATATATATATATATATATATATATATATATATTTGTGATTAATCAAACTACCAGAGAACGAAACCGTTCAATCCAAAACAAGCGATCGATATACTGTCATATTTAAAACCTATTTCCCCGGAATTTCTTTTTACATGTCTTGGAGGCTTCATTTAACGTCTCTTGGAGGAGGCCATGATTCGATTAAATTAAAGAACTACAATAACTATATATTTAAATTGTGAAACAAAATATACTATCTTCTTTTTTTTTGATCAAGAATCAATACTCAAATTGTCATATTACATATAAACTTTTTCAAAGATAGATATTCAAGATTCTACAAAATAAGATAAATTCTCGATACCACATACAAGAATCGCAACTTTCAACTTCTTCATCTTTGTTAAAATCCAACCTTCTTAGACGATGAACACCATGATCTCTTTTTTGGCATTCCATGTTAATTTCTTGAACTGAAATTGTATTATTGACCCACATTGTATTTAAGATATGTCTTACTTTATTTCTACAATCATCAACGTTCCAACATCTTGATAGCGAATTCCTCATGGAATTCAACAGCTTCAACCCTTGGTCGCTCATTCTATCTCCTTGAGAAAGGAGAATCATCCCATAAACATACGTGGCCTCAGTATGCTCCTTCTTGGATGCCATTTTTAGATACTCCATTCCAGATTCAACTTCAGCCTTCTCAAAATAATCTATCTGTAATTAAAAAATATATATGTCAATTAAACTAATCAGATTTTCACACGATGATCAATAATTGATAAAAGTTAAAAACTAGTCATACAATTCCTCGTCTGAATAATGACTCCGGGTTTCCTTTGTCGAAGCAATTCATTAGGAATGAACAAACATTATCACTTTGAGGATACCATGGAATCATCGGAAACTTGTCGATTGAAATGCGTTGAATGACATAATGTTCTTCTGTTGCTTCCAGAAAGTCCTTGCAACTATATAAACAAATAAAAAAAAGTTGATTTAAATCAGAATAATCTAGAAGAAAAATCGAAGTAGTAATTCTTTCACGTAAACATATTTGGGACTATAAAAACCATGCATGCATGCGTAAAAAAAAAGCGATATCAAATCAACAAAACAAGTTGTTTTCCTGTTTAAAAACATAACACAGATGAATAATTCAACTTATATATAAACATAAAAGAAACTGATGAAGAAACAAGTAAACCCAAATTAATTTGGATGAAGATGTGTAAAGGTGATTCTTTCATCGTAAACAGGATTTAGGACTATATGTAAAACCATACATGCATGATAAAAACGACATCAATTTAACAAAACGGGTCGTTTTCAATTGTTTGTAAACAGAATACAGATGAATTACCGATTCAATTAATTTATATATATAACTATGTATATATGTGTGTACAAGATTCTAAAACTAACCATTGTTTAGCATTGAAAACATCAATGAACGAAGATGATCCGACATGGGCAAGAATGTCAACCAACAAATCTTTTGGAAGAGAAGCAATGGTTGTCTTTGGGTGTTTCTTGGTTCTTTTTATTCCATGGCTGCTTGTCGTATTCTTCTGGTGGGTTCGTTGTCTTAGAACACCCATTCTTATCTGATATTAACTTCAAAAAATCTTGAAAAGAAATTGGAATGAAAGAAGATTGATGATACGAAGTGTTAAATATATAACTAGCCTTGTTTGTACTCAGCAAGGAAGAGTTACTTGTTGGAAAAGAATGATGGGGATTTGAAACTAATTAAGGAAACGATGGCTTTTTAAAGATTTATGATGGGGTTATATTAAAAGAGGAAATCAGGGTTATTAAATCTCTAGGGAGTATCTTGTTACAAGAAGCGACGGTTAATTTAATTTGTTATCTGCATGGTATATATATATTTTTAATTAATATTTTGTTGTGAATAGATTGGAATAAGGAAACTTTGCCGAAAATAGGAATGTAATTATTACGGACGCTGTGTTCTCAAGATTTATTTGTGGTTTGTGATTAAGAAAGGAAATTAGATTTTCTAGATCTTTGACTCTTGATTATCTCCAATAACAAACAAGCTTAATTTAGCATTTTTAATTTTAGGGTTCTTGATTTTTTTAAGAAATAATTATTTTCAAGAGAAGACTAAGAGCCAATTTGGTGAAAATTTTATTCTTTCGCTATCTTTTTAAAAATAAGTTGTCCGATTTCATCAAATTCGTTAATATGTTTGATTTTTGAAAACGATTATAATTTACAGATGAAGATGGATGCCCACTACTAGAAACTGAAGTATCAGCGACAGACAATTCCGTCGCTAATCCGTCGATGATAGCCGTTAGTAGTGGATTAGCGACCGAATTGTCTGTCGAAAAAACCATTGTCGCTAATTGAAAGCGACGGATTCTGCGAGGGATTTAGTGACAGATTAGTGATGGATTACCGATGAAACAAATTTCTAGGGGATGCTCTAAAGCCTAACGTAATTCGTCGCTAAGATTAGTAAACCAACAAACTTTTTTTTGTTTTAGCAACGATCTAGTAGGTTTTAAATCTGTCGCTATTCCATAACAAGAACTCAACAAATGTAATTTAAGTTTTATACCCCAAAATCAAAACTTTAACATTTTACTACAATAATAAATATTAATATTAAATCAACAAAATAAAAATGCATGTTCACTTTCAAAGTATTGAAACCAAATTACAAAAGTCAACTATCAAAGTATAAAATCTTGGCTATTTCTTGTTGTTTGTCTCAAATTCTTCACATTTTTCCTTAAGCTCTTCCTTCATCTCATCACGATTATAATCAGCAATAACCTACAACGCAACAATATCAAGTTTACACCTAATTAAGCATCAAATCATATCATTCTATTAATAGCAACATATTTTCAACTTGAAAAAAAAAAACTTTATAGAATGAATAATAGCAACTTTATCAATCAAGACACGATCACCTTAAATTTAGTATGTAGATCTTTATGTCTTTGTTGTTCATAAGGCTGGTCAACTTTATCAAAAAAAGGTGATAAGGTTCTTTGGTACACTACGAAAACAGCATTCACTTGGACATAGTTTCACAAACATAGGGCGATGAGTTCTTTCTGTACACTATAGAAACAACAATAGCATAAAAAAATTATCATTCATAAAGTATAAATATAAACTAACTTTTTTTTTTAAACTTACATAAAGATTCATAAATAACACTCACATTCCAACAAAGTTGTATGAGCAAGAGCAAGCTACATCATAGCCTCTACTTTGTTGTGTTAATCTAGAAATATGGGACAGTTTAAGTCCAGGTGTATTTTGGGAAAACTTTCCTATTTAAAATTTTTGTGTTAGATTAGGCTTTGTTTTCAAGTAGCCTTATTACACTAGGTTTCCTTTATGTTTATTATAAATAGGTTCAAGTAGATTAAAGTTTTTAAGTCATTTTACCTTTGAAAATAAAAGTATTCTTCCAATATATTTTTGTCTTTTATTTCCCTGTTCCTTCCTGTGTTTATCTGTGTGGATTGATTTTAATTATCTCAGTTATTCCTAAGTGAATAAGGTATAATCAGTAGCCTATAGTTTTTATTACATATTACCTTTCTTCTCCATTTTCGTCCCATGTTCTTGACTTATGGGTTCACCTTTGCATCAGTACAGAAAGTAACATCAGATTACTTTGTTGTTATTACTACCTGTTCCTTTTTATTCATCTGTTCTTCTATTGTGATTACCTTGATGAACAAGGTGTAAACTCAAAGTAACCCCAGTGATTATATTTTGGTATTGAAACAATCTCTCAACTTACACACTTATATGTGATCATGCACTTTCACATACTTTGGATACCCAAGAAGTATGCTTTCAGACTTCTGATCGGTGTGTATCAGTCTCAAATCATGCATAACTACAATTACATTCAACAACATAAAATCACAAAACTTGAAAAAAAATCTCAACTCACATCCAAGAAAAGCTTTAGGACTTTTTAAATAGGCACATTAAGAGGTTCAGAGACAAAAGGAAGATGTAAAAGGGAAAACTAGATTAATAATCTTGCTTACAACATTGGCTACTGATGGGTTTTGAGCATTCTAACACTCCTATGGTGTACATGTAACCCTAGAAACCTTGGATCTATGTTTTCTCTAATATACATGCAAATTTAATTTTTCCAAGGTTCTCTTCCTAACTAGCACATCATGGGGTATATGTAATACAAAAAAACTAGTAGAATGACATACCTTTCTTGTAGCTTTGATTCCTTAAGGCCTTGTGAGTCTGGTATTCCAAATGTGATGCCTTAAATGTTTCACACAACACCAAAACTCTTGGAATAACTTGAGAGAAGAACACTTCACCACAAAATCGGGTAGCCCTCTTTGTTCTAGTCTTAGTGTCGATTTTGCTAGCCTATGGGATCCTTTTATAGTGTGCCACATGTAGGGTTACACCATGTAAACCCTAATGTGCATGACTTTTCATTTCCTCCATGATCCATGGGTTTTAACCTCTATGGACCATCCATGGATCACCTTATGGGTTTTAGCCCATCATAATGAATCATGGATCATAAGCCCACTATATAAGAATGAATGATTTACACAATCAATCCCCATATATTTAATTAGTCTCTTTTGATCACAAAATTAATTCTTGATCAATACTAATTAAATAATATGATTTCATATTAATATATTAGAACTTATAATATATTAACAAATGATAAGAATTCTTTTCTCATTTGTCTATCCAATTGTTCTGATGTCATGCAACCCAAATGGACCATGCTAAATCAGGTCAAATACATACCAAATATAATTATGGACTTAGATACCTTATCCAACAGCTACAATCTTTTCAAGATTTATACCTGTGGTGAAAGATAGAGCCGACAATGGTTGCACCATCTTCATTCTCACGTATAACAACCATATACATCCTTGATTTTAAATTGATTTGATCTTGGGAGACTCTAATTATAAAATAATTTTTTGAAAGCAATGGTTTTGTAAAACTTCTATTAGAAAAGGGGATGTTTTGAAAAGTTAAAAATTTATTGAATTTTTGGGATGTTATAGAAGGGCATTTTAGCTGACCACCAATGAGGATTATTGTCGTGCTTCAGATTTGAGTACATAGGGCTTACGTCTCGAGTACGCAGGACGTACTCCCCAATTCATCACTTTTGGGCCCTTTTGAGTTTGGGCCTTATTAAGCCATTGGGCTTTTGATTTTGGGCCATGGTTAGGTTGTGGGCTTTTTTTGGTATTGGTCCTATTAGAGTTTTTAGGCCCAATTAGGAAGTTGGGCTATATTGGGCTTTGTATTGTCATTTTAGGTTTTTTTTGCAATTGGGTTGGGCCTTGATTTTGGACCAATTAAGAAAATGGTAGAATTGTCTTTTATCCTTTAGGATGTTTGTTTATGGAGTAGGCCTAAGATTTTGGGTTATCGGGATAATTATTGACTAAGATCGTATTTATTGTTAGTTGGCGCAAGGTTATCTAGTTCATCGACCTGAGCGGTCATTTCATTATCAGCGGATTTGTAACGCTCCGTTTTGGGTATGTGATTTAATTAAAGTTTTCATTTCATGAGGGGCTCGACGAGTCTGTAGCCCGACTCATCGAGTAGAGATGGGTTGATCATGCGAGTTAAGCTGGCAACTCGGCGAGTCCGCCTGTCTGGATGAAGCCCAAATTTAAGGGTTTGCACCCTATTTAAACACACTCATACAACCCAACCTCGCCTCCATAACTCTCATATCATCTCTTAACGAACCTTAGCCCCCTTTTTGAGTGTGTGAGTGATTGTTGCTTTGTGAAGGAACTTTTGGAGCAAGTAGAAGAAGGAGAAGATTGAATAGTTCAAGGAAGAGGAAGTAAATCCAGAACACACTCAGTTGTGGTCATTTTTTCTGGTAATAAAGCCTCCATCTTGTTTATTGATCTAGTAGATCTTTTTTGTCCCCAAATTGTTGCTTTTAAGCCCCAAAACCCCAAATCCTTTATGATTAAGACTTATGATTAGGTCATACTTCAGATCTGGACCCTCATTGCATTCTAGTAGTGTAAATTTTCAGCTATGGTCGTGATTGAGGTCCCTCTTGAGCTTAGAACCCCATTAAGAGCTTAGATTTGGCATTTGAAGCCTTTAAAGCCATGCATGCACGTAAAGTTTGCAATAGTGGACGTCGACTGGAAAGTAGAGATATCAAAAAAGCATGTATCCGATAGGTACCCGAAACCCTAAACCGAGTTGACCAGTTAAATGACCGAGTTAATCAGAGACGATTCGGGGATGGGTATTACTCGAATTCAAAAAGTAGTGATGGGGATGGAGATTGGGATGGTTCTACTTGTCCGGTACCCATACCCATACCCAAAATCAACCCTGATGGCTACCATATATATATATATATATATATATATATATATATATATATATATATATATATATATATATATATTTGGATTAATGTCTAAGTCCATAACTATTTTGGTATGTACTTGACCCGATTGTGCATGGTCCTTTTGGGTTGCCTTCACACTGGTGACTAGACAGGATGATTGTTGAGGAGAGAGGCTGGTTTATTGTTAAGAATAATAAAATAGGGTATAAATATGATTTATTAATATATTATATGAATAATATATTAATTTGGAATCATATTATTAATTATTATAGGCGCAATCCTGCGAGCAGTGCTTCGTACCCATCTGCTTGGCTAGGCGCAATCCTGCGAGCAGTGCTTCGTACTCCGCCTCATTATTTGACGTGTGGAAATCGAAACGGAGGGCGTAGGTTACCTCTTCTCCTTCCGGGCTGGTCAGGATCAGCTCCGCCCATGAGCCTTCCCTGCTAGATGTCCCATCCGTATACAAAGTCCATGAACTGTTATCAGTCGGGGCCCTTTCAACTACCCACACTTTCTATTTGGTCGGGTCCCCTCTGTCCGGAATTTCTAGTAAGAAATCGGCTAGCACTTGTCCCTTGATACATGTCCTTGGGCGGTGATTTATGTCGTGCTCTCCCAGTTTGATCGCCTACTTTTCTAGCCGGCCCCACGTCTCCGGCTTGAGCAGTATCTGTTTGATGGGGTAACTCGTGATCACCTCGATCCGGTGTGCTTGAAAGTACCACCTTAGTCGTCGCGCTGCATAAATGAGCGCCAGGACTAGTCTCTCCAGCGTGGGATAGTTGAGTTACGGTCCTTGCAGCGCTCTACTAACAAAGTATATCGGTCTCTGTTCCCCTTCCCTTTCTACAGTCAATATTGAAGATATCGCTTCGCCTGATGTCGAGAGGTACACTCGTAACGTCTCTTCAGGGACAGGGCTGGCCAGCGTGGGTAATTCATGTAGCGCTTCCTTGATTCTTTAGAGCGCTTTTTCCGCTTCATTTGTCCATTGGAAATTGCACTTCTCAATGCATCCCTTCAATGCGTGGAATAACGGCATGACCTTGTCAGCGGATTTCGAAATAAGCCTGCTTAGAGCTGTAAGTTTCCCATTCAGACCCTATGCATCCCTGAGGGAGTTCGAGGTTGGTGTCTTGATGAATTCATCGACTTTGGTCGGGCTGGGCTGAATACCTTGCCTGGTGACGTAGTATCCCAGGAACTGTCCCTCTTCCACCCGAAACATACATTTGGTTGGGTTCAGTTTCATCTTTATTGCCTCTAGGGTTCGGAAAGTCTCCTCAATATCTTGCAACATCTTGTCTTCATGCGGGCTCTTAATCACCATGTCGTCCACATATACCTCGATGTTTCTTCCGATTTGTTTAGCAAATATCGAGTCGACCAGGCGCTGATATGTGGCCCCTGCATTTTTTAAGCCGAAAGGTATCTTGGTGTAGCAGAAAGTGCCATGATCCGTGTAGAAGGCTGTTTTCTCCTCATCTTCTTTGCTCATCAAAATCTGATGATACCCTTTACATGCATCCAAAAAACACTTCAACTTAAACCCTTGTAACGATTCCACTTTCTGATCAATCTTCGGGAGGGGGTAACAATCTTTAGGGCATGCCTTATTTATGTCGGAAAAGTCTATGCACATACGCCACGACCCATCTTGCTTGCAGACCATAACTGGGTTTGCGATCCATGTCGGGAATATTGCCTCCCGCACTATGCCGGCTGCTGCCAGCTTGGCCACTTCTGCATTAATTGCCCTATTACGGTCTCCTCCCTGGACTCTCTTTTTCTGCTTAACCTCTTTTGCGCATGGTTTAATTACAAGTTTATGCTCGATGAGCTTCCTTTCTACCCCTACCATGTCTGTAGGAGTCCATGCGAACACATGTTTGTATTGTTTGAGCAAGTCGACCAGCGCTCTTCTTGTGTGACTTGGGAGATCGCATCCAATGCTGACTGGCTGGTCAGGGTATCTTTCATTGATTACTTCCTTCCCTTTCACAGGGTTGTGTTTGGGCCTCTTGGTCTCTTTGGTTATCTCTGTCGGCTTCATGACTGTATAGCATTGCAATTCTTTAGGTGGGGTGGCCAGCACCGTAGCCGCGCCCATTGGGGTGTCGAACTTCATGATCCCATGCATAGTTGATGGTACTGCCCCCAGCTTCAAGAGGGTTGTTCTTCCCAGAATGATATTGTGTTCCGCCGAATGTCGAATGACCACGGAGTCTATCGAGGCGGTTTTCTTTCGCTGTTTGTCATGGCTAGTAATGTTCAGGGGTAGGTGGATTGTGCCCAATGGCCATAGGCTATGACCGATGTGTCCTACTAGCCTCTCGGTCGTGGGCCGTAAGTTATCCTTCCAGCGGTCTGGGAGGAGCCGGAAGCAATGCTCATAGATGATGTCCGCCGAATTCTCAGTGTCGACATAAACCCTATGTATAGTTACATCCCTGATGGAGGCTTGTATCACCAGCGGGTTGTCGCCCCTCCATCCTTCCGGTCGGGGGTCTTTTGCGGAGAACGTGAGTGTGTGTGCTGAAAGTTTGGCGGTCTCCTGCTCCCCCCGTTGTTCTTCCCTATTTCTCTTACTTTGTATCATGAATATCTCCTTGGGCTGGATCCCCTCACGAGGTGTGCCCTTGGCATTTTCAGCATCAAACTTGGCGCGCAAGCTTTGCGCTACTTCCACCAGATCTCATTTGAGTTGCTTCTCTTCCATCTCTTTCTTTAATACCGAACAGTTGGTCGTATCGTGAGTATTACTCTTGTGATATTCACAGTATCGTTTCTTGGACGACTTGGCCGGCTGCTGTTTCTCGGATATCGTGTACACTTCTGGGCGGTGACCGCATCTGTCGTCCTTGACAAACGGTCGAAAACGCATCGGTGGTCTTCTTGCTTGGCCATAGTGCCTATTTCCCCCCCGAAAATCCATGTGACCCGGGTTGTGACGTCTAGTCGCCATGGCATTCAAGTAGGTGTGCTTGGCTGCCTCACCGTCTTCCTGTCGCAGATACCGCTCTACCCTTTCCTTCAATTCGACCCGTGTTAAGGGCTTCTTTCCCATGAGTTTTTGCGACAAAGGGTCTGGCAAGATCCCCTATGTAAAGGCGCCAGCTATGAGCCCTTCATCGTGCACCGGTACATCCAACGTAGCATTTATGAACCTTGTGAAATATTCTCATACAGTTTCCCCCTCTTTCTGTTTACAGCCTATGATTGAATGAGAATCTCCCTTGTACTTTCGTAACTACATGAAGTTGGTAAGGAAGAGGTACTTAAGCTGAGCAAAGTTTGAAATGTTGCATGGTTGCAACGTCTTGAACCACGTGCTGGCGTTGCCATCAAGGGTTGTCGAGAAGTACGTGCACCAAAACTTCTCGTTAAGTTTCAACGACGTCATCGTCCATTCATACGTGTCGATGTGGCTATCTAGGTCGGTGGTTCCGTTGTACGTTTTAAGCGTCGGGAGCTTTGCTGTGTTTGGTATTTCATAATCCAACAGCTCTTTAACAAATGGAGACATCACACTACGGGAAAAACCATCTTGGCCTGGGACAGTCGACGCTCCCTGTTGGCATTGAGGGTTCATGCCATGCGATGGCGGTGTGAGGTAGCCAGGACTTGGTCCATAAAAGGGGTATGGCTAGAATGGCAGCTGGATGGGATAACTGGCGGAGAAAGGGTGCACGAGGACAACAGGGTTGATCATTACCGACTGTTGCAGGCTGCTGTTGGCGGAGATAGTCGGTCCAGTCCATGCGCCGGCCATCGGGTAGATGGGTGGTGAGTGGTTTATCATGGTTTGCGCTAGTGGTGGTAACGAGGTCATTGAACTTTGTCCACCCGTCATCTGGAATGAAAATGGCGTTGCAAACGACGGTGAGATGTTGAAAATGTGACTCGACGGAAGTGTTGTTGAGTGGACCGGTTGTGCCTGCTGCAGCGACGGTGCAAAGAATGGTGGCATCTGAAGGTGTGTAGACGAAAGTGGCCCCACCGGAGTCGTTCCTTGCTGAGAAAGCGGCGGTTGTGGAACGTTTCCGGCGATTGTTGTAGAACTTCCTTCGCCTAAAATAGCCTTGTTGACCATTGTAGGTGGTGGTGTTTCGTCCAACGCCGTCATGGGACGTATGGGACTGGTCGATCATCCCTTACTGCCGTTGGACTCCATTGACATTTGTTTTTGTGCTTTTCGCTTGTGTTCTTTGTCTCACAAACGGATGGCACCAAATGATGTGACCTTGCTCTTTCTCTATCCACAAACTTCTCTCAGACATCTAGCTATCACTGCAAGATCACAAAGAATAAAGGCCATCAGCCGCTTTCCGGGAGGAGCTCCCGGAAGAACGCTCCGACGGTCAAGCTGGAAGGTGATTTAGGGTTTGTGTGTATTCTCTCTAGAAAGCCCAGAGAACTTACCTCGCAGGCCTGAGAGCACATCCTTTTATACCTAGCGCTCCTGCTTGAGTCGTACCAGACAAGATCGTTTTTGGGGAGATAGGATCAGAGGCGTTGATTGGAGGTGTCACACCCCCAAACCAAGGATGGCGGAAACGTCCGGGGGTGGAGGACTTCATGTATAGCATCATAACCACAATTTTAATAGTAATTTAAGCAAACACAACCAACATATATATAATTGAAAAAGTTACATCACTTGTATGAATTACATGTTTCAAAATCAATTACAATATGTTGTCAAAATGTGAAAAGTTTGACGCCTTAACGTCCCATCCTCAAAAGCACTTGATAACCTGATCAGTGTCTTCCTGTGAATACAAGTTGTTTGAAAAGTGTCAACACAAAGGTTGGTGAGTTCATAAGCTTTTATTAATAAACTTAGTAGAAGTATTTCACATGTAAATGTCGCGTTTGTTTCAGAAAAAAAATATCCGATATTTCCCTTGAAATCCGAGATATGTAGCCTTATAATCAAAGACTAGAGTGTATGAGAAACCATCGATTTTTAGTAAAAATGTTGTGAGTTTCAAATGTTATGGAAAATAAATTTCTTTTATCATCCTAAACCTACTTCGGTTTTATGAAACCCCGTAAACTTCATGAATTGTTATCCCCCTAAGTGAGTCGCTATAATCATACTGTGACTATGTGAACCTGCCACAACGTTTCTCAGGCGTTGCGAAAATGAAATGACATTTGTCACCCGTAGACCTGCAGGTCCCACTGTAGCTAGCAGCAAGGTGTGGGGTGTCAAACCCAATATAGATCTATATACAAGTATCACGTTCTCCCTCAAGGAGATTCTGATTATAACTACCAGGAATTATATCCCGCACTCGGACGTACGGGGAGAGAGAGAGAGTCTCACAACATAGGTTAACAGGTTTACGTGAAATGTGTGTGAATATAAATCTTTCTTGTATGGATGTACCCTTTTTGGTACGAGTGCGTTGAGTGATGTATCATAAACTATACCTATTATAGTTTATCTAAAATGTATGTAATATGTATGAATCCTCTTATGGAAATGTATTAGTATTGTGAATTTATCAAACTATACTTTTTATAGTCTAATGATACGTGTTCCAAAATGAATGAATAATATTTAATATTTAGTATGAATTTCATAGTTTCAGTTCATAATGGTAAACTAACAAGGAAACACATACAAATACTAAAACTTATGATTATACACTTTGCTCAACATAATACAAAGTGTTATGATATTTACATGCTGTTGGCAAAATTTAGCGATTCTGCCCTGTTTTGGAAAAATCATAGAAAAATCATACGAAGTCGAAATCTAGATCCGTAAACTCTGAGAGTTCACAAAATGTGTCTCGTTTGTTCATAATTTTTATCACAAATTAATATGACCTCTAACTTGGGTGAAAAAGTCCAAAATCACAGACTGGTCCGGATTGTTGTTTGAAATGATAGGCAGTTTTGTAAAAATCACCATAAATTGTAGAAAAATCGTATGGAGATGTGCAAGTAGCCATTTTAAAGCTAAAAACTTGAACTATTTGCACCTTGTACAGTTTTGAAAACAAAAATATTTAAGATTCCCAAAACAGTCCGTGAATGGAGTTGAACTTTTCTGATGAAGACTGTTAGAAAATTTTTGATAGGTTCTTAGTGTTTTAACTTGTATTCACCCCCTGAAAACTTGAGAAATCATGAAAATGTAGGGGTATGAACTCACCTTGAGTGATTTCAGTAGATGATTGTTGAAGAATGGAAGTGTTTAATTCAAGAACACTTGGAGATGCCTTGAAGGTTTTCGAGAATCTAACATCATAGTTAGGGAGTTTGTGTAAGCAACCAAAGATTTGAGTAGAATGAAGTGAAATAGTAATAGGGAGGATGAATTTTTACTTACTAAGTGTGGAAGAACACTTGAAATCAGCCTCGGATCTCGAAAATTTGTGTAGAAGAGTTTGAGAGAAAAAGTGGTGTTTGTTACTTAGTGGAATGAGAGAAATGAGAGAAAATGAGGAGTGTGGTTGTTTGTTCCAGCTCAAAAACGTGGGAGTGGGTGAAATTTGAGTGTAAGGGAACATTGAAGTGACCTAGGTAAGGTGGAGAGGTGTGGTTAGTCAAAGAGTGAGTGTGGGGTGGTTGCTTGTGGCTTTGGATAAGGCAAAGTCAACACTCCACCTTTAATAATTCATCCATTTGATTTTTATTTTTTTAAATAATGATTTTCATCAAAATATGTTTAAATTATGAATATTTAGAGTTTATTATGTTAAAATATAATTTCTGGAGAAAATCCCGCTTTAAAATCATGAAAAACGGGCTTAAAATGTCAAAAATATCAAAAATGGGCTGAAAATGACAAAAATGCGAGACCTGGCCGAGGTTCGGCCCTCTTATGCTGAACCGAGAGAGAGAGAGGGAGGCGGAACCGAGAGAAGAAGAAGAGAGAAGGGAAGGAGCCGAGAGGAGAGGAGAAGGGGGGAAGAACCGAGAGGTGGGAGGGGACAGAGGAGCGCGCGAGGCAGAGAGTGAGAAGAGAGCAGAGAGTGAGAAGCGGAGCAGAGAGGCGGAGTCGGACCGAGAGGGAGGATAGCGGACAGAGAGTGAGAAGCGAACAGGGAGCGAACAGAGAGGCGGAGGGAAGGGAACCGAGAGTGCGCGAGAGACAGAGAGGCGGAGTTAGCGAACAGAGAGGCTAAATAGCGAACAGAGAGTGGGGGCGGACCGAGAGGCACCGAGCGCTCTGTCGTGAACAGTAGTTTCGGTTCTTGCTTCTTGTTCTCGGTTTCGGTTCCTCCTGGGCGAGGTTCGGTCCCGAGAGGTCCTTCGGCTCAGGAGGGTTCGGCTCCTCCTTGCTCTTGGTCTCTAAGAGGACCTTCGGTTCCTAATGTCCAATTTTCTCGTTTTCGCCCCGTTTTAAGCCGTTTTTGACCCGGTTAAGGGCCGGAATGACCCGAATGATTCTAAAAAGTTACGGGAAACTTTTTGAGAGAGATTTCTCACACTTGGAGAGATTTGGGAGAGATTTCACATTCTTGAAGAGATTTCCCATACAAAGAGATATTTGAGAGAGGTTTCACATACTTGGAGAGATTTAGGAGAGATTTGACATTCTTGGAGAGATTTCTCATACAGAGAGATATTCGAGAGAGATTTCACATACTTGGAGAGATTTAGGAGAGATTTGACATTCTTGGAGAGATTTCTCATACAGAGAGATATTCGAGAGAGATTTCACATACTTGGAGAGATTTAGGAGAGATTTGACATTCTTGGAGAGATTTCTCATACAGAGAGATATTTAAGAGAGATTTCACATACTTGGAGAGATTTAGGAGAGATTTGACATTCTTGGAGAGATTTCTCATACAGAGAGATATTTAAGAGAGATTTCACATACTTGGAGAGATTTAGGAGAGATTTGACATTCTTGGAGAGATTTCTCATACAGAGAGATATTTGAGAGAGATTTCAAGTGTGGCATTTGTGAGTGTTTGGTTCCGTAATGCGAGTCTCTTGAGCTCGTTAAGTCATGATTAAGGATCACACACACTCCTAATGAGTATGCAACATGGTTTTCATCAGTTTAATTCATTGATTAGTACTAAGGCTTAGGAAATTTTTAACACAAAACTTTTCTCTAGTGATGTTTTCCCATTAATATAGCAAGTTATACAATACGAACATAACACCAACCCTAATACATAAGGTTTAATAGAGTTGACCGGCTTGACTTGATGACTTGACTTGACTCAAGATTGACGATTGTCACAGGAGGGTCATGCGCTTTCAACCCCTAGAGCGCTCTCATTGGCTCCGACGGTAATGCTCTGATCCTTCTGCTTGTCTCCTGACCGTATCTTTTGGCTTGGAGCAGGGAGCATCTCTTGGCGGTCGCGAGCCTTCCGCCTGCGCGCTTCGCTCCCGGGGACGCCAACGGGCGCTAAGCCTGCTGGGCTGAGCCTAGTTGGCGTGCCCGACTCTTAGGCTAGACACGGTTCTGCTGTGTTGTCCTAGGCACGCCATCAATATATATATATATTGTAACACTAAGTTTTCAAATAATTTTTTTCATTTTTTAAACCACATAAAACACAATCTCACATATATATATATATATATATATATATATATATATATATATATATATATATATATATATATATATATATATATATTGTAACACTAAGTTTTCAAATAATTTTTTTCATTTTTTAAACCACATAAAACACAATCTCACATTTCTAAAAACACCAATTTATAAGCTGTTCAAAACACAAGACAACAAAATGTTTGATAATATCCCAGAATCCTCAAAAACAATATCTCTAACTGGTGTGTACAATCATGTCGGTGTCTTTCCGCGATCCTGAGATATAGCTGAAACACATTTTACACAAACACTGTAAGCACGAAGCTTGGTGAGTTCCCCAAAATAACACACACAAATATTTAGCCTCTCATGGCTATATCTCGATAAGGACCCTCCGGTCAATGTGTCTCAGTGAAGACCCTCCGGTCTCACAACTCGGGTTGGACCCTCCGGTCCTCACTCTTCTTTCACTCACCAAAATGTAGGAAATGATCACGTTTCACTTCTTATTTTTATTTTTGAAAAAATAATTGAATTTTAAGTTTTATAACTTAAAAAATAAGTATAATTTCTTTAAAATGATTAATAAACACAAAAAATAATTAAAATTAAAATACTTCATTACTTAAAATAAAAAGTACATAAAAAAACAAGATTAAAAAAACTAGAAAACAACCAACATTATAAATAAATAAATAAACATCATAAATGGTCCCTATGGTTATCCAAAATCCGAAGTTTAGTCCTCATAGTTTAAAAACCTCACAGATGGTCCCTGTGTTTTCAAAACTTTTGACAGTTGGTCCTTATTGCTAACTCCGTTATGTTTTGTCCGTTAACTGAAGGGTATTTTCGTCAATTCACTGCCATAGGGACCATTTATGATATTTTTCTTATTTTTTTAAAAACGTTAAATATAATTATTTAATCTCTCTCTCTCTCTTGTTTACCATTGAAACAACCATATTAAAGTTCACCCTTAGCTTTTGATTTTCGAGTTCACTTCGCCGTTCTCCCTACAAACCCTGCAACAATGCCCTTACCTCCATCTCCAAATCCCTCCTGGTTCTGAATACGACAATAACCAACACATTGTTAGCTCTGGTAGCAGAATTTGAGATACTGTAGGGTGTTGACCACATTGTTGCCCTCCTGGTTCAAAAAACAAGCCAATACCAATCGTCATCATCATCGTTATTGGGTCGATTAAAGAGAGTATCAAAAAGGAAACGTTGAGGATGCACTTCATGTTTTTGAAGGAATTGACATTCTTGTTGTGTATCTCAAATCAGAGTCGTTACAAGCCCTAAGACGATTGTGACACTTTTTGAAGCTATTTTTCTCAAATCAGAGTCGTTACAAGTCCTAAGACGATTCAGAGAAGTTGTCGAATCTTGAAAAATCATACTTGATTATTCTTAATATCATAAGCTTCAAGAAATTATAGATAAAGCGGTTGAGTTGTTACCCGATCTTTGGAAACTAGCTTCAGATCTACAATCGGCCATTTTATCATACAGGTGAGCGTTGCTTTTCCAATGGATTCTCGATAAAAAGACCCATCGAGCATTGTATTGTTGCACGCCTTCATGAAAGTCATCAACGTCGTATCCCAACCTTTGATTTTGTTGAGGTTCTATAATGGTGTTTTGAATAGGGATGAAGGTTTCATCTTCATCAGTTTTTGAACAGGGATGGAAGTTCCCTAGTCACACCATAAATCCATGTGTGTGTCTTTTACTTTTGCCACTCATCTCACCTCTCCAACCTCCTCTCGCCTCCTACCTGTTCTTCTTCACCATCATCATCTCCCTCTGAACCCTTCCCCAAATGAAAATTAAAACTTGTAATCAACTCCAAACCAAAATCAAGAACAACCAGTAAATCAATTCCCCGATAAAAATTAGAGGAATGGAGAAGTATAGAGGGATAGGAGGTGGGTGAATCAGCTTTTGGATGAACAAGAATGGTGAAAAGATGGTGGAGCTCAATGGAGCTGTTGGGTTGATTTTTCTAGCATTTTGTTTTCCGTTTCTATATGTGTTTTTAGAGAGAGAGAGAGAGAGAGGGGAGGGAGAAAGACTTTTTTATATATAAAATTTTTATATTTAATTTTTTCTTTTTAATAAAAAATAAGAGAATACATCAAAAATGGTCATTGTGGTAGTGAAATGACGTAAATGCCCTTCAATTAACACACAAAATTGACGGAGTTAGCAATAAGGACCAACCGTCAAAAGTTTTGAAAATACAGGGAACATCTATGAGGTTTTTAAACCACGAAGACTAAACTTCAGATTTTGTGTAACCATAGGGACCATTTATGATGTTTTTTCTATAAAAAATAAAAAAAAATAAAAATAATGATGCATTTATAGATGTGTAAAATGATAATAATAATAATAATAAATAAACAAACAAATAAATAAATAAAACATTTATATATAGATTTTCGAAATGTAGCCATTATTAAGAAAACAAATAAAATATTTCTTCTTTCGACATTGGAACAGCTAGAAGAAAAAAAATTTACGAATCACAACAAGAAAGAGGAGGCAAGGAAACCTCCCTCGGTCGGTTTCCACTCCCTCGGTATTATCGTTATTATGTTCGAGATGTGTGAAAAGTTCCTGCTCGTCTTTCCCATGGTATACCCTCAAGTCTAACTAAGGGTGAGCAAAAGGACCGAACCGGCCCGAACCGGACCGAAACCGAGAACCGGCTTCGGCCAAAATCAAGAACCGAACCGGCCCGGCGGTTCTACCGGTTTCGGTTCCACCGGTTCCCGGTTCCTACCGGTTCTTGTCGTGTCTTCAAATGTTGGAACCGGTCCTCGAAAAATAGCATCATACGGTTCCGGTTTTTGCCGGTTCTACCGGTTCCGGTTCTACCGGTTCCCGGTTCTAAAAATCCACAAAAATAACGTCCCGGTACCGGCCTGACGGTTCTATCGGGTTCCGGTTCCGGTGCCGGTTCCGGTTTCGGTACCGGTTCCGGCCGGTTCCCCGGTCCATATGTTCATCCCTAAGTCTAACATTGTATTGCGTAAGAATATTCAGGAACTTTACGGCGAACTAAAGGGGAATAGACTTATTAAGGTAATTAACTTTTCAGTTTGTTAACATCTGAGTAATTATCTTTTTTTTGTACACATCTAGGTAACGAACTTTTTAGAAGTGTTCGCATATGACCATTATGACCAGTTGTAGCAAGTTGAATCCGGGCATAATGGTCATATGTGAACACTTCCAAAGAGTTCGTTAGTTGGATGTGTATAAAAAAATAATTACCTAGATGTGAACAAACCGAAATGGTAAGAGTAAATTACACGAATGGTCCATGTGGTTTGGGTAATTTGTGCATTTGGTCCCTAACTTATTTTTTTAACTCGAATGATCCTTACTGTTTATTTTTGTTGTGCATTTGGTCCATGTCTTACCTCAAAAGACTATTGTGTCTTTTTTAATTAATTTTCTTATTTAGGTATTTATTTTTTATATATTAAAAAAATTAATAAACCCTACATATCTGTATTTCCTCACCCACAACTCACTGTCTCTTCATTGAATTTTCCACCACCACAACCCAATAGAAGGTAGAGGTGGCAATCGTGTCGGGTTCGTGTCGTGCCAAAACACTAAACGGGTTGAAAGTGCTTGACCCTAACCCGACCCATTTAATTAACGTGTTGTGTCGTGTCAACCCGTTTATTTTCGTGTCGGGTTTCGGGTTAGGGCTATACCTTGTAATAACAGGTTGAGCATGTTGAAAGAGTAGGAGTTTGGTAGGCAGAAATGAAAAACTAATTGTTTTGAGGCAGAATAGATGAAGCCATAGCAAGTTTAGATGACAAAATTAAAAGAGTGAGAGTTGGGGAGGCGGATGACAAGGTCATGAGGATGTGAGAGTGGTGAAAGAGACTGGGTAGTTTGGGAGAGAATGGAAGAACTGAAGTGAAATCTTGATTTAGACGGCTAAGTTATTTAAACATTACAAAACAATTCAATTCAAAGGTTTTCTTTTGCTTATGCTTTTGGTTTTGTATCTTTCTAGTTTATTTAAATAAATCAAAAAACTTGCAAATAAATAAACGGGTCATTTTCGAGTCATATTCGAGTTGAAATTCTCAATCCTAACCTTACCCATTTAATTTTCGTGTCGTGTCGTATTAACCCGTTTATTTAAACGGGTTGAAATATCTTACCCAAACCCGTTTATTTCATGTCGGGTTCGTGTCGGGTTTTGTGTCGTGTCAATTTTTGTCACCTCTAATAGAAGGGTTGTGGTGTTGGTTCGTTGGAGTTGCAGAACCGAAAAAAGAATGGATGGTGAAGATGTCGATGTCACTAAAGATAGGAAAAAAAAAAGTTGAGGAGGATTAGAGATAGGATGGTGACCGATGAGACCAAACACACAATAAAAATAAATAATAGGTATCATCCAAGTTAAAAAAAAAATAAGTTAGGTATCAAACGCACAAATTATCCAAACCACAGGGACCATTCATGTAATTTACTCTTACATTTTCGGTTTGTTCACGTATGGGTAACTATCTTTTTTTTGTACACATGCATATAACAAAATTTTTGAAGTGTTCACATATGACCAATATGATCGATTATGATTGGATGTTACCTGTTACAACCTGTCATAATGGTCATACGTAAACACTTCTAAAAAATTTGTTACCTAAATATGTACAAAAAAAAATACTGTGAGTAAACCGAAAAACCAAATTACCTTAATAATTCTCTTTCCGCCGAACTAAATCTAATTTTTACATTGTATTTAATAATCTAGAGATATTTTTGTATTGAATTAAGTTGATGCGAGGGTAAAATAGGTATTTGACAAGCTGCAGGTTACTAAATTTGGCAGTTTGTTGGCGGCTCCTATAGATGGTGTTGTTTGTTTTTCTTAAGAAAAACATCTTCAAAACTCTTATTGTTGCGCGGCGCAGCACACGCGTAACACTTTTTGTCCCACAACAGTTTGTTTTTCGGAAGTTTTCGCGGCTTAAAACCTTTGTCTGTATGCTTCTTGGGGAAGCACTTGTTATACCTCTTCTCACCCCTTCAAACCTAAACCAAAAAAAATCCAACCCCAAAAAACCATCATCCTTTTTTTTTCCAAAAATTGAACAAGGATATATGTCATGAAGTATATTTAATATTACATTTATGGTCCTTTATTTATATATTATATTCTATTTTCATCCCTTTAACATTTAATACATTAAATTTATATCTCTTTTAACTCTTTTCTCCCATTTGACTTACATAAATTAATTGATTTTAATGATGTTTTTTAAAATAAGTGTCTATAGTTTCATTTTTCATTTTTTTTAAATAAGTGTCTATTATTTTGTAATTATGAAATAAAAAATAAAATGGAAAAATAGATTGTAACAAAACATATAACATATTATATTTTATTATCTCAATGTTTTAAGATTATAATTATTAAATTTTATGTGTTTAAAAACAATTTTCGATTTATTAAATTAATTTATTTTAATTTTTTAATGTCTGCAGCAGTCTGCAGATGTTAACAAAAATAAACACACTTCTTATTACAGTTAGTAGCCGTGTGGTCTACCTTTTCTGCTGCAAAAGTTTGCAGAGATGATCCATAGACTTTTTGAATTTTTACTTCAAAAAAAAAACAACTTTATTTAATAATGACAAAATTGCAAAAATGGTCCCTGTGTTTGGCAAAATTATGCGACTTTGGTCCAAAACGATACTTTGATGCACCACTGGTCCAAAATTGGATTTTTCCATTGTTTTTGGTCCCTCTCATTCACTTCCGTCCATATACTCCGTTACATGCAATAAAGATCGGGGTATTTTCGTCTTTCCACCTCCATATCATCGATTACCGCCATATTGAATGATATACGTAGTTAATGACCCTTCACTATACGCACTAAACCCAACTTGTTGATCGAAAACCCTAATCGTTCATTGAAATCTTGCATTTGATCATCAACCGCAATCGTAAGTTTGAATCCACGAGTATGGTCCAAATGTGGGAAATCAGGCCAAGAAATCAGTGTTTTGATGCAATCCGAATTTACGGTAACGTACTCTGTTTCTTACATATTTCTTTGAAACAAAAAAAAAATCTTTTACAATCCATATAAAGTAATGTTTTTTTGGTTTGGTTCATGATTTTTACAGAAGGATATCCCACGATGTTCACTATTGAGCTCCATCATGGAGGGAGGTTCACAAAATTCCCAGGGATAAGCTACATTGAAGGAAAATTAGACCACATTGACTTGGTAGACATGGATGAGTTCTTTGTGCATGAGTTGGACGAGGTGATGTTGAAGCTTGGTTATGATGTACCACTAGTCATTTACTACCACTATCAATTGCCAAAATGGAGATTTGGAGTTTGGTCTTAGAGCTCTAGGGAATGATATTGATGTACTTAGTCTTGCACAGTACATTGAACATCATAAGATCATCATGGTATACACTAAACATAATGAAACTAAGTTACTTACATACTTTATGTCTCCAAGAGTTAAACCTAGGGTCATAATTGAGGAAATAGCAGATGATGTGCCCACTGCAACTGTTGGTGATCAAGATGTCCTAAATCTTGAATTGTGTTTAGTAAGATATGAGACACCCGAATACAATTCAAATAAGAGATTGAGGTTAGTTGATGGGAGTCAATCATGTAGTAAGAAATTGTGTTTCAACTTGGAACACACTGCAACTGTTGGTGATCAAGATGCACATGTTGAAATTGGTAATGAAGGTGCAAATATTAGTGAGCAAGGTGCAACTGTTAGTGGTCAAGATACACATGTTGAAATTGGTAATGAAAGAGCAAATGTTAGTGATCAAGGTGCAGCTGTTGGTGATCAAGATACAGAAGTTCATGATCAAGGTGCAAATGTTGGTGACCAAGAAGTAAATACAAGAGAGTTTGATACCTTTGATGACCAACCATTTCAATTTGAAGACTTTGATCCTTTCTTTGATCAATATACTTTTAATGATGGTAATGATCAGAGTATGGGTGTTGGTGCAAAACTTGGCACGGGACTAGGGGAAGTTCAATTTGAAAGTGAGGGAGTTTGTGAAGGACTTGGTGAAGGAGGTAGTGAAGGGGGTAGTGAAGGGGGTAGTGAAGGGAGTGAGGAAGACAGTGACTTTCTTGAAGATGAAGAAAACTATGTAAGTGATATTGAGGTGGACATGAGTGATTTCTATATGAATGTTGATCTAGATGTTGAATATGTTGACAGAGGAAAAGGTGTTGAGACTGAAAATGAAGTTGTTGATACAGAAGATGTTAAAGATGTTGAAGTAATTGATAATGATGAATGGGACTCATTAGGTGAAGATAGTGATGATGAAAGAAGGAAAGCAATATTAAAACAGATGGTGAAGGAGAAGAAGTGCTCTCTTGGTGAAGTCCATACAGTTACTTTTCAAGTGGGTCAAAAGTATAAAAGTAAAAAGGAAATTAAGGACAAAGTCAACAAACTTGCCATTGAGACTAGAAGGAATCTTGGCTTCAAGAAAAACGACAAAACAAGGCTTAGGGTTGTGTGTAAAGGTAATGTACCTAATGTAAATGCAAGTGGGGTAGGTAAGGGCAATAAATTAAATTGTTCTTGGTCAATGCAGACTTCACAGTCAAAAGATAGTGATTATTGGTATGTGAAAACTTTACTGGACAAACATACTTGTGTTCAAACTAGAAAACTTAGGGCTTGCACTGCGAAGTATATATCTGCAGAAATCTTAGACATGGTCGAGTCTAACCCTACAGTACCCCTTCGAAGCATTCAAGAGCAAGTTCAGAAGAGGCTTCAAGTTGGTGTCCATACACAAAGTATAGAGAGCAAAAGCAACAGCTACAAAGCAAGTGAGTGGTGACTACACAAAGCAATACGAGGTGTTAAGAGATTATCTTATGGAACTACAAGCAACTAATGTGGGTACAACTGTGAAGCTTGAGGTTGTTAATGAGCCTAACAGTACTAGAGAAACAAGGCAGTTTAAAAGGGTGTATATTTGCTTAGGGGCATTAAAGAAAGGTTTTAAAGCAGGTTTAAGAGATATTCTGGGACTAGATGGTGCTTTTATGAAAGGACCCTTTCCAGGCCAAGTACTCACAGCAGTTGGATTGGATTCAAACAACGGCATATACCCACTTGCATATGCCATTGTTGAGACTGAAAATATGAGTAGCTGGAAATGGTTTCTAGAATGCTTGGGAGATGACTTAGAGTTGTACTCAAATTCTAACTTTACTTTCATGAGTGATAGACAAAAGGTACTATTTTCTTCTTTTTGTATTACTAATAGTTTATTTGTATATGATTGTTGCAATGATTATGTGAAATAATCCTTTACAGGGACTCTTACCTGCTATTGCACAACTATACCCACAGGCTGAGCATCGATTCTATCTAAGACATATTTATGAGAACATGAGGAAAAAATGGAAAACAAAAGAGTATAAAGATCACTTATGGCAGTGTGCAATAGCAACCACAGTACCAGAATTTGAACACTACATGAATGAACTTAACAAGTTTGATAAGGATGCTTTTGAGTGGTTGAAGAAAATCCCCCTTCACCATTGGTCCAGAAGCCACTTTTCAGGTTACATTCCCTAACTTAGGTGAAGCTTTACTAGTGCTCATTGTATATGGTTTAGTTCATATAATTTTCTTGTTTAATACAGGCAGAGCAGGATCGGATATATTGCTCAACAATTTATGTGAGGTTTTCAACAGTAAGCTTATTCATGGTAGGAATAAGCCCATCATAAGTTGTCTTGAGTACATCAGGCGGTACCTTATGAAGAGGATTTGCAATGTGAAGAAAGTGATGTCCAAAGCTCCAGGTCCACTCACTCCAACAGCATCAAAGTTACTTGAGAGAAATAGGGAAGCTTCAGTCCAATATAGAGCTAGATGGAATGGGACTGCAAAGTATGAAGTTTATGGTCCTTGGCATGACCAGCATGTGGTTGACATGACAAATATGTCATGTACATGTAGAAGGTGGGAATTGAATGGGATTCCATGCAGGCATGCCATAGCTACAATACATGAAATGACTGATAGTGGAGACAAAGTTGGGGAGCTTTACACTTATGTCAACAAAGTGTATTGGCTTCAAACATGGAGTGAAGCTTACTCTTACACTGTGGACCCTATAAAGGGTAGAGCCATGTGGCCAAAAAGTACCTGTCCATTTCAATTAACACCACCACCACATCACAATCAACCTGGGAGACCTAAGACCAAGAGAAAGAGAAGTGCAGATGAAAAATATGATAAACAGATGCAAAATCATGGTGCAGGTGAACCTGAAAAACTTACCAGAAAGTTTGTTAGTGTTAGGTGTGGGAAATGCAACAATAGGGGTCATAGCTCAAGGACGTGCAAGGGTCAAGGTGGGAATGCAGGAAGAAATGAAGGAGGGAATGCAGGAAGCAGTCAAAGAGGGAATGCATGATGCAGTCAAGGAGGGAATGGAGGTAGCAGTCAATGCAGGAATTAGTGTATTTTGTTTAAAAACTTATCTTTTGGTTTAGCACAACTTTTGTGCATTTGGATGTAATGGTTTAAAACTAGTTTGTTGTAATGGTTTTATTTTGGTCTTTTAGCCCTTTTGGTCATGAAACTAATGTCAACCTTTTGTCATTGTTGAAGAATGATGTTTATGGTTTATACCAACTGTTGGTTGTCATGTTTATGGAACACATTTTTGGTTATAAGAACTGTTTTCTGAAACAACAAATAAACATTAACATTCGGTGATAACTGCAATACATTGTCATTATATCCTTGAAAAGGTTACAAATTTCTGAAGTTGTCCAAAATAACCCTAAACTGATATTACATTATCAAATACCAAAAACTACCACATTCCCTTGTTACAATTTCATAACACAAAAAACACCCAAAAATTACATGCAACTACAGGGGTCCCTAATTGCTTATTACTAAATGAAAAGCACCCAAACCACCACAAATAGTAACCAACTTGCAAACAAACACATCTTCAATCTTGCCACTTGATAGTTTACATTGTTGATATTCCTCAATAATCCGGGTATTATCAACATAGATCGTGCACACATGGGAGGATCAATCCATCCTAAGAATCGGCATCTGGAACCCTTCACATAAAAAAATAAACCCTAAACATGAGGGTGATTTTCCAAAATGAGGGTAAAATAGCAAAATCGAACACTTACCTTTTGAGGGCAGGAAAGAAACCTCCGATCAGGGTTTGCTGATGTCCAGGAGGTGCGAACCACCGCTTCCCTACCACAGAAACACATCACCATTTTAATTTTTGATCTCTAAGAAATTGTGAACACAGAGTAGGAAGAGTATGAAGCTCGTGAAGTTGAAGAAGGAAGAGTGATGTAGCTCTGCTTTTATTTTGAATAAGGTTGCAAAAAAGGTCCCTGTATGTGGAAAGACGAAAATACCCCGGTCTTTATTGCATGTAACGGAGTATATGGACGGAAGTAAATGGGAGGGACCAAAAACAATGGAAAAATCCAATTTTGGACCAGTGGTGCATCAAAGTATCGTTTTGGACCAAAGTCGTATAATTTTGCCAAACATAGGGACCATTTTTGCAATTTTGTCTTTAATAATCTAGAGATATTTTTGTATTGAATTAAGTTGACGCGAGGGTAAAACAGGTATTTGACAAGCTGCAGGTTACTGAATTTGGCGGTCTGTTGGCGGCTCCTATAGATGGTTTATCCGTTAACTTCGCCATTGAAGACCTCAATTGATTCTCTCAACAAATCTTCTTTGTTTTTTCACTAGTAAAATCGTCTTTCCTCCTTTCACTGATTCTGCTCAAAGATTTCTTTTTTGTTACTTTGCTTATCGCTTGTAATCTCCCTAGGTAAGATTACCTCATCTCTGTAAGTTTCTTTAATTGAATTCATGAGCAACAGATGAGCATACAATTCTCAAAAGCGTGCTACTGGGTAGCATAAGTTAATTGCTTGTTGGATTTCCTTAAAGGGTTTTCATTCTTTTTGCCAAATAGTGAGAATTTTAGCTGCCCACCAGGTGTTTGTTGAATTGCCTGAATGAGTTTTCTTTTCTCTGCCTGAAGTGGTACACAGTCATAGTATAAGTCGAGGTGTCTCTATTGATTGAATAGCTTGAATGGCTTTTGCTTCTTGTCTAAGTTGCGACCCATGGACTCTTCCTCAAAATCTAAACCATCCATCTCTACTTTTCACTTCTACAAAGCTCGCAAACTTCGTTACATTTGCATCCACTAAACACTACGAGCAACTCACCACTTTACCTTCAGAAAAAGAACTTATTGACATCCTGCGTCGTGAAAAAGATGAACATTCTGTGCTTAACGCCTTCAAATGGGCTTTAAAGCAACCATGTTTCACACCCTCTTTGTCTATCTACGAGGAAATGCTTAAAAAGCTTGGCCAAGTAGGTTCAATCGATTCAATCAGAGGAGTATTGGATGACATGAAGAAATCTTCATGTAAGGTAGCTGAAGATACTTTCTTTATTTTAATCGAAAGTTTTGCCAAGTTTGATCTATACGATGAAGCCATTTGTGTGTTGTTCATAATGGAAGAAGAGTTTGGAGTGAAACCAGGCACACACACTTTCAATTTCTTGTTAAACGTTCTTGTGGATGGAAACAAACTAAAGCTAGTAGAAGATGTTCACTCACTAATGTCAAGTAAAAGAGTCAAAAAAGATGTTTCAACTTTCAATATCTTGATAAAAGCTCTCTGTAAAGCCCATCAAATGAGACCCGCAATTCTGATGATGGAAGACATGCCTACACATGGATTGACACCTGATGAAAAGACATACACCACACTAATGCATGGTTTCATTGAAGAAGGAAACTTAGATGGAGCATTAAGAATCAAAGAACAAATGGGATTAGCACAATGTGAATTCACTAATATATCAGTTAACACATTAATCCATGGATTTTGCAAAATGGGACGAATTTCAGAAGCTTTGAATTTCATCCAGGAGATGTCAAAGGAAGGATTTTTTCCAGATCGGTTTACATTCAACACTTTGGTCAACGGTCTATGTAAAGCAGGACATGTTGACCATGCTTTAGAGATTTTAGAAGTAATGCTTCTAGAAGGATCTGATCCTGATGTATACACATACAACACAGTGATTTCAGGATTGTGTAAAATTGGTAAAGTTGAAAAAGCAAATGAGATTTTGAGCCAAATGGTTGAAAGAGACTGTGCTCCTAATACAGTCACATACAACACTATAATCAGTGGTTTATGTAAAGAAAACCAAATCGAAGCAGCTTCCAAACTTGCCCTTGGTTTGACTAGTCAAGGAATCTCACCCGATGTATGCACTTTCAATGCTTTAATCCAAGGTCTTTGTTTATCAAGCAAATTCGAAACTGCACTCCAAGTGTTCGATGAAATGAAAACAAAAGGGTGTCAACCAGATGAGTTCACTTACAATATGTTAATCAATTGGTATTGTAACAAAGGAAAACTAGACTCAGCTTTGAAGCTACTAAAGGAAATGGAAGCAACCGGTATCCCTCGAAATGTAATTACCTATAATACCCTCATCGACGGGTTTTGTAAAAACAAAAAGTTCGAAGAAGCCGGGGAGATTTTCGACCAAATGGAGCTTCAAGGGATTTCAAGAAACGTTGTTACATACAACACGCTTATCGATGGGCTTTGTAAAAACAGAAAAGCAGAAGAAGCAGCCATGCTTATGGATCAAATGATAATCGAAGGTCTAAAACCTGATAAATTCACTTACAATTCGATTCTTTCTCATTTTTGTAAAATGGGAGACATAAAACGCGCTACAGACACTGTTCAAGTTATGATCACAAACGGATGTGAACCCGATATTGTAACCTATGGGACTTTGATTCAAGGGTTATGTAAAGCAGGAAGGATTGATGTTGCTTGTAGGTTGTTAAGAAGCATTCAGTTGAAAAACATGGTGGTGACACCTCACGCGTATAATCCCGTGATTCAAACGTTGTTTAAGAAACGGGGTGCTGAGTCAGCGATGGAGTTTTTTAGGGAAATGGAGGGAAAGGGTTGTGTGCCTGATGAGGTGTCGTATCGGATTGTGGCTAAAGGGCTTTGTTCGGGTGGTGGGCCCATTGGTCAAGCGGTTGATTTTGTATTTGAGATGACTGAAAAGGGATATGTACCCGAGTTTTCTTCGGTTTATATGTTGGCTGAAGGGCTTTGTGCTTTGCAAATGGAGGAGACTTTGGTTAAGTTGGTGGATCGGATTATGAATACTGCTATGTTTAATGATAGTGAAGTTAAGATGATTATGGGGTACCTTAAAATTCGCAAATTTGAGGATGCGTTGGCGGCTTTGGATCGGTTTCTTGCTGTTCGGAAACCTAAGAGAGGTTACTGGTGAGGAGGTCTTGTTGTATGTTCTAGTTTTTGGTTGGTAGGATTGTCTATGTTTCTACCATATATTATGTGTTGTAACTTTTTTTTTACCCTAGTGTTATGTTGTTTTGTGGTTTTGAGTATGATGTTTCAAAGTAATATACTTCTTGAAATGCTAACAATTATGGTGGTTTGGAGTATGATGTTTCAAAGTATTATTATCGGTGTTAATAATAGCTAAGTCATTGACATTACTTATGAAATAATAATTTTATAATAAATCAAAAGGCTGATATAAACCATTGTTAATGTCTTCATAAAATAAAATAGAAACAATATGTTTAAGGTAAATATATATATTTCGAACCATATAACCTCAACCGCGACGGAATGCACATCTAGTAAATTTGTATATATATATATATTTAATTTAATGTCATTTTCAATTAGTCTTACTCTAATTTAATTTAAAAACGATTTTGATTGCTTTTTGGAAACAAACTATTTCAAATACCTTTAATTTGTCAACAAATTAAAAAAAAAATTATGAAAATTTTGTTCTTCTACCTTTTGGCGCAAGTTCATCGTGTCATTCTATTTAAAATTTACTCATATTTAGGATTTAATTTTGCGATGTCTATGTTGTTGCATCCCCTTCATATGATTTGAATTTGATGAAGTGAAAACATTTATCTTGAGCCTCCATTTATAGAGTGGTTGAGAAATTCTGTCATGCATTTAGTTGTCTGTATGAACAAACAAACTTTGCAGAACCGTTTCACCTAATTCTGACCGGTTGTCCGCACTATTTTTCTACAATTAAAACACTTTTATGGCTATTTAGTGAAAAGTCAATTGGCTCTTGCTACCTTACGGAGCAAATAAAGGATCCGCAAATCACGCAAATCACACTGTTTATATAAACAACAAACGTTGTACAACCAGCTTATATAAAAAAGATTTCATATTCTATGTGAGTAAACTCGGGACTTCCTTGTACTGAATCATCAAATGAGCCACATTAAGACTATGGGGTATCAATACATGTGAAAACCATTCCACATCATCATCATACATCTTCACCACCCATTTACTATTGTTAGGGGTGGTGTTCACCGGTGAATAACTAGTGAGAGAGAGAGAGATGTTTTTGATTGGGTGTGAAAACTCATAATTGGCTTCAATCAACACCATTACTCCCATTGGAGGTGGTGTTCACTAGTAAACATCTCCTCCACATAGGATTCCTACATTCGAAGAAAGAACTCATCCACTAAGATGGGTTTATGTTTTGGCCCACAAAGTGCTCCAATATTATCTAGACAAGGCTTAAGCTTGCTTTGATGATGGGTTTAAGTTTTGGCCCTTTTGAGGACTTTCTTCGAGGAAAGCCGGCTTTATAGACTCAAATCTTCGTTCGCCAATAGAATATTTCTTTCTTTTTTAAATTATGTACTATACGTAAGATTTTGAAACATTTTAACATTATTAGCCATATTTTATTGTATTTTTTTAATGTCGTTCTCATAATACATTTACGTTGTAGTTACTTTTGAGAGCGAGTTTGTATCTATACCTACTTCTTAGCAACGACTCAAAATAAAAACATCTTTCTTACTTAAAATATCAAATGCCTAGGATTCAATTGTAATTCTTAAATGTATAATCTACTAAAGATTGGAGGTCGATGTCTAAAGCTTTTGAGGGCAAGCCCTTACTAAACACACAAGCCTTTCAAAAAACTTGAAACAAAACACAAGATTCAAAGAAACAGTAGCAAATGACAATAATACCCCTGCAGTTATATAAACTCATCCACTAAGAGCAGTAAAGAATGAAAGTGAACCCCATAACAAAAAACAGAAGCACCAAAATTTCAAGATGTAACAACAGCAGCCTACATACACTCCATATCCTAACACTAAACAACATTAGAAAAAGGGGGAAAGTAAATGACAATAATGCCCCTCCCTAATCATCATCACTCAGGAATCATTTGCTCAGTGTCTGCATCACCTTCTTGCTCAATAGTTGGCTTCGATGGCTGAGTAGATCCAGGAGCTTGCCTCTTTTTTATTCCACTCACAATATCATCAATTCTTAAAAGCATACAAGCAGCTTCAATGGCTGTCTTGAATGTCTGCGCCTTCACATTGTATGCATCCCAAATCTTCAAAGGAAGGATAGAATTGTCAATTTACAATAAGCAGAAGAAGATTCTAATTCAAGAAAGGAAGATTGTAATTTGTACCTTTAGTTCTTTCATATCCGCGATTACACCTGTATTTCCATCAATTCCTGTCCATGCATTCTCACCATTTGCATGCTGCGTAACATCAACAAAATAATGTTTATATTTAAAAAAGGAGTAGATTACATTTTTGGTCCCTGAGAGTAACTGATTGTTGCAGATTTGGTCCCAAAAAGTTTTCTTTTGCAATTTTGGTCCTTATTTAAGGTTTTCTGAACACAATTGGTCTATGTTCCAAGTAATATGAGTAAATGAGTCAGTTTACTTGGAACATGGACCAAAAATGCTACGGAAACCTTAAACAAGGACCAAATTTGCAAAAGTAAAATGAACACAGGGACTAAGAAAGTCATTTTTCTTGGAACATGGATCAAAAACATTAAAAAAAAAAAACCTCAAATAAGGACCAAAATTGCAAAAGAAAACTTATTGAGACTAAAATTGCAAAAACCAACTATACTAAGGGACCAAAATGTAAATTAGAAAATATTTCTTACCTTTCCCTGAAGAGCAGTCATTGTTCTAATGACATTGACACCACAGTTTTGTGCCAAGGTTCGGGGTATAGCCTCAAATGCCACAGCTGCAGCTTCATAAGGCCACTGTTTTTAACCAAAAAAAGAAACCCACATGAATAAAATTTGATTATTTGGTTTAAAGTTATATCTTTAATTTCCAAACTACAAAATTTATAAAATTCCAAATTTTATAACTTAAAAGAAGATGTGTTACCTTTTCAATGCCTTCTATTGATGAGCTATTTTGCTTCAATGTAGCAGAAACAGTTAACTCAGTGGCACCACCACCAGGGACAAGTTTTGGATGTTTTAAAATGTTCCTAGCCACTGACATTGCATCCTGTTTTTCATTCCATTCAATCATATACCAAATTAATTTTTGAAAAAAGAAAAAAAAAATCAAATACCAACCTGTAAATTTCGCTCCACTTCATTTAAAAGATCCTTGCTGGCACCTCTGAGAAGAACAGTACACGCTTTCGGATCTTGACAATCAACAATATAAGCAAAAAACTCATCACCAATCTTTTTCACTTCAAAAAGTCCAGCTCCAGTTCCCACATCAGATTCTTGAAGCTCATCTGGCCTATTTACAATAACAGCCCCACATGCCTTTGCAATCCTGTTATTATCAGTTTTCCTTAATCTCCTAATTGCACTGACTCCTGCTTTGCTTAGATAATGACACGCTAAATCACTAAGTCCTTTTTCTGTGATTACCAAATCAGGTTTAAATTTGAGTATTTGAGCGCATAAATTCATGATATATTCCTCTTCCATTTTTAACAAAACTGCCCAGTCTTCTTCTCGGACTAACTCTGCGTTTGTTTGATTCTCTCCTTTTTTGTACTCGAGAGGGCAATCGAGTAAAATGACACGTGGGTTTATGATTTTTCTTTTCATTTTTCCAGGGACGACAACGTCTTTGTTGAACATAACACCTTTTAGGACTTTGGAATCTTCTAATTGCCCTCCTGGGATTTTTTCTACTTTGATGTATTTTTTTATGTCTACTTCTCTTACTCCCTGGCCTAGGTCAACACCAACTGTTGTTGTTGCATCAAGTGCTAGATCCTATTAAAAAATAGTAATAATATTAACAAACTGACCATTATTTTACCCTTTTAATGAAATGATCACCTACTTTGCAATGGGTCAATAGCAAAATTACATTTTACTGGGAAAGGGCTGCAGAAAAACTTAATATCTTTTTTTTCAAAATGACATCATCATTTTAAAAAATATAAAAGTTTCCACATTATATTTTTGACCCTTTTGATGATAGGGACCATTGATAAAGCAATTTCAAAAAAGGTCCCTAATTTGTCAAACCAAGAAAAAAAATATGGGCCTTTTCATTAGAATAAGATAAAAAAGATCTTTATATAGTTGCTGAAATGGTAAAACAGGGGGGGGGGGGGGGGGGGGGGGGATAAGAATACTTACTGCAATTAGATCTCCAAATTGGCTTGTGAATTTTGTGCCAATGCAACTCTTTACTAAACCCAACATCATTGAACCTGGTGATGGAAGAACATGCTTAAACAAAATCTTGAAAGAACCATGGTTAATTGGTCTTTTTGTTTAGTTAACTGATGATATAAGGTTTTGGGGAGAGTTAAAATTGAAAAGTAGTGATGGGGCTTACGGTTATTCACATCAATAGACATGGAGATTTTGTCCAACACAGCAAGAGCATCTTCAAGGGCCTTGTTGTAAGCTGAAAAAGGTATACTTTTTATATGATTAATACTCGAGACTTTTTGAATAAAGTGAAGAAAAGATATCAACATTATCCAAATAGTACCTCGGCAAATTACTGTAGGATGATACTTCTTCTCAATGAAATCTTCCGCAACATGAAGCATCTCACCAGCTGAAATTCAAAGAAAGAAATGTATATTAAATAAAAAAATACATGATATAAAGAATAAACAATCATATGATATAAAATTTTGAAAGAGGTATACCAAGAACAATAACAGATGTAGTTCCATCACCAACTTCTTCATCTTGCGTGCGGCTTAGTTCAATCATGGACTAAACATGTAAAAAAAATTAATGAGTTATATTTGTCTAAATATGTAAAAATCAAAGGCATTTATGTGGAAAGGACATTAAAATGTTGACAATATCTACCTAAAGTTGAAATTCAATGAAACTAGCACAAGCAGAAGAAAGAAGAAAGAGTGGAAACAAGTTAAAGATTCAAACATGAATTTTTATTAAAAAAATTATGAAATCATAAATACCTTTGCAGCTGGGTGAGCAATATCCAACTCACGCAAAATAGCATTTCCATCATTAGTGACCACGATTCCTGCCATCATACAAAAACCAATAAATTAAAAATATTAAGTGATCAAATATTAGTCCCATCAAGAAGCATTTTTAAGCACCTCCAGTAGCATCAAGAAGCATTTTTAACATGGACCTAGGGCCCAAGGTAGTGCGAATAATATCAGCAACAGCCTGCAATCCGGAAGTAAAGTGATCAAATATTAGTCCCATCTTTTTTGCAATTAGGATACTGCAACTTGTGAGACTTTTTAGATGTAGCTTACATGACATTATAACTAGTAGGATTAAAGAGGCTTTAAAGATAATGTATTGATCACAAATCAAGTCCTGTTTACCTTTGAAGCTTGGATATTTGCATTATGGACCTTAGTTCCAGATTCACGTGTGAGCGAATCATCTGTACATTTCAAATGGTAGTCACATCAGCATTTCAAATAGACACAAATCAGCATTTCCAAGTTTTATGCATTAACTGAGGTTAGTTTGAACTTTGTAACATGCAAAAAGCTTTTGAATATATCGACTTTCACTGGCTCTTAATACTAATAGATTGGGATTGATGTACACAGGTTACCAAATGATATGAACATTTTCATGATTCGTATCCAATATTCTCAAAGTCAAAATGATTTCTGTAGTTCTTGTTTAACGTTCTAAAAATCTCAGAACTCACACTAAATTTGACTACAATTACTATGTTACGGCACAATACCACATAAAAGGAACTCTAGCCTGAGAACAGAGGACGTACATAACCGAACTCCATCTCCCAAAGATAATAATGAGACATAGAGCTAAAATGAGAGTCGATCCCAATGACATAACTATAGAATCATTGGGGTCTTTATTTGCCATTTCCCACTCTTTTACAGTGAAAAGTTGGTCCGGAAACCTTCTACCATCCGTTCTTCCACGGTCATCACCGGAGTTTTGGTTTTACAGTTTTACACAGAGGAACATAAACCGCCACTAACAATGGCGTTATCAGCTAACAAATTATAAGATCACAACAATAGATCATCGATATGTGTGTGGAGCGTGCTATAGAGGAAGGATATATACTTACTGAGAACAAGAACAGGCGCTTGCATAGCTTCAGATGCGAGTGTAGAATGGAATGTGCGAAGTATTCACTAGGGTTTCTCTTAGCCTTCTTGGGAGGAAACAGGTGTGGTGTCTCACTCTCTCACTCTCTCTGAACTCTCAAGAACACACAATAACAAAAACAAACATTCCGTCGTAGCGCTTGATTTTGCGTAATACTTGGGATTTTTGCGATTTGAAAATGGGCCGTTGGCCCATAAGTTTTGTATGTATTTTCTTTAGTATGTTTTGCTTTTTATATAAAAAATTTACACACTCACTCGCAACTTGTATAAATATCAAATTTCAACGTTTAGTTCTTATTTTTAAAATTTAATTCGAACCGTCTCTGTGATAGTTTCTGACGAACATAAAATGACTATTTTACTATTTCCGTTTTATTTTTGATATATTTTTTTGATTTTTTTGATATTAACAATTTAAAAGAAAAATAAAAAATAAAAGAAAAACAAAATTTGGACCTCACCACCACAAACACTTATCTCCTACCCTAACCTTACTCATATCCACATTCTTCAGTTATCTTCTTCGGTTCATATTCTACCTCCGGCTACTGCAAAATACCACCGGACCACCACACAACATCGTCGGACCACCGCACACCACCACCACATTTTCTCTCAAAAAAACCACCGACAGGGATGACGCAATACGAAAAGAGAGAGAGGGGGGAAAAGGGAGAGGGAGAGAGAGAGAGACAGAGAGAGAGAGAGAGAGAAAATGAGATGGAGCTGTCAGCGTCACTTGTTTGCAAATCTACTCTCCATGTGGTGGTTGTCGACGGTGGCTTCGTCTTCTCCGCCTGAAATAAATGTCCCCACCCTCATAAGTCATCTCTCTCATGTCAATAACATCACCGGAAACAACCAGTGGGAAAAGGAAAAGAAGATCTAAAGAAAGTTCCCCTCCGAAGCAGTCACCATCGTCCTTCTCTCTACCCCTATCCACTGTCTCCCCCTTTCTCTCTTCTCTCATGTATGTGAACCCATTAGAAACTGGCACCATCTCTGCAAGAAACCACCACCATATACTCTGGAAACCGCCGCCATAGATCCGGATTGCACTAAGAACCCTGACTTCAAGATTTTCCAACAAGCTCATTTCAGAAATCATTTTTGAAGCTTCTCAACACTCTTGACTTCCAATTTTAGATTCAAGATTTTTAGATTTGAAGTTTCATTACCCAACTTCTTTGATTTCCCTTCATCTCCAACTTCTTTTTACAGATTTGGTGTTGATTTTGGTTTCGGATTTTGGGTTGTTTTGGTTTAAGATTTCAAAAAATTGGTGTTGATTTCATTTGGGTTTGAGTTTTAGATTATGGTTTTAGTATCATGTTCCAAATTATGGTTCTGGAATCAGATTTAGGGTTGCAAGAGTTGTCGGTGGTGGGTGCAGGAGGGTCCAGTGGTGGTTTCAAGAGGTACCTGTTTGATTTTGCAATTTTGTACTTCTCAATTTCTTCAAGAACCTATTGAAGTGTTATATTTTGATTTTCGATTGTGTAAAAAAAACTATTCGTTTTAGTTTGGGTTTGGATACAAGTTTCAAGATAGTGAAGATAGAGTAAACAATAAGGTGGGTGGGTGGCGGTGGTGGAAGAGGAAGGAAACAGGAATCCTGGATTATTTCTTTAATTATTTTTAATAAATTGTAAAACAAATGATAAGTAAGATAAAAATAAAACATAAAGGGTAAAATAGTCATTTTATATTCGTCAAGAACTATCCGAGTGAGAAAAAAAATATTACAAGGACGATCCGAGTTAAATTTTAAAAATAGGGACTAAATGCATAATTTGACACTTGGACAAGGGATGAATTGTATAATTTACTCATATTTAAAAAATAAAAATAAAAAGCTTTTTTATCATTTCATTCATAAACACTCAATTGTTTTTTATATAATTTTTTTAAAAGTAAAGAGTATTTTTATCATTTCATAAACACTCAACATAATCTGTTAATAAAATTAGTCGTAAGGATTATTAGTGTGTTAAACTTTTGTCAATGATAAAAGAGGTAGGCTAAGTGAAGGAGAAAATAATAAGAAGCATAGAAGGAGGAGATTGACATGCTCTTTCTCTTCTACAAGGCTTAATCAAGTTAGGTTGTTGAGCTCAACATACTGAACTGAGTCACTCAACACCAAGTTCATGTCGAGTCTACTCCCCATAGTCTTAGACTGCACGTAATTTGTATGGGGGCACACTTATCAAGTAGGATACGCCGGCCGTATAATGATATAAATAGGGACGAGCATCTAGCTCGGTGGAACCTAACCTGACCGAAAAAAGAAAACATCAATCAGTCTAGTTCTCGATTGGATTCGGGTCGGGTTGGGAACCAAACACATACTTAAAGAGCATATATACTTGTAGGACCGAATCGGAACCAAAACTACACTATCTAGTCAAATTCTCAGTTCTTTATATCTCATTAAATTGCTTCCTTGTTTTTCAGTTTTCGACTCGGTTTTAGACCGAGGATCATCCTTAGATATAAAGAGATAGCCTAATAATGTATACAAATTTTGAAGGAAATTGATAGTCATTTTCAACTATCTACGTTAATATGACATTATTATATGTAGTACGTCACAATTTTTTTATATACATAAGAGTTCATGCTTTAAATTATTCTATTGTATAATTTTATAAAACATTAATTGTTATATATAAAAAAAATATATTGTATAATTTTATAAAACATAAATTATTGTGTATATTGTATTGAAAAGTTGTACACAATATCTTTTTCTATACATAAATCTCCATGCCTAATAAAAACCTCTTCTACATGCCACGTGTCTTCTTTCAAGCATTGCCTTATGCCACGTGTCTATCTCACCATCATTTTACTCTCTCATTTTCCCGCCCAGTGATTCCCGTCTTCAATCAACAATCAATTTCAATTCCTAAATATCAACATTTGTAATCAATTGCTCAGTCCCTGGTTTCTCTCCATTCAATTTCCATTCTTTATGCAATCAATTCCAAATCATCGATGGATTCTTATCTCAAAATCTGCAAGACAATCTTATTATATTTTCAATCTTATAAATGCGTGTTTATTATCACAAACAATTCGATGGACTAGGTTTATTATGTCACGATTCTTATACTATGGGAAGATGAATATTCCTTGGAATTCAGTTTGATTCTTGTAACAACATGGTGATTTGTTCTTCGATAATCAGATGAATGGTCGTTTACTAATTTCGTTGCTATGTAATTATGTTCCTTCATCTCATATTATGCAATCATTATATGTCTATGATGATTTCAATGTATTTATTGATTTCATGGTATTGACAGATAGGGCTTTATTTTTATATGTTTATTTCTAATCAATTAATTGTCAAGTTCTTCTGTAAGGATCGATTTTTACTCTACTACTCGGACTATTCAAGTCTCGAATGGGAAACATGGTAATTCGTTCTTTATCTCTTATCTTTGATTTATTATGTTTTTATTAGTTTTGATTTTTAGGGTTCGATGCATTTTTTGTGGTATGTAGATTGTTCTTCAATGTTAGTATGCCCTGATTGGGATCTTTTTATTGTTTTTTTTTTCTACAATATATTTTTTGGGTTTCACTGTACAAGGTAAAAAGTTATGCCTCCATTCCCACTCATCTCCAACTTTCTCGAGTCCTGTAACGACCCAATTTTCACGTCCAAAAATTTCATTTTTAAATTAATACTTTGAAAAACATTTGTGAATAAACATCGTTTGATTCTATCATTTCATAAACATATCTCGTGTCTGAAAACCAAAACATAAAAACAACCATAATGTCAGAGTACAAAATCCCAGAATAACTCATGGTGTGGAAAACAATGTGCGTGTATGATGTGCCGCTACTACGCCAGCTTTTTCCCCTTCGAAGAAGAGGTACCTGAAAACAAAACTGTAAACTGTAAGCATGAAGCTTAGTGAGTTCCCCCATCGTACCACATACCATACAATCACATAACATACAAATATTGTCAGGCATATCTGGGTGCCCGACCTACCCATTCGGTCCTTTCGACCAGATACTGCCTAGCATATCTGGGTGTTGGCCTCCCATTTGGTCTTTTCGACCGGATACTGCCTAGCATATCTGGGTGTTGGCCTCCCCTTCGGTCCTTTCGACCGGATACTGCCTAGCATATCTGGGTGTTGGCTTCCCTTTCGGTCCTTTCGACCGGATACTATCACATAATATCATATCACACATATCATAATCTGGCTAGCATGGCTGAGTACTAAACTACCCCTTCAGTCCTATCGACCGGTAACCAGGGACTATTTCACCCCTACTACCACTATCACATAACATCATAACATGTTAGCACATAAACATATCAAGTAGTAGCAAACCTAGTTGAATATCACAAAGACAATCATCTAACATACAACTCCTACTGGTGGGCCGACATTGTTGCCTTAGACCCACCGCTACTGGAAGGTAACTCACCTCGAAAAGTAGTTGCTGAAAGTCTGCTTGCTAGACGACTGACTGTTGCACCGGCAATCCTCCGGCTATAAATCCATAAACACATATTAGTCACTCCTAAATACCCTTAGGTCAAAAGGCTAACCTACCCCTGGTCCAAGGTCAACTCCTTGGTCAAGGTCAACTTCCAGTTGACTGGACTCGCCGAGTCATGGCACGGACTCGCCGAGTATCTCTCCTACTATCCTAGCATTAACTCATCAAGTCTCTCTTCCCACTCACTGAGTCACCCATAACTCACTACTTGGGACGATTAGACTGACTAGCGATCCGACTCGCCGAGTCCGAGAACAACTCGCCGAGTTTCAGGCAATCTTCAAATGACTCGCTGAGTTGTTCATCCAACTCGCCGAGTCTAAGACTATCTTCATAGAACTCGCTGAGTCCCTTCAACCGTCCTCCCATACCGATCAAATTTGAGACATGCAACAGTTCCAAACCATAGATCTAAGCTCCTGGGGTATGCTTATCACGTAAAGTTGCAAACTTTACGTGCATGCATGGCCCTATGAGCTCAAAAATGCAATTCCAAGCTCTTTGGGAGGTTATACACTCAATAGGGACCTTAATCACTTCAACCACAGGGACTTTACACTTCTAAGGTGTCCATAAGGTCTAGATCTGAAGTCCTTTCAGAACATAGAGCATAATTACATGGAGTTCGAGGTTTTAGGGCTTGAAAACTATCAATTAGGGACAAAAAGGGGATTTAATGAACTAATGATCAAGGTAGGAACTTTTCTACCTGAATGGAAGCTCTTCACAGTGTCGGTTTCGGATCTATTTCCCTTCCTTGCACTCTTCAACCTCCTCCTTCTTCTTCTAAGCTCCAAACTTCCTTCACCAAGCCAAAAATCACTCACAAGAACAATATGGGGGCTAGGGTTTCGCTATACAGCTCTCTGGAAGTGTTAGGGACAAGGGAGGCCGAGTTAGAGTGTTTAAATAGGGTGCAAACACACTGGTTAGGGTTTTACACGTCCAACATGGACTCGTCGAGTCTGGGACCCAACTCGCCGAGTCCCCCACTTAAATGCCATACCAAAATCGCTCCAACTCGGTGAGTCGGGCCTCCAACTTGCCGAGTCCAAGGCAAAATGCGAAAAAAAATACATAAACAGGAATCGTACCAGGAATCCGGTGTTACAAGTCCTCTGTCATATTCATTTGGTAAGGTTTTTCATTATGTTTTCTAATTTGAAGTAATTATTAGTACTTTTATGAATTTATCTATTTGGTTTTTTGCAAAAAGTTCAACATATGTCAAATCCCTTAAAAAAAAATTTGGTATCCAGAAAAAAAAAAAAAAAAGATACTTTAGGGTTTTGACAACGAAAAAAAAAAAGATGCTTACTCTAATTATTGCAGACTATTAATGATCATGAAAGTCTCTTTTGTACAATTTCTTAATTATCCTAGAAAAAGAAAAGATACCCACACCAAATTACTATAAAATATATCTTAAATAAAAATGGTTTCATATGTGCACTAGAATTGGTTTTCTTAAAATCAAGATTTTGGTTGTAAATGGAGTAAAATGGGATGGATTCCAAGAAAATGCTTAACCATGATTTGCACTATAATTGGTCTAATACCAAACACCGCTTCTGTTATCCTTATTTTTTTCTACTGTTGCTCTACTTTTGGGCTGTAACGTCTGTGTTTCCGGGCTTGCTATTTTTATCAATGTAATGGTCTAGGTTAACCTTTGTAACCCGTTTTGAAATAATATAAGTGTATTATTTGAGTATTATGTGTTTTGTGCTTAGTTGCTTAATTATGTGGTTTGATTAATTAAGAATAAAAATAAGTGTCAAAATTTAAGTGTAAAATAAACTTGATATCTTTAGATAATGTTGTAGTAGTTGAAACAAGGTTTCCGAAGATATAAAGAATGCCGAAATCCGAGTTATAACGAGGAAGTTATGACCTGTCGAAGTTTCGCGACAGAACCGGCAACGCTGAATAACGTAAAAAGTGAAATTTACGTTAAAACGATATTTAGCCTTAGTGATCTAAACGAGAATCGAAGATCTCGTTGTTAGTATCAAAGCGATAAAAAGTTAGGCGAGAACGGACGTCAAACGAAAAAGTTATGAATTTATAACGAAATTTTCTGTCCCGGCTTATTAAAAATAAATAATAAAAATAAAGTCAAAACTAGCCGACGGAGTCTAAATGAAAGTTGTAGAGCGTAGTCTCACCTTTCCGTGGATATAAAGAACGTCGAAAACGGAGTTCGTATGAAGAAGATATGAATTTCCGAAGTTTGATAAATAATTTGTATTTATTTTTAAATCAAAAATCCGGCATTATCCGAAGGGGGAGTCAGATATCTGATTCGAGGTACGCGCCGCGTACAGCCAAAGTGTCGACACTTCGGATGACACATGCGCTGACGCATTTCGGAAGCAGTACGCGCTGCGTACTGTTGTACGCCCCGCGTAACTTGGGCTTCCAGCCTCCTATAAATAGGATGCGAGGGGTCCGGGTTTAATTGCTAATTTCCTCTCGTTTTTGTGCCGAAGCTCTGCGTTTTTACCCCCGAAGCCATCCCGAAGCCCCGGTAATATTCCCGAGTCCCGAAGCGAGTCCCGAGATCCCGAAGATCCCGAGAAATGCGGTTTCCGAGCCGAAGCTCTGCCCGCGAGAAGTTCGATTTTCGTAGAGATCTTCCAGATCTGCTGAGGATTACGACTTCTGTAAGCCGTAGTGTTGTCCGATCACCTTCTGATCAAGTGAGTGTATACTACCTTATCATAAACGCAATAATAATACAAGTATGGTTCGAGTGTATTAAGTTTATTGTCGTTTATACGTGTGAATGCGTTGTTACTTTCTCATAACGTATAACTATGAAGTATTTTATACGAGATACGTGTTATGTGTATATTTTGTTGTTATGTGTGTGAATGTATATTCACTTTCTTCTATCTTACAGATATGATTATTTCTACATGAAATACGTGTTATGTGTGTGTGCCTCATCTGTTATATGGAAAATGTATTGATCAAGCATGCTATACAGGTTTTGAAAATATGTATAAAAAATGTATGTTTTTATCTACTAATATGTTGGGTAGAACATGGGTAGATAGTTGGTGTGTAATAAACAGATGAGAGGCCTCGTTGTTGTTTTGATCCAGTCATCTAGCGGAATTTAGATGACGACCACAGACTTTTCTAGATAGTCCAGTGGAACGCTAGCAGGCTCATAACATGTAGGTGTTAATGAACTTGGGTGTTCATTCGCTGTATTCCATCCCCCTCATGGTTGCCTTATTTGACTTATATTGCTGAGGAAACCCCGCAGCATGTGTTGTCACCCCGATGAAAATATTCTTAGATTAGGTCCCTTGCGTTAGTTATTTTAGGGACGTAAAGTGAGAATAACGGGAATGGGTAACTGGGTTATTGTTGGTTGATAATAATTAATTTAATTATTTATTGTGGGTTGAAAACCCTATATGCTCACCAGGCTCCCAAGCTTGACCCACTCAGTTTTATTTGTATTACAGGAAGTGGTGCAAGGGCGTAAGATGGATGAACCATCAGGTTGTTTTGTTTACAAGTCTATATATGTAAATATTTGTTGAATGACTTATAATATTATCGTTTATGCTTGTTGGTCTATATCGGAACATGACACCCCGAGTTTTGATTATATAATGAAAAATACATTTCTTTTATGAAATGCTTTGGTAAACATTGTTTTATCATGTTTTGTTTTTGGGAACAAATTCCGCAACTCTTTCAAATCAAAAGGATTTACTCTGAAAATATTTAAAAGCATAAATGAAAAATCGGTCTTTTCTGGCCGGGATTTTGGGGATGTCACATGGGCTGTATGGATTTGCAAGCTGTTTTATCTTTTATTTTTTTTGTGGTTAAACCTTTTTCCTTCATTAAAACAAGAATTATGCCAGTGACAATCGCAGTCCATTTGAAGAAACATTTAAAAAAAAATAAGACATAAATTGAGAACAAGGAACACTTATTTGCTTATTGCTATTCCATTTGCAATAGAATTCCATCATAAAAATGATTGTAATGGAGTATATCGATCTATTAGGCAACAATGCAATGAAAGGGTATTTTCGTTAATTTTGACACAATTTTGATTATTTCTTTTGTAAACAGGGGAACAATGGAGCTTAACCATATCTAGATAATAACTTTCAATGGCTTTGACTTGTAATTTGTAATAATTGTAGGGTAACCAAGTTTTGGGTTCATATAATCTTTCTAATTCAGGTGGTAGATCGAAAGGTGGATGTTACATTCTTTTCTTTAAAATTGTAGGGTAACCAGGTGGAGATGTAAGCAACTGACCGGATTAAGATGGATATTGATGTGTTGAAGAGCGGTTATATTTCAGTGCCTTCGCTTCAAGAAATCTATTTTTACTTAGGGTGTGACAAGGTAAGCCTTGAATATTTATATTTTCATGTTTTTACAACCGAATAAGTCTATGACTTCGACCAAGTTCTCCATCTTGCTCAACCTGATTCTGTTTTTGTGTTTTTACAACTTAATAAGTTTTTAAATAAAAGCTTAAGGGATATATACACACATATACACACACATACATACATACATACATACATACATTGCAGAGTTGATGAAGCGTTACAAGGCTACTGAAAAACAGCAGCAATCAAAAACTCCGCATATCTTCTGAAAAATCAGGTCACAAGCAAAAACATCAAAGGCACCAAAATGCACCAAATTACCAAACTAGGAAAGCATAATTGCATGTGTCAAGACCACCAAAATAGAACAACCAAAACAAAAACATCCAGAGACCGATAAGCAGCCAACACTCATTAAGGAAACTAGGGGCAAAAATGTCAAGAGCCCAAAAAATTCAAGATACCCTCAGTTGAAGATTTAACTATTTAACTGGTTGTTTAAAATCTGTCAATTTTTAGGAGTGAAAAACAAATTTTTTTTATTGCTTTGGGACTATAAAACATTTTTATTTATTTATTTATTTACTATTTTTGTGGGATTAAAATAACATTTTATAGCATCTTACTTTACAGAAAATAGCTTTTTTATTGCAACCGACTATAAAAAGCATTATCCTGATGACTGTTCTTGGACTATAAAACACAATTATTTTTTCATGTGCAAACACTATTAACAATTACTTTTTAGTTATTGACAGACCTTGAATAATCGGGATTTCTATCAGGTAGATAATTTTTTATTAATCTTTTAAATTCATGGTTTTACTTTTTTTTAATTACTCCTTTAAATTCATGGTTTTATTACTCCTTTAAAATCATATTTTTATAGATAAATTCTCATATGAAGAGATAAGGAAAATATAGAAACCTAAATCATAAAGTTGCCAAAAATCAAGAAGAAATGTCATGACAACTTCATTTTCGCATCGCGGCCAATCCTCTTACTTCGACCAAAATGAAAAAAAATATATGATGATACACGCATGACAATACTATATTTGTGGCGCAACAATGCTATATTTATGATGGGACGAGAAGGATTTCTAGAATCCTTCAAATAAATGACCTCCTCATTGATATCCAATGTGTTGCATTGTACAATAAGAAAAATAACAAATTTTAGAGATCATAAACATATTCAAAATTGAAGAACACTCTTGAAGTATTCGAAGATCAAAGTGTGGAATCAACATTCAATTTATTTGTTATCATATATAGGAATTCCTTTATGACTATTTTTTGTTTCTTATCTATGATTAAGGGCTAATACCCTTTTACTATGGTGCACATTACTCTTGACAAAATGTATTATTATTTTTAAGGTTTATCAGTTTTCAAAGTTATTTTACATTGTTAGGTGTAGTACACAAACTATTTATTTTATAAAACATAAATGGTTTTTTTTCTATAAAGCATACCTTGTATAGCATTGTGAATTAAGGTCAACGTTGACCCATCATCAACCAATAACGTCTCACTCTCTAGACCAGGTTTATCGCACTAGCTAAAAGCTCCTTTCACTCTTGCAAGTTTCTCTCGTTACCTAGCATTGTTCTTAAATTCCGATCATCGCTGTCCGATCCTACAGTTGAATGTAATCGGATACCTCGATCAACATATATAGTTTTCATTTATTCTGTCGGATCCAATCGGTCGCCAATCGAGTTTCTTCAGTTGGGATTTGGTGGTTGTTTTCTAGTAATTTAGGGTTTGAAGTGCATCGAACGATGGTGCCTTCACTCCAGTTCTCCACGCTCCCTTGCGTTACCTCTTTCTATGGTAGCAGTTCACGTTCTTATCATCTGAAACCCCGTCTTGAAAAAGGTGATCGTCGTGGTAATCTTAGTTAACACTCAGCCTATTATTCGTCCTTTTCCGTCTAATTAGCATCTGTAGCTTTTGCCCTGTGTAATCTTCTCAATCTATCTTCCCTCTCGTTTTTCGATTTTATTACCATATTCCGCCTCTGGTACGGCGAACTCGCTCTCCTCGACTAATCGGAGTCTGATCGCGCGATCGATAAGTGAAACCCGCCTCGAGGTATCCTGGACTGTTTGATTCAGGTGCGTGTTGAAGTTTGGATTAAACAGATCTTATTTAACAAAAAGGTACATATTCGTTACATATTTACATATTTCTCTTTCACTTCGACGCATTGGGCTGATCCCCGTGTAGATGTTGCATTTCTGATAGATTTACATCACATGTGTATATACAGTGGATTCACATTCTCTGTGTCAGAAACAATTCCTATAATGTTTCATTTTGCGTACATGTTTTCTTAGTTCTTGTTCCATTCACTCATTTGCTTGCAAACTTCAGTTTAATGCTAGATTCAGTAATTAAGTATTTTTTTTAATTGTTGTGATTCCAACAATCCAACTGCTGATCTGCATGTTTAACAACATTTAAGAGGAAAGTCAAAACAAATTATACTGTAACATGCTGTTAGTATTCTGGGCAATGAATTGAATTGTGTATGTCTGCATTAACAAGCTAAAGGCAATGAACAATGAGCCCTAAAACAGAATTGGTTGTTCTTCCGAATCAACATGGAGGTGCTTTAATGTGCAGGGTACTAATCTATTGCATATTCAGAACTTTGAGTTTTACTAGAGTCACAAATCATTACATTTCATTTGCAGCTGCAAACCTGTGCCAATGGACATTGATCTATCAACCTCTGTTGATGTAAACAACTGCCATGGATTGTATATACACACACCTGAATCCACTCAAAATCTTTCTGTGGATAAACTCGGGAACAATGTCACTCAGTTTCTGAATATCCAAGATGACAAAGATGTGGTTCCAGGCTCTAAACCACCACATGGAAAATATGAGAAGTATTTCAGCAATCCAACATTTATTTGTTCAATCGAGTCCACACTCTCTCCAGGAGCATCTGTAGAAGCCATAACTGTCAATGAGCCTACACCTTGTGACAACCTTAAATCTGTTCATCCAACTTGCTCACATCCTCCATCTTTGCCTGTACGTATTGCCTTTATCTCAATATATTATCCCTGTTAGCATAAACATAAATCAACCCATTGATGATTGATTCTTTGAAGTGAAATTACCTCTAAGTAGGATGCTATATTATATAATAAACAGATATACAAAAGTAGGTTGCTATGTCTTGCATTTAACCCTAATTATAAATCCAATTAGCCTATTATATCGAGCCTTCATGATCCGAACATATAAATCCACTTTGTTTTCTATTACAATTTTCGATATTTGCTGATTGATTCTTTGAAGAAGTGAAATTACCATTTTGCCCCTTGACATTTTGTCTTCCCTACAGACTGCCTGGAAGCCTGTGTCAGCCATGAAAGGTAGCAGAGAGAAACGAGGAGTGACCCCACCTCAAAAACTGACAGTTAAGTGGGCCCCAGACGTCTATGATCCAGTCCCCACCTCAGTTTCCCACACGGTAACAAACAGAAACAACAAGCCTCAAAGACAAACCAAGAAAAACACAAAATCCAAACAGAAGAATGGAAACAAGTCATCACGTGGAAGTGGAAGTAAATACAAAGACAAAAAACAAGGCCGGAAGCGTGGTGGTGATTCTTCCACCGCTGGTTTCAAGCTGCCTGAACAGGAGGAGGAGGCGGTGGGTGATGGTGATTATGGCCTGCCACCACCAGCCGCCATGGAGTTTCATGTCGGAAATCCAGATCAATTCTGTGGGACCGGCTTTCTGAATAGGTATGACGCAAACCAGGTACGCTATCCTTGTCTAAGATTGTAAATAAAAAAGTGATTGAAGTTCTGTTGATTTTGTGTGAAATTTTCACAGATTTGCGTGTATTTCTGGTAGTACAAGTATTAAAAAATTATGGATGGGTTTGTACTAAATGCTTTATACCTGATGCAAATTACTCTTAGGTATGTGTGGGTGGACTCGTAAAATTCTATATTAGTGAAAAATAAAGGTAAAAGTTTGGGTAAATGATAGTGCAATTAGGGAGGAGGGTGTGGTGACACAAGAACCACACTCCCTCCTTGCCACATAGGTGTCATGTCAATTTTACCACGCAAAGTGTGGTATGAGAGAGAAGGAGGGAGGGAGGGAGCCAAGACTCAAAAGGACCAAGAGGACGAAGACTGAGTTATACGTGGGTGATGAGGTTTGGCAGTGAAATAATAGCTGCTTGCACAAGTTTACTCAATGTTTTAAAATCCGGGTCAGGTTGATTATGAACAGGTTTTTGGTTTAACCGTTGACAAGAAAGTTATGCTTTTCAATGTTTGAATTTTTGGACATTAATTTTTAGACTAAAATTTTTCACTCGAAACATCACCACACAAATACGTAGACATCCCGTCTTGGTCAATTGCATCTTGAAAAGTTGACAAAAACTCAAAATACGTTTGAAAAACATGTGTATGTCTATACGTAGTTTTAAATGTATGCATGTATTTATGTATAACTAGGGTTTAGACCATCCGCGCGTTGTTGTGGAAGATCCGGTATATTAAAAAATGTAGTTTGATACCATATATACCATTGAGATAATTAAATCATGTAAAGTGGAACACAAAAATATCAAAATAAAATATGGATACAAACAATTGACATTATAATGTATAAAATACTAATAATTTAACTTTAAAATTATAATGGGTGAAAACTGTTAAATAAATATTAAATAAGGAGAAAGAATATAAATATATATAAATTTTAAAACTATAAAGATAAAAATTGTTATATCAAAATTAGTTCAGGGTACAAAATATAAAAACAAATAAAAATAAAGGGAGAAAAATGTAAAAAGAACAGCAAGTATGAAAACTTAAAAAATAATTATGCTTAATTGTCTCACACTCCTATTTTGGTATTTAATATATATATATATATATATATATATATATATATATATATATATATATATATATATATATATATATATATAATTTTGAAAATCTTATTGATTTGACTATAGTTGAGCTCGTTGACCAATGACCCGCCACATCAACTCAACTAAAAAAACCATGTTTGAAAGCATTAAGGGAGCATTTCTTCATTGGCTCTTTTTCAATCGAGTTTTTTTTTATTGCTTCTCATTTACTCGTTGATAAGACCATGCAGTATGGATACTTTAACGCCGTGGAGGAGCCTACGTGGTACCTCCACAACGTCGTGGTAACGCCAACCCCCATCCCCTCCCCCCCTCCTTTGCTTCTCGTTGCCAGCGTAATGCCCCTCAATGCCATTTTCTTTCTTTCCTATGTTTTTCTTCTCTCAACATCGTTCCCGTCTTCATTATCATCCCCAAATCTTGTGGTGAAAGAGAGATGGTGTAATGTTGCTCATATCCAATATTCTAAAAAAACAAGTCTACTCATATTGAATCAACTTCCTAATATAATTAACTGTATTGATATAAATAAAAAGAGAAATTAAATATCTTCCTATATTTTATTCCTACTATCCTTCTACCCACGTAAAATGGTGACAAGTGGATTAAAATATTATCAATTTCATTAAATGTGTCATTAAATATGATACATGTCAACATTTGATAGGGTAGGAAGATAAATATGAATAAAACGAATGAGGATATTTAAAAAAATAACCAAAACTAACGTTTTAATAAAATAATAAAAAAAAATTGTGTTTTCGTAAAATAACCAATTTAGTTATATTTCTAATTGGAATGGGTCATTCTAGACTAATAAACATAAACAATATCATATAACGTCTGCTTTTTTTTTCTTATTTACATTAAAAAAAAATAGTTTTCAAAAGACTATTGATGTTTGAAATGTCTACTATCCATCAACCCATTCTTTCAAACGTAATCATTAACATTAGATAATTCATCAATGGTAGATAATTGAAAAAAGTGGAAAATTGGTCCCTATAGTTTTTCAAAAATTATGGATATTGTCTAAAAAGTTGTGGATTTGCATGGAATGTTCAACATCAGGAAGTTTAAGGGGTCCTGAAAAAGTTGAAACAACTATTTTGTTATTATTATTTCTTTTTATATTTTTTATTTGTTTTAGCATTTAAATAATTATAAAAAATAGAAAATAAAATAAACCCCACCTCTCTCTCTCCACATGCAAATAAGATGGAAAAAAACCCAGATTGCACTGAAATAATAGTTTGACAAAAATGAACTCTTCATCATCTTTAGAGTATTATTCCAATAATGCATTAGGATGGGAATTTGATTGTTAAACGTTTTGTTCAGGAATGGGGTTTGTGTCTGTTCATGGAGACCTTTAAATTGCTATCTACAAACCTTAGTGAAGAGAGATGTGACAGCTAGTGTAGAAAGGAGTAGGCTCGAAAGAATCCTTAAGGAGTTCGCAGGGTGTTTAAGGAGTGATGGGTAAGAACAAATTTCGATGAAATCTAATTTAATTGGGAGAGAGTTATAACACTTGTTTTCCTGATTTGATCAACTGAAGACTTAAGGACTTTAAAGATGAGATTTTTGGGGAAAACCTTTTATCACAACGTGGTAGGATGATGAGGTTTGGTAGTGAAATAGCTGCTTGCACAAGTTTACTCAATGTTTTAAAATCTAGGTGAGGTTGATTATGAGTAGGTTTTTGGTTTAACCGTTGACAAGAAAGTTATGTTTTTCAATGTTTGAATTTTAGACTAAAATTTTTCACTCGAAACATCACCACACAAATACATAGACATCCCGTTATGTATGATTGTGTTTATGTTGTATGTATGTGGATAGGAGAGATGGTAGGTCGGCACTAGAGCCGAGGATTTTGCTTGGATGCATTGTATATATGATGGCATGTAGTATACTGGGGGAGTCACAAAGATGTATGCTTATAGTTGTAGATAAAATATTTTTACAGGTTGTTTGTGTAAAGGGCTCGGTGGGACGGTACACTCACATCGAAGATATTTGTTCCACTATTTTGGTAATTCAACTCGGATAACATGATGGTTTCAAACTAATAAAAGTCACTTATTGATTTTAAGTTAAGATTTTAATTGGTTAATCTATTTTGAAACTGAAAACTCTCTTTGTAATTTGTGGGACGTCACATAATGATAGAGCCCTTTTGGGCTACACGTAAGGACGGATTAAGAAATTATTCACATGAGAGAATAATACGGATCTAGTTTGTTAATTAATCAAGGGCTCAATTGGTGGTTGATCAAGTGAGAGCTTTGAAGTGTTTATTTGTCCTTAGTACGACTTGTCTCTCTTTGATGGTTCATAGGGGAGACACATAGGATTCCGGTGGTATCATTACTTGCACATGTTTGTGTTGTTTCTTATTTTGATTGCATTTAAATTTGAAATTGAAGCTTCTATTAAAGTTATAAAATGAGTTTAAAATTGAATATTTTCAAAAGTTAAAATTTTGAAGGAAATAAAACAAAATCCGTTCTAAAAAAACGTAAATCTCGTATTACCCATGAAAAATGTATTTCCTTATAATTTGTTGTTGTATGATAGTGCTTGGAGCTAACACGTTAGCCAGATTATAATTAGCCAAATTATAATCGAGGTGATCTAATACTCGCGATTCTCAAGCGTTACTTGAGTCAAAGTAATACCTTTTGTTTCATCTAATGATTTCAGTGACAATCTTCCTCCCATTCTCGCCAGGTGTAATAGATAAAGATTCATTATTTAAGTAGATTACTTTGTATCTAGTTAGTATTGAAGTAGTTCTAATCCACTTGGTTACATCTTGTATAATATACCATCCATTCTTTCATTAGAGATCGATAATAAAGTTGTTCTTAAAGTACTTTAAAAAAGATGTAACATTGATTTGTAAAAATGTGTTAGGTGTTGTTTATTTTTTTGAAGCAAAAATATATGCCTTTTGCGGACCATATCTGTAAGTTTTTGCAGCAGAAGAGGTGGACCAAATGTCTGCAATTTACAATAAAAAGTTTGTTTTTTAACGTCTGCAGGTAATGAAATAAATTATTTTTTCAAACTTAATTTTAGGTCATAAAAAAAAAAAAAAAAAAAAAAAAAAACATTTTCAGCATAAAAGATAAGCGGCGGAGAAAAGAAAAAAAGATAGGCGACGTTTTTTTTTTGTTTAGGTTAAAATGAGGCGTGAACACATTTGAAGACAGTAGTCCATGTTTGCGCCAGGAAGACCTCGCGCAGATATTTTTTGATCTAAGTACTTCTAAAAAAACAAACACTTTGCGAGGACATGCGTGTGCACGGCTCAGACAAAGTGGTTACATAGATCTAAAAAAAACAAAAAAACAAACACCCCCTTAGTAACTTAGCATTTTGTATTTTTTAAGTTTGCATTAATAAATTTACTATTATATTAAAAGAACTAGGTTATAAACCCGACTATTTTATTAACCACAAATTAAATAACAAATCAAGATAAGGAAACAAATCAAACGGAAGTTCTTGTAACACGATTACAAATCAAATTGTCAATCCTTGTAACAAGATAACTAATCAAACCCACAATGAACGTTCGTATTTCCATTAGGTTTCCTTGTTACGATCTACATTCTTTCCTTACAGGTAATACTCCCTTGCTACCGTCTATATATATAAAGAGTATACAAGGGCTAGTTATACGTTCAAGATTTCATAAGAATGAATGCTCTAAGAAAACCCACCCACCAGATGATTATGATCAGTAGCCATGGAGGAAACCCCTCTAAGAAACAACCAAAAACTGCTCGGAAGCCTGTATTAGCCATGAAAGGTAGCCGAGAGAAACGAGGAGTGACCCCACCTCAAAAGCTGACAGTGAAGTGGGCCCCAGACGTCTACGATCCAGTCCTCTCCTCAATTTCCCACACGGTAGCAAACAATCGGATCGGGAGGCTGCGAATTAAGAACTCCAAATCTGAACAGATGATCGAAAACAAGCTGCCATCAGATAGAAACAAAGACAAAGACAAGAAGCATGGCCGTAAGTGTGGCGATGATTCTACCCTTCTTAATTAAGATTGTATATAAATAAAACGATTGTTGGAAATTTGGTTTTTAGTTTTGTGTAGCATGGTTATTCAAAGTTTATGGATAGTTTTGTGCTAAAAGGCTTTACACCTAGTAGATATATGTGAGTGTAGGTACTCGTATAAATCTATATATTAGTGCAAATTTAAAAGTGAAGACTTGGATAAATGGTATCACAATCGTTTGTGCCTGTTCTAGTTTAGTTGTGTTAGATTTTGGGTTTAGAATATCAATCAATATACTTGGATAGTTCAATGATCTTGTATAAAAAACATTTTTTAACATTTATGATTTCGATCTGGGTGGGGTTGGAATAATCCAATAATAAATTGATTTGGAATACGTGCATATTCAAAATTTTGAAATACAAAAACAGATTGCAATCAATGCGTATCCAGAGACAAGTTTGCATGCAGAAGATAAACATATTTCATGATGTTCGAACTGTTTTGCAATGTTCAAGTCTTCTATATATACATAGAGTTTTAAAGGTGAAAACAATGATGCCCTCTTGATGGACACAAAGTTTGGGTCCTTTGGCAAAGAGAAAAAAAAAATGCCCCTTGGAACCCCAAGTCTTAAAATATAACTAAAAGATATTCGACTCGTTTCAATAGAATATTCGACTCGTTTCAATAGAATCATAACTACACTAAAATACTAATAACATTAAAATAACCAACAAATTGTTTTCTTTATATGTTGCATCATTAAATGTCAGTTGTGGTGACGTTTAATCGCGCTGACTATAACCCATAAAAACCATTAGTGTATGTAAAAAAACGTCACCATATGGTACCAATTTTTATAGTTTTTTCAATCATTTTTCGATAACTATCACCATAAACTACTTTCCCTCACAAGTTGTTTTATTTGTTTTATTTCCATGACTATTGTTGATTTTTACTGACACGTAATATATTAAAACATGACCATAAAATTAATATTAATCACATGTTTTTTTATTTGTCATGACTATTGTTGACTTTTAGTAATATATTAAAACATGACCATAAAATTAATATTAATCACATGTTTTTTTATTTGTCATGACTATTGTTGACTTTTAGTAACATGTAATATATTAAATCATGACCATAAAATTGTTCGTTTGTCATGACTACTATTGATTTTTAGTGACACATTTTTTATTAAACCGTGGTCATAAACTATTATTAATCGCATATTTTTTTGTTTGTCATGACTAGTATTAACTTTTAGTGACACATAATATATTAACCCGTGGTCATAATTTACTTTTAGTCACATGTTTTTTCGTTTGTCAAAACTATTATTGACTTTTGGCAACACATAATAGATTAAACGGAGACTATTGTTGACATTCAATCATACTTTTGTGTTTGTCATGACTATTGTTGAACAACTTAAAATCATTTATATGTCAAATATTGTTCCGTTAACATCATGTATGTTATTCAGATAAACAACTTAAATTAATAGACATACTATACAAATTGTCTAATACATTAAAAATGTCTTATACAATTACATTACATACAAAATATAATAAATGTTTAACAACTTAGTTAAAAAAAAAACATTTTTTGGATTACTGAGGGTTAAACAATCTCATAAAACCCGCCAATTGCTATTTATGGTGTGTTTGTCTTCTTTGTAAATCAGTGGCGTTTTAACAACTTTAAACAAGTAGCAAAAGTAAATTGCTATTATACCGATGATGCATCTGCCATTCCTGATTCCAACAACTCATCTCTTGTAACCTGATTTAATCTGTTTGATGCAACTCGTTTAACTTTCACTCTTCATATTATTCAGATCAGATTTATATTCCCTTAGTTTGGCAAGGAGCACAACTTTCACATTTGGCTGCAAGCTTCTTGCTTCATATTGTGGAGAAATAGGGAAGAGATGACATGTCTTAGTGAACCCCTGCACAAAACATTACCAAAATCAAACATCTAAAAAGGAAATCTTGTTGCACCTTCCATATGTACCTAATACAAGAGCTGCCATTCTTTTTTTTTCAGTAAAAAAATCAGAAATTAAGTATTCGATAGGCACCAAGTCAACCAAGATTCGAGAAAATCTCGGATTCCAACAACAAAGTAGGGTTAGAATTGAAATAAAATCTTGGATTGACATGAACACCAACAAACTTACCAGAGATTGCAACAAATTTGTGCGAAATAAGAGGATTTACTGTTGTACGCTCTTGCACATACCCAAACTAGGGTTAGAATGAATTGGAGGTAGCACCTGTGATTGTATGTAGAATCGTTTCAGGGGAGAACAAACGGCGTCAACTCTGAGATGAGGTCCGACGATGGTGATGTATGTGATGAGAACGGTGATGGTGATGCTTCTCTTGTTGCGATTAGGTCTAGGATAGAGGACGAGGGTCAGAGTTAAAGAAGGAGTCTTAACCATCGCCTACCTGGCCAAGAATTGTAAAGAGGGAGACGAACGTCTACGAGTGAAGCCCCTCCAAATTAGGTCGAAATTGTTTTTTAGAATATAGGGAATTAAAAACATAAAATTTTGGTTAAAGAGGAAAAAATGATAAAAAAAAATAACAATAATAATAAAAAATAAAAGAGGGAAAATTGAAATTCTGGTAAACACACGGAAAATAAAACTCCCTCCAAATTCTTAAGTATTTAAACTTTTACAATATCAACTGTGACCATAAAGCACGTAACCTGTTTTATTTATTCTTTATTATTTTTTTTTTTTTTACTTTTAGATGTACATGAAAAATAAAACATGATTATAAAATATATTTTTTTTAATATCATAATAAAATACTTATATTCACATCTTGTTATTTTTTTATATTCAAATCATTAATTTTAGATATACATATAAAACTAAATTGTTATCATAAAAGTTATACTCGCATGTTTTTTTAAATATCATAATAAAATATTTACGGTCACAATGATCTACTGTAACTATTGGTTAGCATTTGTTACATTTTTTTTGTGTAAAGCAGTGACAAAATACGTGAAAATAGTTTGCAATGGAGACGGTTTTTACTAGTGTTGGTGACATGGTGACATTGGGTGATGACTTTTAGTTAACATGTAACTAAAACATTACTGAAATTTAATTAATGACTTTTGGTGATGCAAATAATCAAAACCATGACAACCTTTTTTTAAAAAAAAAACAGTTGTCATAGGTCCTTTTTGTACTAATGTATGTAAATGTTTTTATATATTTTTATATGTTTTGTAAGTTTAAAAGTTTATTTGTGTTAAAAGTGGAAATAGTAGTGAAAACGAGGATAGCAAAATGAGTGATAAAATTATGCCATAAAGCTCTACTAATATAAATGTAACTCAACAAAACCAGCATTTGTGGGTTTAATGCGAAAATTGATATGGAATAAGACAGGATTAACCAAGGTTGTTCAAACAGAGGGCAGCTAAATAGTGTTACCAATAGGCTTAATTAAGTTTGTTGCGTTGGATGTGCAAAATTTATCTCTTAATAAAATACAAGTCAACACCCTAAAGATATTTCAGGTTGCAAAAAAAACACTTTAATTATAAATATAAATAGAAAATGTTACAACATTCATAAACACATTTGCGGAAAGAAAATTCTAAGGGTTATAGAAAACTGCAAGTCGAATAAAATGGTTTATTACGGTTCACTGGAACCTTGTTACATTGAATTTATCCAAAACCATTTGGACATATGATCCAATGAGAGAACTCTTAAGTCTTAACCGTAATGTCTAAACTCATTCAGACATTTGGATGACACTATTGAAAACCTAGCAATCACTTTGAAGTACCATATCATAATGAACCACTAAAAAACTAGTTTAAGAGTCATGCCAACATACATTTGATCCTTAATCACTCATGTGTCTGAAAGGGCTTGTTTGACATGACAACGCATAAACCTTACTTCGTGTTTGAATCATTTTTCATGTTTCCCAATGCAAATGGCTCGTTTGACAATGTGACACATAAGCCTTACTTCACATGATTTTCGGTTCGAAATGCTCTACTTGCTTCTTGATGCATTGTGATACAATGCTTGTTGCATGTGTAACACCCAACTCTTTGTGTAAAACTTAAAAGTACACCAATAAAATTCTTTTAAAAATCACATTTTACATAAGATGTACTTTAATACCATAAGAGGACATTCATAAGTTATATCAATACATGCCAAAATATATTACATAACTATTTAGAGGTATGAGTTGGGTTCTACTACATCTTTTAACTATTGGATTAAGTGTCTAAACTCATTACTAAAATTGATATATACTTGAATTGATAGTAGCACAATCCTTTTGGGTTGCCCTCAAACCTAGCAATTGGACATGATGACTTTTAGAGATAGAGAGAGATTAATTTATTATGTGAATAATAAATTAAATAAACGGTTTATTAATGTGTTATGAAAATAATATACTAATTAGAGATCGTATAATTTCATTTATAATTAATCAGAGATTAATTTGAATTAATTTTGGGATTAATTTGATTAATTAAAAGTACGATGACTATTTGGCTATTTATTGATAGTTGAGAAAGGGAGGCTCTAGAACCTCGTGGAATGAGGTGGACGAAAATCATCTACGGTAAGGCCTAGATGATTTCGTCCAAGGCCCCTTGGATAAGGGGATTGGGCTGCTTGGCCACCAAGCAAGGGAATCTATGGATTATCCATTAAACCCTAGCTTTGGCACCAAGTATCTTCAATTATAGAAGGAACCTCTAACCCTTTGGTTTCATCCACTCCTTCCCTCTACAAGTATTGGAAGAAAATTGCTTATCCCATCTCCTCTCTCTTAAGTTATCCTCTTGCTATATTCGTGTGATTCCATTAGAAGCACGATATTTGTGGTGCTAGCTTCCAAGAGATCTTCAAAGAGAATTTATAGTTGTTTTCTATAACAACTAAAATGTATGTAATCCTAAAACCCTATCTTTTATTTTTTTTCAAAAATATCCTAGGGTTTCTAGGGTTCTTTTTGATGTTCTTAGTTATAGGTTCAATAGAGAAAACATAGATCCTATTTAGGTTACATGCAAACATATGGGTTTTATTTTTGTTTGTTTACCTAAATTCAATCAATGGTATCATAGATTTTTGGTTTATTTTCAATTGATTTTGCTATAATTTTTGAATTTATCTAATTAGGGTTGATAGAAATTAAACCCTAAAAGGCTATAATTTCGACTGGGGCTAGGGTTTTTTTCTAAACCCGAGCCTCATTCCCTTGGATTTTGAAATTAGGGTTATGGTTTTGAAATCATAACCTTCCTCCCCAAGTATTTAAAAAAATGGTAGGTTATTATGGTTTCTATATTTTAAATAAACGTTAGTTTAATTTGTTTAAAATGTATAATTCTAAAATTAGATAAATCCTATACCCAAATTTTCGAAAATTTAGATGGTAAGGATTATGATTAAATTATTTGATTAATTTAATTAGATAATCCTTAATTGATTTTGATTTACTTAATTATTTGTTAATTAAAAGATAATAACTAAATCATTATTGGTTTATTTTAAATTTAATTATTGAGATATTAATTTCAAATTTTAAAATATAATCCCGAATATTTTGAAAAGTTTTAAAATACACCTTATATTATATGTAAAATTAAAAGTTTAATAATTACTATATGTATGGGACTAAGTCAGTTAAATCGCTAGTACACCTCATTCACGAAGCTAGTTTATAAGGGAGTATAAGGAAATTGCCTATAAAATGGTAGTTGAATGGATGTCCACTCTCACCCACCGCTTCCTTTATTAGTGGAAAGTCGTTAGTTGAACGGATTTGATAGGACAATTACTTCTCATTAAAAGTACAATGATATTAAAAAATACTAGAACTATTTTTATTCTAATCCTAAATCTAGTTACTTAAGAAAAAATGTGAATTTGTATGCGAATCCATGAAATTGCACATTACACTTTATAAGTCGTTAGTAGAGCGTGTGTGGTTAACCAACACACTAATAGGGACTAATAAAGAGTTGTAATGGGTATCTCATAAATTATCATCGTTGATGGAGCGTGTATGGTATACCAACACATCAATTAGGATTATAAATCACAATGAGATTACCAAGCACATTTGCATGGTTATTCACATCTTGTTTGTGATCCTCAATATCTCAGTCGCAAATAGAAGAGCATAATTTGCGATTAAACATGTCATGGAATAGTTTTAGTGAATCTCAAAAGGCCTTGTGAGGTGAATTATCTGACGCATAATTTATAGCTGGAGGTAGTGGTTTTTCCCTCAAGATCTGGCGACATTACCTCTATAGGGTCTGGTGTATTATTTACACAGAACATAAGAGCCTAAGGTATTTGATGGACCAGTCGAATCTGAACATGAGGCAGCATCAGTGATTGGATGTGGTAAAAGATTATGATTATGAGATCCTTTACCATTCAGGGAAGGCCAATATGGTGGCCGATGCTCTCAGCCTCAAGGAGGTCGCAACTCTAATTAAAGATATTTGTATGAAGATGGCAGTGATTACTCTACTATTGGAACAGATTCAAGAGGCTCGGGTTGAGGTTATGAAGGAAGAGCACCGGAAGAGTGAGCGCATAGTTGGTCAGGTGGCGTCCTTCGATTATGATAGCCGAAGGTTAATGACTCTCAATCGGAGAGTTTGGATTCCTTATTGGGGTGGTGCGTGTCAGGTTCGGATGGAGGAGGCGCATAAATCGAGATTCTCCATTCATCCATGGGCGATGAAGATGTATAGAGGTAATTGATTATTGGTATTGATTATTGGTGGCTCTGCATGAAGTGGGATGAGCTTGATATGTAGAGAGGTGATTGAGTTGCAAGAAAGTCAAGGCCGAGCATCAGTTGCCTCATAACAAGATGCATCTGTTAGACATTCCCATTTGGAAATGGGAGGAGATTACCATGGATTTCATTACGAAGTTGTCTCGGACTACGTGCGGAGTAGATTCGATTTGGTTCATCATGGGTCGATTGACCAAGAGCGTTTCTTATTCAAGATAGTATCTCTTTGGATAAGTTGGTCAACATATACATCAGAGAGGTTGTAGCACAGCATGGGTGTTAGTTTTCGTGGTTTCAGACAGGGACATCTGATTTACATCCAAATTTTGGAAGAGGTTCCATGTGGATTTGGGTACTCGTCTGCATGTCACCACGACTTTCCACTCGTAGACTGATGGACAGAGAGAGCGGACTATTCAGACCTTGGAGGATATGCTTCGGGCGTGTGTATTGTATTTCGGTGGGTGTTGGGATACGTATCTTCCGTTAGCGGAAATTTCATACAACAACAATTATCATACCAACATTAATCGACCTCCTTTTAAGATACTCTAACGGAGGAAATGCAGGACTTCGATATGTTGGGATGGGGTTGGTCAGGGAGTTATGGGGAGTACCGAAATGGTACTTAAGACTACCGAGTTGATTCAGCAGTTTCGGGGTAAACTCCAGACAGCTCAAATTCGGTAGAACAGCTATGTCGACAAGCGCCAATCAAATATAGAGTTCCAAGTTGGGGATATGGTCAAACTGGTCAATTCTTGGTCAAAGTCAAAGTCAAACTGGTCAATTCTTGGTCAAAGTCAAAGTCAAAGTCAAATTCAACCTTCCTGATTGACTCTACTCGCTGTGTCACCCCGTCGACTCGCCGAGTTCCCATACCCAGAAAACTCTCATTACACAACTTAACTCGCCGAGTCGCCCCAAGACTCGCCCAATCCAACAATCTATGAGTCCCATCATGTCTGACTCACTGAGTTGCCAACCGACTCACTTAATCCAAGGCTTTAACCTAAAGAGGTTGGGTTCCGTGACCAGACTTGCCGAGTCCAAGGCAATCTTCAATAGACTCGTCGAGTTGTTCTTCCAACTCGCCGAGTCCATGCTTATGTTCATACAACTCGTCGAGTACACCCATGTGACTCACCGAGTCCCTCCAGTTCTCAATTCATTAAGATGCGTTTCAAGCCATGCAAGGGCTCCAAATCATAGATCCACTCTTCTATAACCCAATCCTCACATAAAGTTGCAAACTTTACATGAAACCATGGAGATTTAGGCCCAAAACACACTAGGGCTTGGGTTTTGGACAAAGGGGCTTCACCAACAACTCAATGACTAAAACTTTATGACGTTACGGACCATCACAAGCCTATATCTGAAGTAGCAACCTCATATCTAAGCCTCTAACTTGAAATAGCTCTTAATCATACCAAAAATCCCTCGAATTTCAAAAGATAATAGATCTAGATACCAAAGAGCCCAAGCAACAAATTATTACCTCCAATATATGCTCCATTGAAGTAGATCTGGATCTACACCACTCCTTTGCAGCAAGCCTTTAATTCCTCAAGCTCTTTCCCACCAATTTCCTCTTCCAAGCTCCAATCTCCTCAATAATGATGTCTCACATGAAGGTTAGGGTTTTTGGAATTCTCAAGGGGATTAGGAGGCTGGGAGAAGGACATAAAGTCCTTTAAATAGGGTGCAAACCCTAAGATTAGGGTTTTCTCATTCCAGCACCAACTTGTCGAGTCCAGCTTCCGACTCGGTGAGTTGGTCGCTTGATTCGTGATCCAAACCCGCTCCGACTCGGCGAGTAAGTGTACCTACTCATCGAGTCCCTTCCTTTATTTACACTTAGCACCCTTCACTTCTTGTTCCGAACTTGGAAATGTTACAATTCTCCCCCACTTAAATTAGGCTTCGTCCTCGAAGCCTACGACAACACAAACTTCCGGATGATACTCCCACAATGCATCCATTGATCTCAACCGGCCCAGATTCCTTCAAACACTGCTATCGAATCCTTAAAATTCATCTCTTCCCTTGAAGGGTCCTGCTAACCGCTTCGAGTCGTCCACCTGCTTCCTTTCCCTGATAACAACACTCATCAACTAGGTGACACCAGAAGACACTACCTTACTTCCGCTTTACACATTCATTCGCCACCTGCGTAAACTGGATACCATTCTAAACCAATGGGTCTTGACCTCGTATTATCCCACTATCTCTCACTCATCTGGTGCCACTTCTCTCAACTAGCACCGGTGGAAACTCATCCTGTTTCCTCCTGGATCAAATCCCTTACCGCGTTGATATAATGGAACATTTCCCAGCTCCCGAGCAACCCTCCTGAACACCCATCTATAACGTTCATACACATCGTACCTGGACCAATCAGCCCTGGGCTGGAAAACCAGGCACGCCTACAATGGTTCGGCCATCCTTAGGATGGAACACCACTACATCCATAGCTCATGACCATGACCATACTCGAAAACAAGGATCTTGTACTTGCGTCACCCTCAAACCCTTTGGCTCGACACAATGGAGTGCAACCCACTCACACCTCCCTATCACGACCTCTAGGTCCTTGACCTCCGATTGTAATATCCTCATACAGTCCTTAGCACCAGTCCAGACTACTCCCGAATCTGATAACCTGTTGTCTCACCTTCCTTTGTCCGAACCTCCAATCTGGAACCATTATCCTCCTCCTCTTCCAAGGAGACTGAAAACATGCATGCGCATCATCCAACATTGCTACAACCTCAACGGGCATCTAACCCGTAAGTGCTTCCCTATATTTGGTACGACCCCAATGCTTATTATCAATAACTTAAGTACTTTCGATCATCCATTCACACTAATGTTTTCCTTTTAGAGGACCCACACTCCTTCTAGACCTATATACCTTTCCCTTCCTGGAAATCTACTCAACAACCCTTGCCACACCTGCAAGTGCCACTATGCTAAACTCCACTCTACACTATCCATGTAGAGCAACTGCTGTTCTCGAACTCCCATATACTTTGAATCTGATCACATACTAACTAGGCCCACGCACGACCTCCAGCCAACTCCATCATCATGATCAATACTTGGGGCCAGACCATATCAATTACCATTTCATGGTGACATATTCACTTATTCTCGTCATATCGATCCACTAACACATACATAGTCTTCAACATGACTGGACCTCCTTTCCAGGCCTTCAACCTATTTGGACCACTCTCGGAACCCTCAACATTTTTGGACCGCCTTCCTCATACTGATCCACTAACACGTGTTTAAGTGACCTACTCGCCGAGTGCAAGATAGAACTCGACGAGTTGGAGCTGGAGGATGAAACCCTAATTTCTAGGGTTTTGCATCCTATTTAAAGGATTATTAGCCTCCTTTGGCCTCCTTACAGTCCTTTGAGAGTTCAGCAAGCCCTAATATGTGTGTGTGTGCTACATTTGTGTGTTTCAAGCTTTGGAAGTGGATTCTTGGTGAGAAGAGCTTGGAGAACAAGTGACTAGAAGCAAGGAACGTGTGGGGATAAAAAATCTACCTTAGTTAGCATCATTTGAAGGTATCAAGTTGTTACCTTGACCTTATTTCCTTCTAGGTCTCTTTTGGGTAAAGATTAGGGCTTTCTAGCATATTAAGAAGTTTTTCTTGTGCATGAGCTAAGATATGAAGTTGCAACTTTAGATATGAACTCTCTTGGCTCTCTAAGTCCATAAAGCTTCTAGCTTTAACAAGTGTGAAACTCTACTTAGGTGTCAACTCCATTATAATTTTGGATTTGTCATTATGAGTCTTTAGAGCCTTGCATTTACTTAAAGTTTGCAACTTTACAGGATAAACATGCCTTGGGAAACTGGATCTGCAATATGGAACCTTAAAATAGCTTAAAAAGCATCTGAATGGATGAAGGACTGAAGGGACTCGGCGAGTTGCAAGGACAACTCGTCGAGTCCGATGAAGATAGTCATGCAAGGATTTCTGCATGGACTCGGCAAGTCAGTGGGGTGACTCAGCGAGTCAACTAGGGTTTTCCTGACATTGGACACGCATGAACTCAGTGAGTTGCAGGGAAATTTGACGAGTCAGTGGGGGGATTTCATGACTACTTGAGTTTTGGAAGGACTCGACGAGTCGGTGATTGCACTCGATGAGTCGGGTCAACATGGTCTATTAACCTTGACCGTTGACTTTGACTTTTACCAAGGGTTGACTATTTGACTTCTAGGACATTTTTGGAATTTATAAATATGATTCCATGACGAATATAGGTCGTGGAGTTTGTGGCAGTGATCCGAGACTTTGAGCTTATCTTTCGAGTCGACAGTTGCGAGGTGAGTTATCCTCACTATACTCAAGGGTCTAAGGCACTAAGGTCGTACCTTTGGATTGTTATCTGGATATGTGATGCTAGTACGATCTGTTAGATTGATATCCTAGTAGGTAGGATAGTATTATGTGGTATGTGGTATGATTTGTTAGATCGGTATCCTTGTAGATAGGATGGTATTATGTGTTATGTGGTCTGATCCATTAGATCAATTGTTGTCTATAAAATACTATGTAATTATCATGCCCATGTTTGTTTGGCGGTTGAGGCTTTTATGCTTTGAGTGAAAGCCAATAGACATGGGCATTTCAACCTGTTGGTTGTGGGTCATGAGTATTCCATCCCTAGGATGATTGGACTCATAGTATGTGGGCATTCCAACATGTTGGTTGTGGGCCTGGGGTATTCCATCCCGAGGATGACTGGACCCATAGTATGTTTACATTCCAACGTGATGGTTGAGGGCCTTGAGTATTCCAATCCGATGGTTGACTGGACCCATAGTATGTTGTTTATGATTATATGTGTATTGATGTGGGTATCGGTATTTTGGGGGAACTCACTAAGCTTTTGGGCTTACATTTTCAGTTTATTATTTCAGGTACATCAGGGGATCACAACAAGGCGAAGTGTAACCATGTCCTTAGTCCTCCGTATGTACTTGAGGATATTCTTTACAACAGTCCAATGTGCCTTACCAGGGTTCCCCTGATACCTGCTAACCATGCTCAAGGCAAAGGCTACATCAGGTCGAGTGATGTGAAATTTTAATGCACTAGTTTTTTTATTTATAATTCCTAATTTATCGCATCTAAACAACACCTTACAAGCAATATAACTTTGATAAGCAAGAGTGTCGAGCACAAGGGGAATGGTAGTAAATTAATTTAAAATATTTAATTATAGGTTACACGTGACACATAAAAGCAGTGATGAAATGATTTATTAAATCTTAAACGAACAACTAATTAACAAATCTCGATAAACTAACAGGGAAACAAATATCTTCAGGTACTTTGGTTTAGATAAATTACATCATAAAAGCATAGAAAATTGCATACACAGATTCATTTATTCACGTTCACCAATTCCTAAAATGATTAGATTCATGTTCACTGTTACTAATCCTTTAGCAAACAAATTAATTCAAACATTGATTAGTTGATTAAACTAACATGCTTCCTAGTGTTCAGTTCGTATCAAGCAAGACTTGTAATAATAGTTAATCAAATTACTAATTCAATTAACCTCTTGTTGATGGTTTATCACACAAGGCTCACACATTAACTTACTTATTTCCGAGTTAATCCTAGTTTCACATTCGTTATTCCTAGACATATAATATTGATGGTCATCAAAATCATAAGAGACAAGCAATCAAGAAGATGTTCATACAACTCAATTTTCTTGGCAATTAACAGCAAATAACTATCATTAACACGTAAGGATCATTTAACAAGCTTGGCAAGATAAATTAAACATAAACAAACAATCCAATATAGCAATTAATCCAATAACAAGGATTCATTCAATCATAAACACAAAGTAAAAGGTTTTTACACCTAAATCAGAAAGTAAACACATAATAGTATCACAGTGGAATGCTAAGCATGGTCACGTTAACAACCCACATGATCACCGACATGAATCCGCTCTCCAATCCCTTAGATCTTCACTCCTGTCAGCTTTACGGCTTTTCGGCCGCCTTCTAGACCCTCAAAACGGCAGTTATGAAGTTTTCTTGTCGCACAAGTCAAAGTGGAATATCATAGATGATGAAAATGGTGGAATGATATGAGGTATTTATAGTTGAAGGGAGATGGAATTAATATGGAATATTAGAGTTGGATTGGAATAAGGAAACTAATGGTGGTTTAGGGATTAAGCAAATAAAAACAAGGTAAGCGATGCTTGGGGAATAAGTAACTTGGAGGAAATTTCCGTCCAGCTTTTATGCTTCATCTTCAAGGTCGATTTTGGATAAGATAAATGCGGAATTAGAAAAAATCCTCTCACATAAGTCGTAGGAAATTTCATCTAGTTTTCGAAACATTTTGAATCTCTCCAATTGGACTTATGAGTCATAAGATATACCCGAAATAATAAAGAGGGGTCAATCTGCCAGTAATATCCTTTTTGCATCTTTTCAACTCCATTTTCTTCCTTTTGCATTCTAGTTCCTATTTTAACTGTAATTGAATATTTCAAAGAATATTAAGTATCTTTTAGTTCTAAATAACATAAAAACATGGTATAAAATAATAAGAAAACATCATAAATATATGCATAAAATAGACGTTATCATCGAGTACACCTCATAACATACATGATCTATCCGACAGCCGACGCATAAGGTATTTGACTCATTTCTGCTATCTCAGCCTTAGTACTAGGGCTTTGTGTCTTACTCAATCTGGCGTTACTCTGGATGGGTAACTCTCCTTTCTTGGAGTCCTGCATGTCGAATCTCTTCAGCACCTTATCCAAGTAGGTACTCTGACTAAGTCCAGTTAGTCTTTTGCTCCGGTCTCTGGAGATCCTTATCCCTAAAATATAGGTAGCTTCTCATAGGTCCTTCATAGAGAAATACTTCCCAAGCCAGGACTCAACTTCCTGCAGGGTTGGGATGTTATTTCCTATGAGTAGTATGTTATCCACATACAATACCAAAAAACTAACTATACTCCCACTAGCTTTGACATACACACAAGATTCATCTTCACTCATAGAAAAGCCAAACTCTTTGAATTTCTCATCAAAGCAAAGATTTCGTCTGCGAGGTGCTTGTTTTAATCCATAAATGGATTTCTCAAGCTTACACACTCTATTAGGGTACTCTGTATTGACAAAACCCTCTGGCTGACTCATGTAAACATCCAGTTGCCATATTTCATAGTCATGAAATGCAACTATGGTTAACAGAACCCTAACAGACTTAATCTTGGCCACTGGAGAAAAAAAGTCTCATCATAATCAACTCCCAGAGTTTGTGAGAAACCCTTTGCAACCAATCGTGCCTTATAAGTGTGTACATTACCATCCATGTCAGTCTTCTTCTTGAAGATCCATTTGCACCCTACAGTCTTACGACTTGGTACATTCTCAACCAAGTTCCAAACTTGATTGCCATACATGGACCGTATCTCACTGTCCATTGCCTCTTTCCATTTGGCTGAATCAGGGCCTACCATGGCTTCCGCGTAACTGTTAGGTTCATCCAGAGCTATCAGTGTCTCATCACTTATAAGTGTATCACCTTCCGCGGTAATATAGGATCCATAATAAGGCTCAGGTGCATTCCTAACCCTTGTGGACCGCCTCAGAGGTACGTACTTGTCAATTGGCTCAACAGGAGTTTCCTCCTCAAGTTGAGTGCTAGGGTTTGAAGTTCCTTCACCACTTGACTCTTGAATTTCTTCAAGGTCAACTTTCCTCCCACTGTTTCCTTGGCTTATGAACTCTCTCTCCCTCTCTCTCTCTCTCTCTCTCTCTCAAGACAACCCTCCTTGCTACAAAGACCACATTTTCACTAGGTCTGTAGAAGAGGTAACCAAAGGATTGGTGTCGGTAGCTAATGAAAATACACCTCTCGCTTCGAGGTTCGAGCTTATCATGGGTCTCGCATCTCACGATAGCCTCACAACCCCAAATCTTGATGTGGTCTAGTTTGGGTACTTTACCAGTCCACATCTCATGAGGAGTTTAGGCAACTTTCTTTGTAGGGACCAGGTTAAGGATATGGGCGACAGTCTCTAAGGCATACCTCCAAAATGAGTTTGGTAACGAAGCTCAACTCATCATGGAACGAAGTATATCCATCAAGGTTCGATTACGCCCCTCAGCCACACCATTCAACTACGGTGTCCTGGGAGGTGTCAATTGTGAGATAATCCCACATTCCATAAGATAGTCGAGGAACTCTGAACTAAGATACTCACCACCTCGATCTGATCGAAGCATCTTAATGTTCCTGCCTAATTGATTCTCAACTTCCTGTTTAAACTCTTTAAACCTTTCAAAAGTCTCTGACTTATGCTTGATTAAGTAGACATATCCATATCTACTGTAAAAGTTAAATAATAACGATTAGCATCCCTTGTGGCATGTTTGAAGGGTCCACACACATCCGTGTGTACAAGATCCAACAAACCTTCACCCCTTTCACAAGAACCTGTGAAGGGTGACTTTCTCATTTTTCCAAGTAAGCATGATTCGCAACTATCATCTGACTTTAGGTCAAATGACTCCAAGACTCCATCCTTTTGGAGTTGGCGTATGCATTTCTTGCTTATATGTCCAAGAAGACAATGCCATAATGACGCTTTATCCAAGTTATTATCATTAACATAATCAATACACAATACATTATTTCCTAAGTTATCAACCACAAATACAGTTTCATACACACCATCACAAGGTAATGCTTTAAAATAAAGAACATTATTAAATAAAGCATTAATCGAATCAACATCATTATCAAATGAAAAGGTAAAACCTTGTTTATACAATACATGAAAGGAAATAATATTTCTTGCCATTTATGGCAAATAACAACATTTATTCAAATCTAAATTGAACCCACTACTTATCGATAAAGTATAAACTCCAATCTTGGTGACAGGTAATGCTTTCCTATTCGCCATGATTAAGTTTATTATTCCATGCTCCACATTCTCACTTCTTCTTAGTCCCTGCAAATCAGAACATATATGAATACCACAACCGGTATCAAGGACCCAAGAGTTAGAATGTGGTGAGTTATTAGATAAGATAGTGTAAATACCTGCATGGTTGGGTTTAACTTTCTCATCCTTCACATCTTGCTGGTACTTTGGGCAGTTTCGCTTCCAATGAGACTTTTCATGAAAATAGAAGCATTCAGTCTCTTTTGGGTCAGAAGAAGAAGTGACAAAACCTTTCTTGGTTCCACTTGAAGAAGAGCCATCAAGGGTCCTAGCCTTGGTACCCTTTGAAGAGATATTTCTCTTCTTCCCTCTACCTTTCCCGATTGCCAAGACAGGGGCGGAGTTTGGAGTAGGAGTGTTAACAACCAACTTACCTTTAAGACGTGTTTATGCAGTCTTGAGGAGTCCCTGAAGTTTGCTGAGTGTGACCTCTTCCTTATTCATGTGATATGTCATGCGGAATTGATCATAACACGATGGTAAGAAGTGCAAAATGATATCTATTGCAAGCTCCCCAGGGAAGTTCACATTAAGTTTCAGCAACCGATCCACATACCTTTGCATTTTCTGCATGTGGCTCGTGACGAATTCCCCATCCTTCATCATGGTTGTTATGATGGAGCAGATAATTTCATACCTCTCTTGTCGTGCACTTTGATGGTATCTTTCCATCAGATATTGGTGCATTTCAAAAGGGTAGAAGTCATCATAGGACTTTTGGAGTTCTGCTATCATGGTGGCCAACATGAAGCATGCTACTTTGGTAGCATCCCTTTCATGTGCCATGCGGAATTGATCCCTGAAGTTTGCTGAGTGTGACCTCTTCCTTATTCATGTGATATGTCATGCGGAATTGATCATAACACGATGGTAAGAAGTGCAAAATGATATCTATTGCAAGCTCCTCAAGGAAGTTCACATTAAGTTTCAGCAACCGATCCACATACCTTTGCATTTTCTGCATGTGGCTCGTGACGAATTCCCCGTCCTTCATCATGGTTGTTATGATGGAGCAGATAATTTCATACCTCTCTTGTCGTGCACTTTGATGGTATCTTTCCATCAGATCTTGGTGCATTTCAAAAGGGTAAAAGTCATCATAGGACTTTTGGAGTTCTGCTATAATGGTGGCCAACATGAAGCATGCTACTTTGGTAGCATCCCTTTCATGTGCCCGGAAGTCAGCGATCTCCCGGGGAGTTGCAGTGGTCTCATCAATCTCCTTAAGCTCCTTGTCGATGGCATATTCTTTGTCCTCGTAGCGGGTAATCATCATGATGTTTTTGATCCATTCATTAAAGTTGGATCCATCAAAAGTGACTTTTCCCACACAAGTTCATAAGGGTAAAGGAGCCATTAGGATTAGAACCAGAAGCAGCGTTGTTTGAAGACATCTGAAATAAGAGAACAAGATTAGTTTAGATATTAAGAGAGTCCTTAAAAAAACACCCAAGTGTAATATTAAGGCTAGGATCCAATCATAATATATTATAACTCAGAAGAGGTATGTCGTAATCAAAGCTATAACATATTTGAAAGATAGGTGAATGACGATTCACCAATTTCCACCATGAAAAACGAAATATAAATATTATGTTTTTTTAATTGGTTCTTAGAAATTCCAAGATCATTTTGATTTTCAATGAACTTTTCAAAGACATGTTTCAATCTCGAGTGTGACCTCCAAGTTTTGTGACTGAGATACCATGGATCACAAAACAAGGTGTGAATTAACTATGCATGAGTCTTATACCTAGTTGTTTACTTTACGAACCAAATAATATACGTGTTATAATCTTGTTTTTAAAATGTAGTATCACCTTTAAAATCAATATAATCAATTAAAAAAACTAATCTTAGACACTTTGAAAAAAGTAATTGCATTTAAATAAAATTTACACAAAGCAATTATTCGTGGCCTAATTTCCCGCGTGCTAGAAGGTCTGTACACGTGTCAAGGATGCCATGTCAGCAATCCGTGTGAAAGCACTTCAACCAATCAAATCATCCTTAGATTCCTATATAAACCAAACCCACAAATCCCTCGGTCCCCAACTTGTATCCTCTCTGATTCGTTTTCTATTCCATTCATCAGAACTTTATCGATCGCTCTACTTTGATTGTAACTAATGGCACCGACGAAGGCTGAGAAGAAACCAGCGGAGAAGAAGCCATCGACGGCAGACAAAAAGCCAGCGAAGGCGGAGAAGAAGCTTCCCAAAGAAGGCGTATCCAGCGGCGGCGTAGATAAGAAAAAGAAGAAGATCAAGAAGAGCAGCGAGACTTACAAGATCTATCTCTTCAAGGTTTTGAAGCAAGTTCATCCTGATATTGGAATTTCAGGCAAAGCGATGGGAATTATGAACAGTTTCATCAACGATATATTTGAAAAGCTCGCTCAGGAATCATCTCGTCTCGCTCGATACAACAAGAAGCCAACGATTACTTCACGCGAGATCCAGACGGCGGTTAGACTTGTGTTGCCTGGTGAATTGGCGAAACACGCCGTCTCTGAAGGTACCAAGGCCGTTACCAAATTTACCAGTTCTTAGATCGCAACATGATTGATCAAAATGGAAATATGCGATTTGATCGGTTCCTATTTGAACTCTTCAACCTTTATTGTTCTTACTTTCGAGATCTGCATCTATTATAGTTCTCCGATATACATTGTTTTTTGATAACCGTTATTCGTATGTTCTTATTAGTGGTTTCGCGAATCTTAATTTCAGAATTTACCATGATCCGATACAAATTAGGGTTTCATGATGACCAATTTTACAAAATAGACCGCTTAATTCATGTAGTTCTTTTATCATCTTTGAATTTGCGAGGGGCAAATAGATGTTTCGTCGTTAAAATCAAAATTCCAAAATAAGTGTGATTATTGATTATTGAGCGAACTTCAGGACAATCGTTATGAAAGTGCTTTATCCACAATGCAAAATTTCTGTATGCGAACTACTATTCAGATGTATTGCCATGTATCGTTTTTTCTATTTAACGTCAGTGAGTTCAAAGATCAGTGAATTCGAATGTCAAGGAGTTCAAAAATCAGTGAATTCGAATGTCAGGGAGTTCAAAAATCAGTGAGTTAAAAAATAATGGAAACTTCAGCTTAGTTTCTATTATAATGATTTCTTTATTCGTTTTTTTTTTGTTTGCAGTAAACATCATCTATATATTCCAATGACGATAGAACTTCACATATTTATTTAAATTAACTATTATAAATTTATATAATTAAAAAAATCTATTAAGTAGTAATTTATCTAAAATAGTTAATTTATAATTTTGATTTTTTAATATGAAAGTTTAATTATGGAGCTCTTAATAGCCACGCCATCAGGGGTTTTGAGTTTATGTATCCTATTTAACACTAGAAACCTTTTTATAAAGCAGGCCAGGTCTCTAAATTAGAAGGTAGAAAGGTAGAAGTGGAGTTTATTCCTCTAGAATTAAAAAAATAATAATATAAGAGACATTTTAAACCAAAACATGTTAGTTAGTTAGGGCTTTAATGACATTTTTCTTTTCAAATCTATGGAGTTTATTAAACTACACATCATCTTGATTATTTAGACGATCTATCATTTGTTTTTTAGAGCTATTCAAAAATGAAAAGGTCTCCACTTGAAACTTTATCTAGAATCTAACAAAACGACCAATTTTACGAATCGTTCAATGGGAATTTGTGTTTCATCGTCATCGGGTATAAGTCAACTTCATTATTGGGTTGTATTTAGATAATTATTCCTGGGTTTCTTCATTAATTGATGATTGATTGTGAGGGGCATTTTAATTCTAGAAATATGTGTGTTTTTTTTTTCCTGTAATGCTCTTTGTTACACATGACATTGTAAATAAACCTCTTTTAACAACTCCTAAGTTTTTATCAGAGAAAATGTTCTTGTAGCACAATGAATTTAGAAGTTTGGTATAATTTCACCACTGATGTTTTTTTATCAGCAATAGGCCATCTAACTTATAATATTCTTGTCAATTAAGTCGTTGTGACCGATTTTAAAAGGTTTAACCATTTACTTATCTTACCTTGCATCTGGCGTGTACTTTATCTTACCTAGCATTTGACGTGTAGGGAAGAAGATATGAAGTTGCCATGTTGACTACACGTTGACTTCCATGTCAATGATCCTCTATTAAAAAAAAGTTAGAAGGCTCAATTGGACCACACACTTTCTTTGTTTCTATTATCGGTGTAGCTCGCTAAGCCACCGAATCTATCAATAGCGTCTTCCTCCTCGATCTCATCATCCAGAAACCTATTATTTTAGCTCTCAAACTTCAAAATCAATTGTTGTAAAAATGTGTGGGTGTGATAAGCCCGCTAAAGAAAGAACAAGTTGGAAATAAGTAAGTACATAAAGGTGATTATGGAATTGTCGGAATAGCTTGGAAAGTTTCCAATACTCCATCTTTGGTATAAATTCCTAAAAAATCTTAGTACATCCTTACAATTTAATGTGAATGAAAATGATGATGACAATGGTTTTTATGACTTATGCACGAGAATACTTTGTTTAGTTCTCGATCTTCTAGTTTGCTTATTGTAACCATGAGATATGTGATGAGTTGTGAGTACATTGTGGTCAAAAGCTTGTGTACCCTTAATTACATATTTCACTGCTTTTATTATATTTTGATGTTATTATTTTTATAAACATCAAAATACGTTATTATTTCACTGCTTATTGTTACTATTTATTTTTATAAATTAAATTGCAGACAAACTTCAAAAAAATGTACATATTTTATGTGAAAGGATGATGAGTTAGAGGAAGGTTACTTAAAAGCCTAAGGCCGGAGGGAGTAGAGATTGACATCCTCAAGATGTAGACAAAATCGACCGAGGTATGTCGAGTTATGTTGCCGAGCACGAGGAGTGATGTGCACCGAGTACACGTCGACATGCAGAGTCTACTCCCTGCAGCGTAAGGTTACTGAAGCAGAAGCTGGATAGCAAGGAAGACACGTATGAGTTTGTAAGTATGTGGAAAAAGTTGATGGAGCTAGAGTTTCTCCTTTCAAATGAGAAGAAGCAGACTTTGAAGCCTGACGACACAATCTTAAAGGAGAAGGCAGTTATGGAGATACTTGAGAAGAAAACGGATGCTTCCATGCAGGAAGCTTTGAGGTTAAAGTTAACCCTTTTGTGTATTATGGTGACGTTGGTACTTTGGTTCTTTAAACTAATTCATTGAAGTTAAACTGTACGAACTAGGGTGTTTAGTATATGTAATATGATTTTGTTTAATGATGCAGTTAGTATTCGAACCAACTTTTGACCGCCATTGCCATGGTCGATGATTTGTGGATGATGTTCCCTGCATTAGTATGTAGGTTTTGTTGGAAATTACCAATATCCTTTAATAGGGAATTTTGTAAAGTTGTACCCTTTATTTAATCTAATCTAATGACAAGTAGTAGTTTATTTATATAATTGAGTGTATTATATGTATTTTATTTGTTTTATGTGGTCCATACTATATTTGTCAAATGTGGACCATCATCACACATTTCTTAACAACATTGTCTACATTAATCATTAAAATACACACAAAAGGACCATATTGTTCATTATAATTAATGCAACATGTAAATTGACAATGTAGTTGAAAAGAAAGCAACCAACTTTCTTATGCTTAAAACTTTCATAAATGGCAACCAACTTTCATAAATAGTAACAAACTTTCATAAATTGCAACAAACTTTTATAAATTGCATACAATTTTCATAAATAGCAACAAACTTGCATAAATTTCATACTACTATCATAAATAGCAACAAACTTCCATAAATTGCATAAAACTTTCATCAATAGCAACAAACCTTCATAAATTGCAAACAATTATCATAAATAGCAACAACCTTTCATAAAGTGCATACAACATTCACAAATAACAACAAACTATCATAAATAGCAACAAAATTTCATAAATGGCTTACAACCTTCATAAATAACAACAACCTCTCATAAATTGCATTCAAGTTTCTTAAATAACAACAAACTTTCATAAATAACAACAATCATTCATAAATTCCACCATCACAAATAACCTATCATCAAGGTTCTGTTGTTGTAACATCCCGAAATCAAGTGTATTTTATTTGTTGGATTAGGTGTATAAGCCCATAACTATAATTGGTATATACTTGAATTGATAGTATCATAGTCCTTTTGGGTTGCCCTCAAAACTACAACTGGACATGATGATTTTTGGAGAGAGATGTTGATTTATTAATTGATTAATAATTTGAAATAAATTTAATGTATTATGCGAATAATATATTAATTAGAAATAGTAATATTTAATCCGAAATTAATTGGAATTAATTTTGGGATTAATAGAATTAATTAAAAGTATAGGGTCTAAAGTGAAATTGTTCAATAGTTGAAAACGAGACTCCAAAACCTTCTCGGAGAAGGTTGGACGGGTTCTATAGGGATATTCTAGGGTTTCTAGAATATCCTATGGGGGTAAATATGGAGCTGGATAATTACCAATTTGAAATATTATTATTATATTCAGATTAGGGTTATCCAAGGCTTCGTTGTTGCACTAGAGGCACGACATTTATGGTGCTTGCTATCAAGGCTTCAACAACAAAAGGATCTTTGTTATTTGTCAATAATAATCAAGGTATGTTTCTCTTAACCTTAATTAGAATTTCGAAAATATGGTAGGGATCTTAGGGTTTCTTACTTGATGTTCACAGTTGTATATTTAGTTAGAGAAAACATAGATCTTATTCTAGGGTTGCATGCACACTTAAGAGTTTTATTTGTTTTGTATCAAACCCATCAGTAGTATCAGAGTCTTACCATGTTTTCTATTGAATTGTTACAATAGATGAATTGATCAAATTAAGGTTTATGGAAATTAAACCCTCTTGGAATAGGGTTTTCAAAACTAGGGTTTCTTAGGCTCTAAGTTTCAAAATTTTGGTAAGGGTTGCAACCCTTACCTTGCCCTACAAGTTTCGATTTTTGAGGGGTTTTCTTGCCCCTCAAGATTTCAAAAATAAGGTAAGGATTGAAATCTTTACCTTCTTCCCTAAGTCACTAATTTCGAAAATTGATAGTTATTGATAGGGTTTTCTTATTTTTGGTAATTATCAGTTTATTTGAATAAATATGATAATTATAAAAATTGGTTATCCCTACCCACTTTTTTTGAAATTTAGGGGGAATGATTAGGATTAAACTATTTTGATTAATTTAATTGGATAATCCCTACATGATTTAATATTAATGTTTAATTAATAGATGATTATTAAATCATTTGGTTTAATTTTAAATTTAAATTAAATTTCTAATTTTCAAAATTGAATATTTAAACCTAGTATTTTGAAAAAGTTTTAAAATACACTTTATACTATATGTAAAATTAAAAGTTTAATATTTACTATATGTATAAGATTAAGTCAGTCGAACCGTTAGTACGCCTCATTCACGAAATCGATGTATAAGGGGGGTATAAGGAAATTGACTATAAAATGGTAGTTGAGTGAGTGTCGACTCTCACCCACCGCTTCCTTGATTGGTGGAGGGTCGTTAACCTAACGGGTTTGATAGGACAAATTAATTCTCATTAATAAGTATAATGCGATTAAAAGTAACTAAACATTTTATTTTAAAATCCAAATCTTAGTTATTTTAGGAAAATGAGAATTTGTATGCTAACCCATGAAATTGCACATTGCATTTTATTAGTCGCTAGTGGAGCGTGTGTGGTTAATCAACACACTAATAGGCACTAATAAAGAGTGGCAATGAGGGTCTCGAAAATTATCACTGATTAATGGAGCGCGTGTGGTTAACCGAAACATTAAGAGGAGATGATAAATGACATCGAGGTAGCATGCTAATTTGCATGGTTATTCACATCTTGTTCGTGATCATTGGTATTCCAGTCACAAATAGAAGAGTATAATCGAGAATAAAAATGCCATTGAAGAGTTTTAATAAATCTCAGAAGATCCAACAATTTCATTAAAAACCCAATTCGTTTTCTCATGGTGAAATTGGTAAATCGTCATTTACCTACCTTCATATAATTTACATTTAGATTACAACATCCCTTTTCTAAGTTGTGAATTATTTAGTTGGATCATAGCCTTGATATTTCATTTTGGGTGTTATATTGAGGATTATTCTTATCTAACTAAAACTATCTTTCTTTTATAGATGTCTACTCCAAACGATGCTTCTGGTTCCTCTTCTTCCTCCTCCAACAACAACTTATCCTTGTTGAACAACTACTCAAAGGTGTAATTGGATGACACCAATTATAATGATTGGATGCGCAACATAAAAATGGCCATTCGTTTCGAGGACAAGGAATATGTCCTTGAGAAACCACTAAAAGATGTAGAAGAAGAGAAGGTCACTCCTGAAGAGCTTGATCAATTCAAAAAACACTACAATGATGCAACAAAAGTTGCTTGCATGGTAGCCATTATGACTCCTGAATTGTAGAGACACTACAAGGATTATTGGCCATAGAAAATGAACAAGAACCTTATGGAAAAGTACCATAAGCGAGCTCATCAAGAGAAGTATGATGTTGTAAAGTCCCTCATAGCTAGCAAGATGAAAGAGGGAGAGTTTGTTAGCAACCACGTTAAGAGAATGCAACGATACATAGATAGGTATGTCAAGCTTAATGTGAATTTTGATGAAGAGTTGGCAATCAACATAGTGTTGAATTCTTTGCCAAGTTTTTATGATCAGTTCATATCGACATATCATTTGAACAACAATGAAACTACTTTGTCTCAATTGTACAACCTCCTCCGAACAACTAAACAAGAATAAAAGGAAAAATTGTTGCCTCCACTCCTGCTGCTACTCCAGTTCTGGCCATAGGTCAAGGAGAAGGGAACAAGAGGAAAGGTCATCCTAAGAAAAAAGCTTGAAGGGAAAGTCCCATGCTGGGTTATCAAGTAGTGGACCCAAAGAAAAACCTACTTCTGATGCCCCCCTGTTTCTGATCCAAAAGAGGACACTTGCTTCTACAACAACAACAAAGGGAATTGGAAATGAAGCTGCCCAAAGTACTTGAAAGATATCAAGGATGGCAAGGTGAAGCCAAAATTGGTAGGTATTTACACTATATTATCTAGTAACTCATCATATTATCGTTCTTGGGTCCTTGATACAAGATGTGAATTTCACATTTGTTCTAATTTTAGGGGCTAAAAAGAAATGAAAATGTGGAACATGGAAGGATAAACTGGGTCATGGGGAATATTCAATCTTCACCTGTCACCAAGATTGGATTTTATGGCTTAGTGCTTAGTTGTGAGTTAGTCTTAGATTTAATAAATTGTTGCTACTCGTCATAAATGAAACAAAACATTATTTCCTTTCATGCATTGTTTATACAAGGTTTTAAATATTCTTTTAATGATCATAATGGTTCTATTTCTGCTTATAAAAATGGTGTTTTTTAATTTGAAGCTTTACCATGTGATGATGTGTATGAAACTGTGATGATTGTAGACAATTTAGGTAATAGGGTTTTCCAAATTGATGTGTCTAATGGTATATACAAAGAGTGCTTGTGGCATTGTCATCTTTAACACATAAACAAGAAACGCATCACCCAACTCCAAAATGATGAAGTGTTGGAATCATTTGACTTAAGGTCGGATGATACATGCGAATCTTGTTTATCGGGTAAGATGACAAAATCACCTTTCACTGGGTCTTGTGAAAGAGGTGAACGTTTGTTGGACCTCATACACATGGATGTGTGTGGGACTTTAGATCCATCCCAAGGGATACAAATCGATTATATGTGGTTTTCACTAATGATTATAGCAGATATGACTATATCTACTTAATCAAGCATAAGCCAAAAACCTTTGAAAAGTTCAAAGAGTTTAAACAAGAAGTTGAGAATCCATTGGGCAAGAAGATAAAGATGCTTAGATCTGATAGAGGTGGTGAGTATCTTAGTATCGAGTTCTATGACTACCAAAAGGAATGTGGAATTGTTTCACAGTTGACACCTCCCAGGACACGACAACTTAATGGTGTGGCTGAAAGGCACATCAAACCTTGTTGGACATGGTTCGTTCGATGATGAGTCGAGCTTCTATTATAATCTCATTATGGGGGTACTACTTAGCGATTTCTTCCCACATTCTTAATCTTGTCACAACTAAGTTTTGGATTAATGTCTAAGTCCATAACTATATTGGGTAATACTTGACCCGACCCGACATGGTCCATTTGGGTTGCATGGCATCATGCATTTGGATAGACTATAATGAGAGAAATAACACTTAAGGTTGGTTAATATATTATAAGTTCTAATATATTAATATGATTATTTAATTAGTATTGTTCAAGAATTAATCTAGGATTAATTAAGTGATCAAAAGAAGACTAATTAAATATATGGGTTGATTGTGTAAATAATCCATACTTATATAGTGGGCTAATGCTCCATGGATTGTCAAGTTGAGCTAAAACCTATAAGATGCTCCATGGATGATCCATGGTGTATTTGTACCCATGGATCATGGAAATTAAAGGCCATGACAATTAGGTTTTACATGGTGTAACCCTAACTATATAACGATCTTATTTTTGGAGAAAATCGGCCACTATGAATAATAGAAAGGGCTAGCCGATTTCATGAAGTGTGAATTCCTCTCAAGTCATTCCATGTGTATATGGTGTTGTGTGAACCATTTGAGGTGTCACACTTGGGGCACTAGGCACTCAAGCTTCATGAAGACAATCTACATCAAAGAGGTATGTAATTCTAACTTGATATATTCATATGAATCATGTTATTATGCCAGTTAGGATGAATACCTTGGAAAGTTCATATTTGCATGTATAATAGAGAAAACATAGATCCAAGGTATTTAGGGTTGCATGTACACTTAGGAGTGTTAGAATGCGCAAAACCCAACACTAAGAAGGTTTCCAAAACACCTCATGAGATGTGGACATGGAAGGTTCCATCGTTAGCACATATTAAGGTTTGGGGTTGTGAAGTTTTCGTAAGATGAGAGACTCACGGAAAGCTTGAACCTCGAAGCGAGAGATATATTTTCATTTGGTATCCACATAAGTCCATTGCATATTTGTTCTACAATCCTAGTGAGAATGTGGTCTTTGTAGCATGAAGGGGAGTCTTTCACGAGAGAAAGAGATCATATGTAAAGAGGACAGTAAGAGTACTATTGATATTGAAGAAATTCAAGAATGAAACGATGAAGAAACCTCTTAAGATACTAGGGCTCAACTTGAGGAAGAGATTCCAGTTGAACCAATTGATGAGTAATTACCTCTGAGGCGTTCCAATAGAGTTAGAATGCCACCTGAGCTCTATGGTTTCCATATTACTATAGATGGTGTTGCATTTATCATTGATAGTACACTGGTAATTTGGATGAACCTTAGAAGTACAAGGAAATAATGGCAGACTCTGAGGCTGCCAAATGGCAAGAGACAATGGAAAGCGAGACCATGTCCATGTATGACAACCAAGTTTGGAATTTGGTTAATAGTGTACAACGTCGTAAGATATTTGGGTGCAAATGGATCTTCAAGAAGAAGATTGAAATATATATGGAAAGGTACACACTTTCAAAGCTCGATTGGTTGCGAAAGGCTTTACTTAAATCCCGAGGGTTGACTATGACGAAACTTTCTCACTTGTGGCCAAGATAAAATCTATTAGGGAAATGCTAGCAAAAACTGCATTTAATGATTATGAAATATGGCAGATGGATGTCAAAACCACTTTCCTTAATGGGAAGTTGGCTGAGGATGTTTACATGAGTTAGTCAGATGGTTTTGTAGATGCAAAGTATCCTAATAGAGTGTGTAATCTTGAGAAATCAATTTATGGATTGAAACAAGCTTCTCGTAGATGGAATCTTTGCTTTTACGAGAAGGTCAAAGAGTTTGAATTCTCTAGAAGTAAAGATGAGTCATGTGTATATGTCACAAATAGTGATAGAATAGTAACCTTCCTGGCATTGTATGTTGATGACATAATTCTTATAGAAACAACATTCCAACATTGCAAGAGGTTAAGTCTTGGCTTGGAATATGTTTTGCTATGAAGGATCTAGGAGAGGCTTGTTGGATTAGGTGTATAAGTTCATAACTATTTTTGGTATGTACTTGACCCGGTTGACATGGTCCATTTGGGTTGCATGGCATCATGACATTTGGATAGACAAAATGAGAAAAGAACACTGATGATTTATTAATATATTAAAAGTTCTAATATATTAATAATATTATTTAATTAGTATTGATCAACAATTAATTTGGAATTAATTTAGTGATAAAAAAGAGACTAATTAAATATATAGGGTTGATTGTGTAAATCATCCATTCTTATATAGTGGGCTAATAATCCATGGTTTATTGAATTGGGCTAAAACCCATAGGGTGCTCCATGGATAGTCCATGGAGATTTTACCCATGGATCATGGTGGAAATGAAAAGCCATGTCAATTAGGGTTTATATGGTGTAACCCTACTTGTGACACAACTATAAAAGGACCCCATGGGCTACCAAAATCGGCACTAAGTGAAGAACTAGGGGCTAGCCGATTTTGAGTGTGTGTACTTCTCTCAAAGCTATTCCCAGAGTTGTGGTGTTGTGTGAAACACTTGGGGCATCACATTTGGGGTGCTAGGCTCACAAAGTTCTTAAGGAATCCAAGCAACAAGAAAGGTATGTTCTCCTACTATCTTTTATGTTTCAAGTTCAACATGTCATGCTAGTTAGGTTAAGAACCTTGGAAAAGCAAATTTGAATGTATCTTAGTAAAACATAGATCCATGGTTTCTAGGGTTTCATGTACACCTTAGGAGTGTTAGAATGCTTAAAACCCTTTAGTGGTATCAAAGCATAGACTTGTTTTCTTGATACTTGATGCAAATTGTTGAAGAAACTCAAAATTTCTGCATTCTGCTGAGTGAACTCGCTGAGTCCATGGAGGGACTCGACGGGTCCATCCATATTTTCATCCTACTCATCAAGTACGTTCTTGCACTCGACGAGTAGGAGACACATAGTGCAGTTTTTCGAGTTTTGCTGCTGGAAATGCACTAGAAACATTATCCTAAACTATTTTGGTCTTACAAAACCTGTTTTAGATGGTGTAATGGTTATGCTAATCCATTTACAATGACTATTATCAATATTTTAAGTTTTGTATGTGTTTTTATGATTCTTGAAATTGTTGATATGAGTGTTCATACAATTATGAGTTTGGTAGATCATAGGAATTATTTGCAAATTGTTTGTTAGTTTAATTCTTGATCTAAATGTTTTTTAATGGAATCCATAATTTGTCTTCAAGTTATGGATTACCAAAAGTCTTTCTTTTAAAGTCCATTAAAGAACACATAAGTTACATAAAATGAAGAGTTTTCATTTTAATAAACCATTAACTGATAAGTTACGAAGTTCAAAAGTTTTGAATAGTTACAAAACTTGCCCTCAAATTTTGGAGCATGTAAAGTCACTTTAGAAAACTTTAGTTCCAACCCCTAGAATTTTAAAAGTTAAAATTCAATCCTTATACTTTATAATATTATAAGTTAATATATATATATATATATATATATATATATATATATGTGTGTGTGTGTGTGTGTGTGTAAGAACAAGTTGTTTTATCGTTAGTAGGACTCATTAACAAAACCGGTCTATAAGGGGGGGGGGTATAAGGTTGTTGCTTATAAAATGACATCTGAATGAGTGTCCACTCTCACCCACCGCTTCCTTGACTGGTGGAGGGTCGTTTGCCGAGCGGCTAGGACAATGACTTTAATCCTCATTAAAAGTATTAATGATTATAAAGTAACTAAATTTTTTATAAATTCACAATCTTAGTTACTTTAGGAAAAATGTGAATTTGGTGCTAACCCATGAAATTACACTTTGCACCTTGCTTAAGTTGTTAGTGGAGCGTGTGTGATTAACCGACACACTAATTTGGATTTAAAAAAGTTGGAAAAGGGTGACTTAAGGTTTATCATAGATCGGTGGAGCGTGTGTGGTTAACCGGCACATCGATTAGGTGATAAACATTAAGAGCAACAAGTAATTTGCATGGTTATTCACACCTTGTTTTGTGATCCTTAGTATCCCAGTCACAAAGCTTGAAGGGCACAATCGAGATTGAAACATGCCATTGAAAAGTTCAATGAATCTCAAAAGAATCTAGGTGTTTCAAAACCAATTAAAACCAAATAATACATTTCATTTTTCGTGGTGGAAATTAGTGAATCGTCATTCACCTACCTTCAAATATTTTATCGCTTGGATTACAACATCCCTCTTCTAAGTTATAAAATGTTGTGTTGGGTCCTAGCCTTAATATTACATTTGGGAGTCTTATTAATGACTATCTTTATATCTAAGCTAAACTTGTCTTTCTTATTTTTTGGATGTCTTCCAACAATGCTACTTCTGGCTCAAACCCTACCTGCTCCTTCTCTCTCATGAACCTTTGTAGGAGAGTCATCTTTGATGTTTCCAACTTGATGGATTGGATCCAGAACATCAGGATGGTCACTTGTTACGAGGACAAGGAATATGTCCTCGACAAGGAGCTAAAGGAAATTAATGAGTCCACTGCTACTCCAGAGGAAATCGCTGACTTTAGAGCACATGAGAGATATGCTACCAAGGTGGCATGTATTATGTTGGCCACAATGCCCGCGGAACTCCATAAATCCTATGAGGACTTTTACCCTTTTGTGATGCACATGGATCTGATGGACTGCTACCATCAGAGTGCTCGTCAAGAGAGGTATGACATCATCTCTTCCATGATAACAAGTAGAATGAAGGATGGTGAATCCATCATGTGCCACTTACAGAAAATGCAAAGGTATGTGGACCGTTTGCTGAAATTGAATGTGAAATTCCCCGAGGAGTTGGCTATTGACATCATACTGCACTCCATACCTTCTTGTTATGATCAATTCCGGATGACCTATCACATGAACAAGGAGGAGGTCACACTTAGAAAACTTCAAGGACTTTTGAAGACCATCGAAACCGGTCTTAAGGTAAATCGGTTGTTACCACTCCTACTCCTACCGCGCCCTTGTTCTTGCCATCGGGCAAGGTAAAGGGAAGAAGAGGAAGAGCCCTTCGAAGGGTACTAAGGGAAAGTCTCTTGATGGCTCCTCTTCAAGTAGAACCAAAGGTGTTTATGTCACTCCTTCTGCCAACCCTAAAGAGGCTGAATGCTTCTATTGCCATGAAAAGGCGCACTGGAAGCGAAACTGCCCAAAGTATTTGCAAGATGTTAAGGATGGGAAAGTAAAACCCCACCATGCAGGTATTTACACTATATTGTCTAAAAACTCACCCTATTCTAATTCTTGGGTCTTTGATATAGGTTGTGGTATTCACATATGTTCTGATTTGCAAGGACTAAAAAGAAGTGAGAATGTGGAGCATGGGAAGATAAACTTAATCATGGGGAATAGGAAAGCTTCAACTGTAACCAAGATTGGAGTTCATTCTTTGTTTCTAAGTAGTGGGTTAACATTAGATTTGAATAAATGTTGTTACCCATCATAAATGGCGATAAATATTATTTCCTTTCATGGTTTGTGTAACGCCCGTACATCCGGGCTAGTCAATTTAGAGATAATAGGGGTCGAAAACGACTTTTCGACCAAATATTATTTAGAATAAATAATATTAACCAATTTGTAGAATACCTCTCAAGGGTTCCGTACATATAAAGAACGCCGAAATCCGAGTTATAATGAAGAAGTTATGGTTCGTCGAAGTTTACGGCAAAACCGACACGACACCGGGCGACGTAAATAGTGAATCTACGATGGATGACTTTTTAGACTTAGAAATATAAACAAAATTTTCAGTAAACTAAGAACATACGAAAAAAAGAACGCCCAAATCTGACTTCGTATGAGGAGGTTATGAATTTTCTAAGATTTGGCTTAGCAGTGCACAGTCCGAAACTTGCATTTTAGATCGAGTGGTTTTTGGCCTACACGACCTAAATGATAATTGAAGATCTCATTAATAGGAACTCAAAGGTAAAAAGACAGACGAAAACAGAGTTCGTATGTAGAAGTTATGAATTTTACGCGAACATTTAACAATATAATCTTCTTGTACTGTTAAATTTAAGACCGGTCGAGAATTAGCCGATGGAGTCAAAATGAAAGTTTTAGATCTTATTTTTACCTATGTGTGGATATAAATAACGTAAAGAATGGAGCTCATATGTGAAAGTTATAGATTTTTAGAAGCCGGAAGTATGCTGTGGGAAAATGGGTGACGTGGCACAATCTTGACCATTGTTTTCTCTCCAAGTCTTGCCATCAGATGATGACATGTGGCACTAAGTTTAGCGATATTTCACCCTATAAATAGAACCTCTTCCACCCTAATCTTCTTCACACCTTTCCCATTCTTTCTTCACTTTACTCTCTCTCTCTCTAGAACCTCTCTCTAGCACCGAAACCCCCCGAAAAGCCTAGGGAACCTCCTTAGCACGAGGCGGAAGCCCTAGAGTGCTAGACGGATCTGAGAAGAAGAGATTTTCAGCTTGGGAACACTGCTCGAAGCCAAGCCCGATTTTCTATAAAACCCGCTGTAAGTGAGCTACGCCTACGCTATTTTTAATATAGCTTTTATTTAATTATAGTAACGTTATTAGGAACTTATAATAAGTACTTGGGCTATTATTATGGGTTATATAAGTATTTTTTAACACTTATATAATAGTAATAATATCTAGACTATTAATTAGTCTTGACGAATAATAGACTAAACTCTAGTGGTAATAATACTAGGTTTCGTCGAAAGAATTTTTTAAGAAGCGAAGCGCTGTCTGAGTTCGGAATCACCACCTTTTCAAGTGACTGCATGGTCCCTTTCATCTTACACATAGATATGTATTATTTTATATAAACTACGTGTTATGTGTGCATATTATTTGTATACTTTCTATCTATGTTGGATGAACGATTTTATACAAGTTTCATATGATTTAAACTATATATGTATTTATATCTACGTAATATTTTGGGTAAAACATGGGTAGATGAAATATGAGTTGGATGATGAGTTGAGAGGTGATATAGACCATGAGGTAAGGGTGAAAGGTGGACGATGTGAGAAGCCTTGTTCCCAAATGTTGGCCCCGTCATCTTGCAGAGTATGAATGACAACCACGAACTATTCTAGACAGTCCAGTGGAACACTAGCAGGCTCGTAACCTGTAGGTGTTGTGAATGATGTGTTCATCGATGTACTCTAAAAACCATTGACATGTATTGCGAGTGGACTCTTGAAAACGATATTGTCAATAAAGAGATAACCCTAGCAGCTGTGCTCAAAGGACAATACTGGCAGTTGCGCCTCATAGAGAATGTCACAATTTTGGCAGTTGCGCCTAAGTGATAGAACTAGCAGTTGTGCTTGACAGCTGTGTCATTGAAAATGAAGGACTTCATACCAATTCCTTAGGATAATCCTTAGGAATGAATGAATGAGAAATAACTGATTCTTAGGGTAGATCCTTAAGAGTAAAGAAGATAATGAGGATGGGTAATTGGGTTAACTGTTTGATGATTTAACATAATAATTATATTATTGTGGGTTGAAAATCCTTTGTACTCACCAGGTTTCCCAACCTGACCCACTCAGTTTATTTATATCACAAGTGTTGATATGGAGTCACAATACACTGAGAAATTAAGGAGATATAAATCACTAGTGATAATGAATGTAAGTTCTGTTTATGCTTATGCTTATGTATTGACGATGACATCCCAAATGTTTTAAAATGAATAAAAATACTATTTTTCGGAAATGACCTGCTAACGTATTTATCATGTTTTACTGGGAACAAATTACACACATTTTTATTAAAAGAGGTACTCTGATTTTTATAAAGCATAAACAAAACTGGTCTTTTCTGGACGTGAAAATGGGGATGTCACAGTTTGTTTAAACAAGTATTTACTTTTTATTTTTGATAATGAATGTGATGGTATTAATGCTTTCTTTAATAATTTTCTTTCTTTTAAAGCATTACCTTGTGATGGTGTATATGAAACTGTGTCGGTTGTTGATAACCTAGGAAATAATGTGTTGTGTATTGATTCTTCCACTAACTTGGATAAAGCATCATTATGGCATTGTCGTCTTGGACATGTGAGCAAGAAATGCATAGGGCAAATCCAAAAGGACGGAGTCTTGGAGTCATTTGACCTAAAGTCGGATGATAGTTGTGAATCTTATTTACTTGGAAAAATGACAAAATCACCCTTCACTGGTACCTATGCTAGGGGTGAAGGTTTGTTGGATCTTGTACACACAGATGTGTGTGGACCCTTCAGAACCACCACAAGGGATGCTAACCGCTTCTATGTGACTTTTACTGATGATTATAGTAGATATGGATATGTCTACTTAATCAAGCATAAGTCAGAAACCTTTGAAAAGTTCAAGGAGTTTAAAGAGGAAGTGGAGAATCATATGGGCAGGAACATTAAGATGCTTCGATTCGATCGAGGTGGTAAGTATCTTAGTATAAAGTTCCTTGACTATCTTAAGGAATGTGGGATTGTCTCACAATTGACACCTCCCAGAACCCCACAGCTTAATGGTGTGGCTGACAGGCGTAATCGAACCTTGTCGACATGGTTCGTTCCATGATGAGTCGACCTTCGCTACCAATCTCATTTTGGGGGTATGCCTTAGAGACTGCCACCCAAATTCTTAATCTAGTCCCTACCAAAAAGGTTGCCAAAACACCTCATGAGACGTGGACTGGGAAAGTTCCCAATTTGGACCACATCAAGATTTGGGGTTGCGAGGCTTTCATGAGGTGCAAGACTCACGATAAGCTCGAACCTCGAAGTGAGAGGTGTATTTTCATTGGCTACCCACAAAAATCCTTTGGTTACCTCTTCTACAGACCTAATGATAATGTGGTCTTTGTAGCAAGGAGAAGAGTCTTGAGAGAGAGAGAGAGAGAGAGAGAGAGAGAGAGAGAGAGAGAAAGAGAGAGAGAGAGAGAGAGAGAGTTCATAAGCCAAGGAAACAGTGGGAGGCAAATTGACCTTGAAGAAATTCAAGAATCAAGTGGTGAAAGAACCTCGAACCCTAGCAATCATCCTGAGGAGGAAACTCCTGTTGATCCAACTGACGAGTATGTACCTCTGAGGCAGTCCACGAGAGTTAGGAATACACCTGAGCATTACTATGGTATCCATATTACTGCGGAAGGTGATACACTTATCAGTGATAATACACTGGTAGGTATGGATGAACCTAACAGCTACACAGAAGCTATGGCAGGTCCTAAGTCTACTAAATGGATAGAGGCTATGGACAACGAGATACAATCCATGTATGACAATCAAGTTTGGAACTTGGTTGACAATGTACAAGGTCGTAAGACAGTAGGGTGCAAATGGATCTTCAAGAAGAAGACCGACATGGATGGTAATGTACACACTTATAAGGTGCGACTGGTTGCAAAGGGCTTTTCTCAAACTCTGGGAGTTGATTATGATGAGACCTTTTCACCAATAGCAAATATTAACTCTATTAGGGTTATGTTAGCCATTGCTGCATTTCATGATTATGAAATATGACAAATGGATGTTAAAACCGCTTTCCTTAATAGAAGGTTAGCTGAGGATGTTTATGATGGGTTTTGAGCATTCTAACACTTCCTAAGTGTACATGCAACCCTAATAACCTTGGATCTATGTTTGTCTAATTGTCATGCAAAGTTGAATTCCAAGGTTATATTTCTATCTAGCATACATGGGGAACAATTTTAACATAAAGTATAGATAGAATAACTTACCTTGTTGTTGCTTGTGTTCCTTGAAACCTTGTGAGCCTAGCACCCCAAGTGTGATGCCTCAAATGCTTCACACAACACCAAATGCTCTTGGAAGAACTTATGAGAGAATACTCACTTCACAAAATCGGCCAAGCCCTCTATTTCTTAGTGTGTAGCCGATTTGGGAGGAGATCATATTGCTTATATAGTGTTGACACACCTAGGGTTAAACCCTAATGTGTCATGACTCTTCATTTCCATGACCCATGGGTTTGTAACTCCCATGGAGCATCCATGGAGCATCCTATGGGTGGAACCCAACTTGATGATCCATGGAGCCTTTTAGCCCACTATACAAGATATGGATGATTTACTTAATCAACCCATATATTTAATTAGTTATCTTTTGATCACTTAATTAATTCTAAATTAATTCTTGATCAAACTAATCAATAATATTATTAATATATTAGAACTTATAATATATTAATAATCTCCAAGTGTTATTTCTCTCATTTAGTCTATCCAATTGCATGGTGCCATGCAACCCAAATGGACCATGCCGGGTCGGGTCAAGTACATACCAGAAATAGTTATGGACTTAGACACCTTATCCAACAGTCTCCCACTTGGATAAGTCTAGTAACTATTACTGCAAGTATGACTTCAGGAACCGATCGGCAATCGTAGCTCTTTACAAGGTTTCTCGAAACTTGAGAAGATGATGGTACGCCATTTAAGATAAGTGATCATATAATCCTCTGTTCTAGATATCAGTCGGACAAATACATGGAACAATGTCTTACTTATTGTCCAACATTTGTTTCCCGATTTCCGATTTGTTTGACAAAGAACTTTATTGAACACATCAATTTAGTTCTGACCGGGCCCGGTACATAGGTCAAAACAAAATCATCGAGGGGCCCAGATATCAGCTTCTAATCCAAGAAGGAACAGATAAACTTCGACTCATATGTTTGTTCTACTACTCATTGAATTACACACAAGAGCACGATTTTATAACATCGAGTTACCAATGCGTTTTTCGTACAATCAATGCATAACCAACTCGTAAGTAACAAATCATATCTCTAGGTTTAAAGACTTATATGATATTACCGTCTCACGATCACTCGAGATAGAATTCCATGAAGTGATTCCAGTGAGCGTGGGTTGAGTCCAATGCTCAGAACTTATGAGCACTCATGATTGTTGTAGCCTTGTCCCAGACCTCTACAACCAAACATGACAGTCTTGATTCATACCTACTTCCGACATATGACCGACTGTGGAGGTTTGAACAATATGTTATACCAAACAAAATTATTCTGGAAGTCAAAACATGCAAAAGAAATATAGTAAACGATCGACAAGAGATAGCAACACTTTACTCATAAATAAAACACTTTTATTCATCATCAAATGTCAATTACACTTTACAAATTTCAAGATTATCTAACTACTAAATCTAATATAATCCTTCAGCCCTATGCCCCGAGCATGCTGGAGATGCTTAACCCGAGTCAGTCCCTTCGTGAGGGGATCTGCCGGATTCTCATCTGATGATACCCTCTTTGCCACGAGGAGTCCTTCTTCGATCCGATGTCTGATGAAATGGTATTTTCTGTCGATGTGTCTGGATCTCCCGTGATCCCTTGGTTCCTTGGCTAAGGCAACAGCACTTTCACTATCACAGAAAATTTCCATCGGCTCTTTAATAGCTGGTACAACTCCAAGGTCTCCAATGAAGTTCCTCAGCCATAACGCCTCCTTTGCCGCTTCGCTAGCTGCAATATACTCTGATTCACAAGTAGAATCTGCCACTGTCTCTTGCTTGGAACTCTTCCAAGAAATTGCTCCTCCATTTAGGGTAAAGACCCAGCCCGACTGAGAGCAGAAGTTATCCCTATCAGTCTGGAAGCTAGCATCACTATACCCTACAACTCTCAAGTCATCACTCCCACCGAGGGTAAGGACCCAGTCCTTAGTCCTTCGTAGGTACTTGAGAATATTCTTTACCGCATTCCAGTGTGCCTTGCCAGGGTTCCCCTGAAACCTGCTAACCATGCTCAAGGCAAAGGCTACATCAGGTCGAGTACACGTCATAGTGTACATGATCGAACCTACAGCCGAAGCATAAGGTATTCGACTCATTTCTGCTATCTCAGCCTCAGTGCTAGGGCTTTGTGTCTTACTCAACTTGGCGCTACTCTGGATGGGCAACTCTCCTTTCTTGGAGTCTTGCATTCTGAATCTCTTCAGAATCTTCTCCAAGTAGGTACTTTGACTAAGTCCAATTAGTCTTTTACTCCGATCTCTCAAGATTCTTATCCCCAAAATATAGGCAGCTTCACCAAGGTCCTTCATAGCGAAACACTTTCCAAGCCAGGACTTTACTTCCTGCAGGGTTGGAATGTCGTTTCTTATGAGTAGTATGTCATCCACATACAATACCAAAAAGCTAACTATACTCCCACTAGCCTTGACATATACACAAGATTCATCTTCACTCCTAGAAAAGCCAAATTCCTTGACCTTTTCATCAAAGCAAAGATTCCATCTGCGAGGTGCTTGCTTTAATCCATAAATGGATTTCTCAAGCTTACACACTCTATTGGGGTACTCGTTACTGACAAAACCCTCTGGCTGACTCATGTAAACATCTTCAGCCAACTTCCCATTAAGGAAAGCGGTTTTGACATCCATTTGCCAAATTTCATAGTCATGAAATGCGGCTATGGCTAACAGAACCCGAATAGACTTAATCTTGGCTACCGGAGAAAAGGTCTCATCATAATCCACTCCAGGAATTTGAGAGAAGCCCTTTGCAACCAGTCTAGCCTTATAAGTGTGTACTTTACCATCCATGTCGGTCTTCTTCTTGAAAACCCATTTGCACCCTACAGTCTTTCGACCTGGTACATTCTCAACCAAGTTCCAAACTTGATTGTCATACATGGATTGTATCTCGCTATCCATAGCCTCTTTCCATTTGGCAGACTCGGGGCCCGCCATGGCTTCCTCGTAGCTGTTAGGGTCATCTTGACTTACTAGTGTCTCATCACTAATAAGTGTCTCACCTTCTGCAGTAATATGGAATCCATAGTAATGCTCAGGTGCACTCCTAACTCTCGTGGAACGCCTCAGAGGTACAGATTCGTCAATTGGCTCAACAGGAGTTTCCTCCTCAAGTTGAGGGCTAGAGTTTGAAGTTCCTTCACCACTTGACTCTTGAATTTCTTCAAGATCAACTTGCCTCCCACTGTCTCCTTGGCTTATAAACTCTCTTTCTCGAAAGACTCCTCTTCTTGCTACAAAGACCACATTGTCACTAGGTCTGTAGAAGAGGTAACCAAAGGAATGCTGTGGGTAGCCGATGAAAATACACCTCTCGCTTCGGGGTTCGAGCTTATCATGAGTCTCGCGTCTCACGAAAGCCTCGCAACCCCAAATCTTGATGTGGTCTAGTTTAGGTACTTTACCAGTCCACATCTCGTGAGGAGTTTTGGCAACTTTCTTTGTAGGGACTAGATTGAGGATATGGGCGGCAGTCTCTAAGGCATACCCCCAGAATGAGATTGGTAGCGAAGCTCGACTCATCATGGAACGAACCATGTCCAACAAGGTTCGATTACGCCTCTCAGCCACACCATTCAACTGCGGTGTCCTAGGAGGTGTCAATTGTGAGACAATCCCACATCCTTTAGATAGTCGAGGAACTCTGAACTAAGATACTCACCACCTCGATCGGATCGAAGCATCTTAATGTTCCTGCCCAATTGATTCTCGACTTCCTGTTTAAATTCCTTAAACTTCTCGAAAGTCTCTGACTTATGCTTGATTAAGTAGACATATCCATATCTACTATAATCATCGGTAAAAGTCAAATAATAACGATTAGCATCCCTAGTGGCATGTTTGAATGGTCCACACACATCCGTGTGTATAAGGTCCAACAAACCTTCACCCCTTTCACACGAGCCTGTGAAGGGTGACTTTGTCATTTTTCCAAGTAAGCATGATTCGCAACTATCATTTGACTTTAGGTCAAACGACTCCAAGACTCCATCCTTTTGGAGTTGGCCTATGCGTTTCTTGCTTATATGTCCAAGACGACAATGCCATAATGATGCTTTATCCAAGTTATTATTATTATTAGAATCAATACACAAAACATTATTTCCTAAGTTATCTACAATAGATACAGCTTCATACACACCATCACAAGGTAATGCTTTAAAATAAAGAAAATTATTAAAGAAAGCATTAATCAAACCAACTTCATTATCAAACGAAAAGGTGAAACCTTGTTTGTACAATGCATGAAAGGAAATAATATTTCTTGCCATTTCTGGCGAATAACAACATTTATTCAAATCTAAATTTAACCCACTACTTAGCGATAAAGTATAAACTCCAATCTTGGTGACAGGTGTAACTTTCCTATTCCCCATGATTAAGTTTATTCTTCCTTGCTCCACATTCTCACTTCTTCCTAGTCCCTGCAAGTCACAACAAATATGAATACCGCAACCTGTATCAAGGACCCAAGATTTCGAATGGGGTGAGTTATTAGAAATGATAGTGTAAATACCTGCATGGTTGGGTTTGACTTTCCCATCCTTCACATCCTGCTGGTACTTTGGGCAGTTCCGCTTCCAATGAGCTTTTTCATGGCAATTGGTTCCACTTGAAGAAGAGCCATCAAGGGTCCGAGCCTTGGTACCCTTTGAAGATCTCTTTCTCTTCCTCCCTCGACTTTGCCCGATTGCCAAGACCGGAGTTGAGTCTGGAGTAGGAGTGATAGCAACCGACTTCCCCTTAAGACCTGTTTCTGCGGTCTTGAGAAGTCCCTGAAGTTTGCTGAGGGTGACCTCTTCCTTGTTCATATGATATGTCATGCGGAATTGATCATAGCACGATGGTAAGGAGTGCAAAATGATATCTATTGCAAGCTCCTCAGGGAAGTTCACATTGAGCTTCAACAACCGATCCACATACCTTTGCATTTTCTGCATGTGGCTCGTGACGGACTCTCCGTCCTTCATCATGGTTGTTATCATGGAGCAGATGACTTCGTACCTCTCTTATCGTGCACTTTGATGGTATCTTTCCATCAAATCTTGGTGCATTTCATAAGGGTAGAAGTCTTCATAAGACTTTTGGAGTTCAGCTGTCATGGTGGCTAACATGATGCAAGCCACCTTGGTTGCATCTCTTTCATGAGTATGAAAGTCAGCGATCTCCTGGGGAGTTGCAGTGGACTCGTCAATTTCCTTAAGCTCCTTGTCAAGGACATATTCTTTGTCCTCGTAGCGGGTAATCATCCTGATGTTTCTGATCCACTTATTGAAGTTGGATCCATCGAAGGTGACTTTCCCACATAGACTCATAAGAGTAAAGGAGCCATTAGGATTCGAGCCAGAAGCATTATTTGAAGACATCTGAAAAGAAGAACAAGTTTAGTTTAGATTTAAGAGAGTCCTTAATAAAACACCCAAATGTAATATTAAGGCTAGGATCCAATCACAATATAATATAACTTAGAAGAGGTATGCCGTAATCTAAGCTATATCATATTTGAAAGGTAGGTGAATGACGATTCACCAATTTCCACCATGAAAACCGAAATATTAAATATTTAGTTTTTATTGGTTTTAGAAATTCCTAGATTCTTTGAGATCCAATGAACTTTTCAAAGGCATGTTTCAATCTCGGGAGTGCCCTCCAGGTTTTGTGACTGGGATGCCGAGGATCACAAAATGAGGTGTGAAGTAACCATGCAAATCACTTGGTACCCTTAAAGTTTATCACTCAATCGATGTGCCGGTAAACCACACACGCTCCACCGATACTATAATAAACCTTAAGTCACCCTTTACCTACCTTGTTAAGTCCAAGTTAGTGTGCCGGTTAACCACACACGCTCCACCAACGACTCAGACAAAGTGTAAAGTGTAATTTCATGGATTAGCACCTTATTCACATTTTTCCTAAAGTAACTAAGATTGGGAATTTAATAAAACGTTTAGTTACTTTATTATATTCATCATACTTTGAATGAGAATTTATAAGTCCTTGTCTTACCCGTTCGGCTAACGACCCTCCACCAGTCAAGCAAGCGGTGGGTGAGAATATACACCCATTAAGTCACCATTTTATAGGCAACAACCTTATACCCACCTTATAGACCGGCTTCGTGAATGAGGCGTACTAGCGGTAAGACGACTTTATTCTTATACATATATATATATATATATATAATTATTAAATTATCATAATATAAGTATAAGGGTTGAATTTTAACTTTTAAAATTCTAGGGGTTGGAACTAAAGTTTTAACTTAACTTTACTTGTTCCAAAACTTGAGGGCAAGTTTTGTAACTTTCAAAACTTTTCATTTCTTGTAACTTATGAGTTTAATAGAGTCATAAAATGAAGACTCTTCATTTTTTATAACTCTTGTGTTTTCTTAATGGTTTTAACTCAAGTGTGACTCTTGGTTTTCCATAACTTAAGGATAAGTTATGGACTCCATTAAAACACATTATGATCAAGAATTAAACTACCAAATAGGTTACAAATAATTCCTATGATCATCTAAAACATCATAAGAACAAGAACATGAATATGAACACAATCAAAAAATTACATAAAACTTTGTAATTTTTGATAACTAGTTGTTGTAAATGAATTAGCAAGACATTACACCACCAAAAACAAGTTTACATTTCCTAAAACAGTTTAGGGTAATGTTTCTAATTCATTTCCAGCAACTGAATCGAAATTCTGCACTCATTCGACCCTACTCGCCGAGTGCATGAACATGACTCGCCGAGTTGGTTGAAGATACACATGGACTCGACGAGTCCCCCCTATAGACTCGACGAGTCCATTCGCAGACAACAAATTTCCGATTCTGTTTTCAACTTTTAAGAACAAATAAGAACAAACAAGCCTAGGCTCTGATACCACTGATGGGTTTTGAGCATTCTAACACTTCCTAAGTGTACATGCAACCCTAATAACCTTGGATCTATGTTTGTCTAATTGTCATGCAAAGTTGAATTCCAAGGTTATATTCCTATCTAGCATACATGGGGAACAATTTTAACATAAAGTATAGATAGAATAACTTACCTTGTTGTTGCTTGTGTTCCTTGAAACCTTGTGAGCCTAGCACCCCAAGTGTGATGCCTCAAATGCTTCACACAACACCAAATGCTCTTGGAAGAACTTATGAGAGAATACTCACTTCACAAAATCGGCCAAGCCCTCTATTTCTTAGTGTGTAGCCGATTTGGGAGGAGATCATATTGCTTATATAGTGTTGACACACCTAGGGTTAAACCCTAATGTGTCATGACTCTTCATTTCCATGACCCATGGGTTTGTAACTCCCATGGAGCATCCATGGAGCATCCTATGGGTGGAACCCAACTTGATGATCCATGGAGCCTTTTAGCCCACTATACAAGATATGGATGATTTACTTAATCAACCCATATATTTAATTAGTTATCTTTTGATCACTTAATTAATTCTAAATTAATTCTTGATCAAACTAATCAAATAATATTATTAATATATTAGAACTTATAATATATTAATAATCTCCAAGTGTTATTTCTCTCATTTAGTCTATCCAATTGCATGGTGCCATGCAACCCAAATGGACCATGCCGGGTCGGGTCAAGTACATACCAGAAATAGTTATGGACTTAGACACCTTATCCAACAGTTTACATGACTCAACCAGAGGGTTTTTTCAGTACAGAGTACCTTAATAGAGCGTGTACGCTTAAGAAATCCATCTATGGATTTAAACAAGCACCTCGCAGATGGAATCTTTGTTTCGATGAGAAAGTCAAAGAGTTGGCTTTTCGAGGAGTGAAGATGAACCTTGTGTATATGTCAAGGCTAGTGGGAGTATAATTAGCTTTTTGGTATTGTATGTGGATGACATACTACTCATAGGAAATGACATCCCGACTCTGTAGGAAGTGAAGTCTTAGTTTAGGAAGTGTTTCGCTATGAAGGACCTTGGAGAAGCTGCCTATATCCTAGGGATAAGGATTTTGAGAGATAGGAGTAAGAGACTAATTGGAATGAGTCAGAGTGCCTACTTGGATAAGGTGATGAATAGGTTCAGCATGCAGGATTCCAAGAAAGGAGAATCACTGATCCATAGTAACGTCAGATTGCGTAAGACTCAAATCCCGAGTACAAAGGCTGAGATAGCTGAGATGAGTCGAGTACCATATGCTTCTGCTTTAGGCTCGATCATGTATGTTATGACTTGTACTCATCCTGATGTGGCCTTTGCTTTGAGCATGGTCAACAGATATCAGGGGAACCCTGGAAAGGCTCACTAGATTGCAGTAAAGAACATTCTCAAGTATCTGCAGAGGACTAAGGACTGGGTCCTTACCCTCGGTGGGAGTGATGACTTGAGAGTAGCAGGGTATAGTGATTTTATCTTCCATACTGATAGGGATAATTTCCGCTCTCAGTCAGGCTGGGTTTTTACCTTAAATGGAGGAGCGAGTACTTGGAAAAGTTCCAAGAATGAGACAGTGGCTGTGCAACTTGAAAATTAGAGTATATATCAGCAAGTGAGGTAGCAAAGAAGGCAATATGGCTGAAAAACTTCATTGGAGACCTTGGAGTAGTACCAGTTATAAAGTAGCCTATGGAGATTTTCTGTGATAGTGAAAGTGCAATTGCCTTAGCCACAGAACCAAGGGATCACGGAAGATCCAAACACATCAACAGAGAATACCATTTCATTAGACATCGAATAGAAGAAGGACTCCTCGTGGCAAAGAGGGTATCATCGGATAAGAACCCAACAGATCCCCTCACGAAGGGATTGGGTAGGGTTAAGCATCTTTAGCATGCGAGGCGCATTGGGCTAAATGATGATATTAGTTTTAGAATTTAGATAGCTTTTGAAATTTGTAAAGTGTAATTGACATTTGATGATAAATAAAAGTTGTTGTTTATTTATAAGTAAAGTGTTGCTATCTTTTGTCAATCATTTACTATCATTTCATTTTTGCATGTTTTGACTTCCAGAATAATTATGTTATGGTATATCATATTTTTCAAACCATCCACAATCAATCATATTTTGGAAATAGGTAATGAGGCAAGATTGTCATGAAGGGTCTGTAGTTTGTCTGGGACAAAGGGGATGCAGTGTTCACGAATACTCCTGGAATAGAGATTCGAGTATTAGATTCAACCCACGCTAACTTGTATCACTTCATGGAATCTATCTCGAGTGATTGTGAGACTATAATATCATATAAGTCTTCAAATTTAGAGATATGAGTTGTTGACTATGAGTTGGTTATACATTGATTGTACAAAAACGCATTGGTAACTCGATGTTATAAAACTCGCATTTGTGTATGATTCAACAAGTAGTAGAACAAGCATATGAGTCAAAGTTTATCTGTTCCTTTTAGTACTTGGAGGATTAAAAGCGATATTTGGGCCCCTCGATGATTTTGTTTTGACCTATGTACCGGGACCGGTCAGAACTAAATTGACGTATTCGATTTAGTTATATGTCAAACAAATCGGAAATCGAGAAACAAACTGCTGGACAATAAGTACGACATTGTTCCATGTATTTGTCCGACTGATATGTTGAGAGTAGAGGATTATATGATCACTTATCTTAAATGGCGTATCATCATCATCTTAGTTCCGCGAGACTTTGAAAGAGCTACAATTGCTGATCAGTTCCTGAAGTCATACTTGAAGTTATAGTTATTAGGGCTTATCCAAGTGGGAGACTGTTGGATTAGGTGTGTAAGTTCATATGTATTTCTGGTATGTACTTGATCCGGTGGGCATGGTCCATTGGGGTTGCATGGCATCATGACACTTGGATAGACAAAATGAGAAAAGAACATTGATGATTTATTAATATATTATAAGTTATAATATAATAATAATAATATTTAATTAGTATTGATCAAGAATTAATTTGGAGTTAATTTAGTAATAAAAAAGAGACTAATTAAGTATATGGGGTTGATTGTGTAAATCATCCATTCTTATATAGTGGGCTAATGATCCATGGTTTATTGAATTGGGCTAAAACCCATAGGGTGTTCCATGGATAGTCCATGGAGGTTAAAACCCATGGATCATGGTGGAAATAAAAAGACATGTCAATTAGGGTTTACATGGTGTAACTCTACTTGTGACACAACTATAAAAGGACTCCATGGGCTACCAAAATCGGCACTAAGTGAAGAACTAAGGGGCTAGCCGATTATGAGTGTGTGTGTATTTCTCTCAAAGTTATTCCAAGAGTTGGGGTGTTGTGTGAAACACTTGAGGCATCACATTTGGGGTGCTAGGCTCACAAAGTTCTTAAGGAATCCAAGCAATAAGAAAGGTATGTTCTCCTACTAGCTTTAATGTTTCAAGTTCCCCATGTCATGTTAGTTAGGTTAAGAACCTTGGAAAATCAAATTTTCATGTATCTTAGTAAAACATAGATCCAAGGTTTCTAGGGTTGCATGTACACCTTAGGAGTGTTAGAATGTCAAAACCCTTCAAGACTGCCTATATTTTGGGGACAAGAATTATTACAGATATGAGTAAGAGAATAATTGGACTTAGTCAAAGTACTTACTTGGAAAATGTGCTAAAGCGTTTTAGCATGGAGAATTCCAAAAAATGAGAACTACCTATCCAAAGTAATACCAAACAGAGTAAGACTCAGAGTCTGAGTACTGATGCAAAGATAGTAGAAATAAGTTGGAATCTATATGCTTCCTCTGTTGGATCGATTATGTATGTTATGAAATGTGTTCACCCTAAATATTCTCAAGTATCTGAAAAGAACTAAGGACTGGGTCCTAGTGCTTGGTGGCAGTGATAACTTGAGAGTAACTGGGTATAGTGATGCTAACTTTCAAACGGACAGAGACAACTTCAGTTCTTAATATAACTGGGTGTTTACCTTAAATGGAGGAGTGGTAACCTAGAAAAGTTCCAAACAGGAAACGGTGGCTAATTCTACTTGTGAATCAGAGTACATAGTGGCGAGCGAAGCAATGAAGGAGGCTATTTGGTTGAAGAACTTCATTGGAGACCTTGGAGTTGTTCCATCCATCAAGGAACCAATGTAAACTTTATATGATACTGAAGGGGAAGTTACCTTAACAAAGGAATTAATAGATCATGGCAGATCAAGACATATCGACATAAAATATCATTTCATTTGACATATAGTAGAAGAAGGCCACCTCATATTTAAGAGGGCATCATCAGAAGAGAATCCTACATATCCCCTCACAAAGGGTCTGAGTAGGATTAAGCACGTCGAGCATGCTAGGAGCATTGGCCTAAAAATTGATATTAGTTTTATGAGTTAGATAATCATTTAGAAACTTGTAACAAGCAAATGTAATTGACTTTTGATGATTAAATAATGGAGAATTATTTATGAGTGTTGTTACTATCTTTTGTCAATTGTTTCTTATTGTGTTTCATTTTGCGTGTTTTACTTCACGAATAATTCGATTATTCAAACATCCACAATCGATCATATTTTTGGAAGTAAGTAGTGAATTAAAGATGTCATGATTCGAATTATAGATTGTCTAAAGAGTTTCAGACATAGCAATAGTTTTGTTGCAATATTCATGAGTGCTTTGAAATGGAGAATTTAAGTACTGGATTAAACTACGCTCAAAGAATTACTTTGTAACATCCCAAATTTCAAGTCCAAAAATTTCATTTTTATTTAACTGATTATAGAAACATTCATAAGAAAATCTCGTAAAAATATATCATTGCGTAAATCAATATATTATGTATGAAAACCCAAATCATAAAATAGTAACATGTAAGAGTACAATCCCAGAATATCTCAAGTGCGGAAAACCAATGCGTGTGTGTATGATGTGCTGCTACCGCACCAGCTCCTTCCCCTTTGCTGAAGAGGTACCTGAAACCAAAACTGTAAACTATAAGCACGAAGCTTAGTGAGTTCCCCCATCGTACCACATACCATACAATCATATAGCATACATACTTCTGGGAAATTATGGGGTGCCCGACCTACCCGGTACGACCATTCCGGGGTGCCGACCTACCCGATACGACCATTCATGTCAAGCCATTATGGGGTGCTAACCTACTTGTGTCAAGCCATTCTGGGGTGCTGACCTACCCGTCGGTCCTAACAACTGACCCTCGGGGACTATTCCACCCCCTACTGCTACTCTCACATATATCATAACATAAACATACTATCAGACATATCTGGGGTGTCCGAACTACCCTTCGTTCCTAATAACAAAACTTGGGGACTATTCCCCTCCTACTACCACTATCACATATAACATATCGTGCCAGCATATAAACATATCATCACATACTGTCAGACATATCTCGGGTGCCTGACCTACCCATCGGTCCTAACAGCCATACTCTACTACTATCACATATAACATATCATGCCAAAATATAACATATCAGGTAATAACAAACCTAGATGATATCACAAAGACGATCATCTAACATACAACTCCTACTGGTGCGCCAACATTGTGACCTTAGACCCACCGCTACTAGAAGGTAACTCACCTTGCAAGTCTGACTGCGGAAAAGCTGATCTGCAGATGTCTGACTGCTGCTCCGGCGATCCTCCGACTGTAAATCCATAAAACACTTAATCAAACACCGATAACTACTCTTAGGGTAAAATGACTATTTTACCTCTGACCAAGTTAAAGTCAAAGTCAAAGTCAACTTCCAGTTGACCCGACTCGCCGAGTTGGGCCACCAACTCATCGAGTCCCTATCCTTTCATCTGGCCTTCTTCATGCCTCAACTCGTCAACGACTCGACGAGTTCTCCTTCTAACATAACTCCGAATGAGCCTTCATCCAACTCGCCGAGTTATATGAACAACTCGTCGAGTTCATTACCATCCTATGAACAAATCCTGTCCTTGACTCGCCGAGTTGTATGAACAAATCGTCGAGTTCATCTTCAATGTTGGGAGATTGCCTTGGACTCGTCGAGTCTGTTCATACACTGGTCAAGTCCCATGGTTCTCATGTCCTTTTTCACATCTGAACATCTACGGGACTCCCCTCCCTAACATCTGGTCCATTCGCAAAATGGATTCTGTGGTCATTACGCCTCGACTCGCCGAGTCCCAAGAACAACTCGACGAGTCCATCCTTGACCAATACTATACAGTCAATTTAAATGGGTCTTAACACTTCAAAACCATAGATCTGGCCTCATAATGTCCATTTTATACGTAGAGTTCCAAACTTGGTGCACATGCATGGGGGTTTTTGGCTCAAAAATCCATAAAAGGTGCTCTACAATGTGCATGGGGCTCTCATGACCATAAAGTTGGCACCTTTATGCCATGAGACCCCTCCAATGACTCAGATCTAAAAGTAGAACTCCATGAATCCCATCACAAATCCAGAAATGGCTTAGAAAGCCCTAAATGCACCCAAAATCTAAGCCCAAAAGATGAACAACCACAAGAAATACCAAAACAGGGGGAATTTACCTTGATTGAGCTGAAAATGGAATAAGATCTCTGGATCTACAAACCCCAAATCGAATTCCCAAGCTTCCTCCATCCTTCCAAGCTTCACAACCACCCAAAAGCACCAAAAATGGCCTTAGATCATTCAAAGCGGCTAGGGTTTCGATAAGAAGTGTTCTGGAAGCATAAGGGACAATGGAGGTTGCAATAAGACGTTTAAATAGGGTGCAACCCCTCAGATTTAGGGTTTCCCTCAAACAACACCTACTCGCCCAGTCAGTCTCCCGGCTCGTCGAATAGGTCACTTAAAATGCTTGCGGATCGCGACCCTACTCGACGAGTTGGGCCACCAACTCGTCGAGTTCCAGAGGAAAATACAGAAATGCTTAAATTAAATGCATACCGGGAATCAGGTGTTACATACTTCATGGAATTTATCACGAGTAATTTTGATACGATAATATCTTATAATCTTTAAACGAAGATATATGCGTCGTGGTGTACAAATCAATTGTGCATTGATAATATGTAAACGCATCTGTAACTTGATGTTATAGAACACATTGTTGTGCATGATTTTGTATGTAAATAGTACACGCATATAAGTCAAAGTTTATCTGTTCCTTTTGCCTTAATGGGAAAAGTGATATCTTGGGCCCCTCGATGATTTGGTGTTAACTTATAATGTTGGGCCCGACCAGGTCTAAATTGATGTGTTCGACTAGTAGTTCCTTTTCATTACAAATCATAAATTAGGAAACAGAGTATTGGATAATGAGGTTGATTTTGTTCCATGTATCATGTCCAAATGATATCTTGCAAAATGGAGGATTATATGATCACTTATCTTAGGACAAGTAACTGACTGGGTTAGAGTTCGACAACAACTTTTGAGAGCTAAAATTTACTGACCAGTTTAGAAATTATACTGATAATTATAGTTATTAGACTTATCCAAGTGGGATACTGTTGGATTAGGTGTTTAAGCCCATAACTATATTTGGTATATACTTGAATTGTTAGTACATAGTGCTTTTGGGTTGCCCTCAAAACTAGCAACTGTACAAAATGATTTTTGGAGAGAGTGGTTGATTTATTAATTGATTAATAATTTGAAATAAGCTTAATATATTTTGAGAATAATTTATTAATTAGAAATAGTAATATTTAATTAATATTAAATCATAAATTAACTGAAATTAATTTTGGGATTAATAGAATTAATTAAAAGTGCAGGGTCTAAAGTGAAATTGTTCAATAGTTGTACACGAGACTCCAAAACCTTCTTGGAGAAGGCTGGACGGTTTCTATAAGGATATTCTAGGGTTTCTAGAATATCCCATGTGGGTAAATATAGAGCTGGATAATTACCAATTTGAAATATTATTATTATATTCATATTAGGGTTATCCAAGGCTTCGCTATTGCACTATAAAAGGGCCTTTGCACTTAAGGATTTCGGTCACTCATACTCTTGAAGAGATATCTAAAATTCTAAGCTCCCATCTCCTTTCTCCATATTCATCCTCTTGCTAGTGCTGGGTGTGAACCACTAGAGGCACGACATTTTGTGTTGCTTGTTATCAAGGCTTCAACAACAAAAGGATCTTTGTTATTTGTTAATAACAATCAAGGTATGTTCCTATTAACCCTAATTAGAATTTAGAAAATATGCTAGGGATCTTAGGGTTTCTTGTTTGATGCTCATAGTTGTATATTAAATTAAAGAAAACATAGATCTTATTCCATGGTTGCATGCACACTTAAGAGTTTTATTTGTTTTGCATAAAACCCATCACTATTATATCTTGAATCTTTATAAAAATTGGCACATTTGGTCCCTTGAAATAAAAGGCTCATGAAATTGGTTGTATGCAGCGCGTACATAAGAGTACGCGCTGCGTGCTCATGCAATGTGCATGATCGCGGATTACCAGCTAGTACGCTGGGCGTACGTGTGGTACGTCGGGTGTACTAGCCCATATTTCAAACCCTGATTTTAGGGGTTTCCCTCTATTTAAGGAACATTATGTCTTTATTTGATCATCCTTATTAGCCTCCAAACCCTCTCTAAAACCCTAAGCCCGAGTTGTGTTGCTTGTGTGAGTTGTTTTTCAAGTTTCTTAGTGTTCTTGGTGCTTGTGGTGGAAAAAGGAGACTTGAGAAGAAGGAGTGGGTGCTTTCAAGCTTGTTGATCCATAAACCTTCCGTCTTTGTGCATCATTTTCTGGTAGAAAGTCTATACATTGGCAATTCTTTCTTTAGATCTTCATGGTTGAAGTTTTAAGAACTTTTGTCCCCAAGATTGGACCTGTATGAGTTTGGAGCACTCTAGGGAATTGTAGTTGTGCTTTAATGCATTTTTCGACCTATAGATCCATAAAAATGGTTCCTTGATCATTCCATTTGGCTCATGCATGAGTAAGGTAGCTTAGAGTGCATTAAAAACTAAATATTGTTGCATTGGGTCCTTCCTAGCCATGTAGAGGATTAAAGCCAATGACTTTATGGATTAAGACACAAACTTAATGGAAGTAGAGGTAGACGGAGTACACCGGGCATACTTCTAGCTACGCTCAACGTAGCGGGTTCCTCCCCAGATGAAAGCTGACTTCGTTGTACACCCAACATAAGGAATGGAACGTTCAACGTACTCGGTGAGCGTTGACTTTTGTTGACTTTGACCCTTTGTCAAGATTAAGGGTTTTGGACCATGAGAAGGGAAAAATGGTCCTTTTTACCTTAGAAGGTTTAGCTATGGGATTTGGAATCGGGAGTGAGTTTTGGACCTTAATTATTAATTAGGGTTAATTATTTTGCTGACTTTCGGTTACTAGATTTACGTGTCGTCAGTATCAGGTGAGTCTCCTCACTTATTCTTACCTATGTGGTAGAATAGCTGTATTTATGATGACCAGCTTGGTCTAGCTATTATGGTTATGTTATACTATCTATATGTGATTGAGGCTGTTGATAGCCAACCAAGGTTGCTAATAACTCACAAGGCATGCTGTTAGCTTATTGGGGCTATTATTAGTCCCCAGAGTTGCTGATAACCCATAGCTTTTTATTTATTCTGTGTTGTATGTGGTATCTTGGGGAACTCACTAAGCTTCATGCTTAAAGTTGTTAATTTATATGTGGCAGGTACTTCCGAGGACCGCGGGAAGATGAAGGTCTAATTGTACACATGCTGGGAGATTTACTACTGGGACATGTTATAAACTCTGATATTTATGACTTGTTGTTTTGGGATAATTGTGTAATTAATAACTTGGTTGTGAAACTCTGATTTTGGTAAATTAAAAATGAAAATTTTGGTCCAAAATTTGAGGTGTACAGTTGTGTCATTTATGCTACTACCTTGGTTCTTGAAGTCGATCGTAAGCACTAATACCTTGATCATAAGGAATTGAAAAACCCTAACTGTTGACTCGCGTTTACTTCTTGGACTTCGGAAAGATTTGATTTAATCATTTAAAGGAAGTGGATAAATTTGACCCCTCATTTGTTTTAATGAAATGATATGCACTAGATCCGCACAACAAAATATTCAAAATAATGCTTATGTGTACATGCACCCTAAGATCTAGGTTTTACTAATTATAGCTACCTACTTACGTCAAACAAATGATAAATTTACTAACCTATTGATAGCTTGATTGTGGCCTTGTGAATGATAGCTCTTGCAATGGATAAAGGACCCAAACCAAAAATTCCTCTAGTGGAATCAGACCCAAGACTCCAATAAGCAACCAAGGAACTTCAAGAGAGAGTATAAGATTTCAACAATTCCTATAACCCTAAAAGGGTTATGAATTTTGAAATTGCTAGGAAAGAGAGAGAAGTGGGAAGGTTTTAGAGAGCCAAGAAAGAACACATGATTTGATCCCTAGGATCCTATTTATAGTTTCTAGTTTAACTCAAATCTCTGAGGATAATCCTTATCCTTATTTAAATCAATCCATATCTTTTTATCACTAGGATAAAACTGATATATTCTATGTTCTAGAATATTCCAATAAATTACTAATGAATTAATTAATATTCAAGCATTTAATTAATTAAAACTATTTAATTAATTTCAAAAGGCCAACCCAAAAAGACAACTTATTTTCTCCTAACTTCTTGTTACTTATTGTGTCATAAGGCCAATCCAAAAGGACCCTACTATTATTAGAAATATTACCAATTATTGAATGACCTTGAACACTCTTTTCAATAGTCTCTTACTTGGAAAATTAATCAATTATATGAGGTCTCAATACTTCCCTAACAATCAGAAGAGAGTAGTCGTCCAATGCACCTGTCGAACTATGATCTAATCAAGATATAGTTCTTAGATAAGTGATCAATTATTCTTTGTTCTAGATATGTATCTAATCCCGAGACATGGATAAGGGTAAATCTCAGTGCTCAAGATTATGTTTCACGATAAAGATTTATGATGAATATATCAGAATACTAAATTGAACACATCAATTTCAGTTAGGGCTCGACCAAGAATTTTAAATGCCAACACAAAATCATTGAGGGCCCCATAGATAACGCTTCACCTCTTAAGGTAGAAGGAAGAAATAAAATTTAACTGCACATTTTTATCTATTCACCATATCATATATGGACATACCAATTTAAATAATAAGAAATATTATCATCTTAGAATTACTCGTGACTTGATCCATGAAGAAATCTCTAAGTGCAGGTTGTTTTAATACTTAAATCTTCATTTAGGTATTCATGAGTTTTAGTGTAATATCTATGGTATGTCTAATCTATATGGACAATCCACCAACACCCATGACAATCTTAAATCACTACTTACTTCTAGGAGTATGATCGACCTTGGAGGTTTGAGTAAATTAATACTCAAGAAGTAGGGTCCCAACATGAAAAAGGAGAACAAAGTGATGAGCTAATTGAATTGATTGATCTTCATCATATATTAATATCCCACTTAATAATAGCCAAATACAATTAAGACTTATATTGTTAAAGCTATCAAATTAAAAAAAAACTAAACTAAGTGTGCCCAAGCCAATTCATTTGAAAATATAATGCCTCTTAAATTAGTCTGACTGTTAGATTTGGTCAGTGACACTGGCTTAGGGAATGGATCAACAAGATTATGTTTTGATATCACTTATTGACTATGATGTCTTCACATTTGAACTACTATCTAATGTGATGGTACTTACTGATTATGTGTCATTTGAGCTTTTATGACTTAGGATTCATACTCGAGGTAAACTCACCCTTACAGTCACAAAACCTTCAAAAGAATCATCAATAATTAAATTTCAACACTGATGCCACTAATAAATCCTATTTTAGAAATATATTTTTCCTTTTTACTTTAACTAATTGCATTATACTCTAATTTGTTGTTAAATCCACTATGTTTTATTACTTGGTGCTCTTCTAAGCTAACATTTCACCATTCAGTAAAATCATGAATTCCGATTGCATAAAGAATCGTCTTTATTAGTATGGAACTTAGAGTCAATGTAACCTTTACACTGATCTCTTGCATACTAACAAGAGCATCTCCTCTGTCCACCTAGGATACATTAGGAATGTTCTTGATTTGAATTCATTAATTTTCACCAAATTGATCTGATTCGACCTGTCATGCACAAGGCATATGAGTCATCAGATCTACATGTTATGACATATATTATTAATCCTAAAGTAGAAACATGGTGGAATTGACTCATTTTTTTATAGTTTATCATTAGAAATAGGACATTAACATTTCTCAATGCCATGCCCTGCTTTTTATAAAAACGAACTCTCTTAGAGTTCTGTATATCGAGTTTCCTTACGATTTAATGTACTTTGGCTTAATCCAATTAATTACTCAGATCTATCTCCATATATCTTATACTTAATACACGCGTTGCTTCTCCTATGTGTCTCAAAGGGAAAAAATTCCCAAACTAAGCCAAATTATTACACTTGTTAAGTAAGAACACTATTTCCTATGAATTGTATATTATCTATATACATTACAACGGTTACAACAATGCTCCTACTAGCATTGATATATATATATATATATATATATATATATATATATATATATATATATATATATATATATATATATATATATGTACACACACACACATACAAACACACACACACACACACACACACAGAGAGAGAGAGAGTTAGGTTCATGTATGAAATCTATATATTGTGTGAATGTATGGCTAAATGTAGACAAATCATTTTATAAGAGGATCATAATAAATTTATAATTAAAAATTTATAATATTGTAACTATTTATGGATAAAGTTATCAGTTACAAATTACATCTCCTTATCGTCATCTTCTTTCCGTACGCCATCATCACTTGTTCCTATGATCTTTATCACTTTATATAGAAAAAAAGTTCTCTTGTTCGTGTATGGAGTGAAAAAAAGGTGTTGTTAATATCAAGTATTTTTAATATGTTTATTTTGTTTTACATGGTTTTAATTATTCAATTTGGCATCTGATGAAGAAAAAAGGTGATCTTATTCGTTAAAATCAATGAAACCTCGAAAGCATTTTATTCAATTTAAAATCAACATTATGTATTTTTTAATTTGGTTTTTGGTTTGATAAGGTTTTAGTTATTAAAAATGACATTTAATATTAATTCACCTCATCCGAAAGTGCTTCACTTTTGATTGTTAATTGTGGTTTCTGTAGCATCCCGATTTCTAGGTATGAGATTTATTCCTTGAAAAGGCAAGTTTTCCTTGGAACTCGTCGATTTGATGGCCTCAAATCGACATGTTGAAGGCTTTTGGGTTGGGCATCTTTTTGGACCAACTCGACTAGTTGGTGAGGAAAACTCAACGAGTTGACGACCGGTTAAGAAACACTAAACTTTAAAGTTTGCACCCTATATAACCTTATTAAGTCCTTGAGGCAGATCTTTTATCAGCCTCCAAATCCTAGTATCGGCTTTGTGAATCCTAATCTTCATTTCATATCATATTGTGAGTTAGTATGGCATTTTAGAGCTAAGAAATGAGAAGATTGAAATAATGAGGCAAGGATCTAGCAAGCTAAGACCTCATCTTTAGTTTGGCACTCTTTTGGACCATTGTAAGTATTCAAATCCGATTTTTATCTATCTATGTAGCTAGATCTTGAGTTTTGTTCCTCTTTCTCCTTATTCTTGGATGTTGCAATGGATGGACTTCATAAAGTTTGCAACTTTATGAATCTCTAGGTCAAGATGACCTTAGGGTGGGTTAGATCTGGCCTTTAGTCAAGCTTTGATGCCATGCATGGAGTTTAGGTCATATTTCCCCATTTTGACCCATTTTTTGGTTCAAGACATGCATTGGGCATGCATGTATATAAAGCACCCATTTTTGGGACATTTTTGAGGCTTGAATCTCTTCTGGAAAAATTGGATTAACATATTTGAAGGATTTTGTGCTTCTTGGCTAATTCCTTGAGTTTTGAAGCCTTGTGGAAGGGCTTTTTAGCATTTGGAGTTTTGAAGCCCAAAGGATAAAGTTGGAAACTTTATCCTTTTAGACACATTTGGAGTTTAGATCTGAGCCTTAGAGTCTCTGGAATCGAAAAATCAGTTGTATGTGTTAAGCTGGGGAAAACTTGCCGAATTGTCCATCCAACTTGATGAGTTGGCTAGGGTTTTCCCTGACTTTCTGAGTACTTTAGAACTCGACGAGTTCAAGAGGTGCACTTGACGATTTGGGTCAACATGGACTGTTGACCTTGACTTTGACCATGGCTGACAAAGTTGGACTTTTGAGGGCATTTTGGGTATTTCAAGATTTTAATCGGTCAGGTCATGATGGTTGTAGGCATTGATTCGGAACTGAGATTCAGAGTTGGACTTTATCAGTTTTGCACTACTTGTGATGTGAGTTTTCCTCACTGTATTTACGGGTCGAAGGCACCAAGGCAGACCCTTTGGATTGTTATCCGGGTCATCTTATGATTGAGTACTGTAGTGATCGGTTAGATCTGAATCCTGGTAGATAGGATGATGCTATGCTTATTGATCTGTATGATCTATGCATGTTTGTTGATTGCTTATGTGTTTATGAGTTATGTATATGTCAACATGTGTGTGGCTGGATTGAAGCGGTCCTGCTTTGTGCTAAAGGCAAACAGACCCATGGCAGCCCGTATAGACTGATGGCCTGCAAGGCGGACCAGTCAGGGCAAAGGCCCGGAGAACGGTCCAGACAGGCTGTAGGCCCAGTGTAGTGGTCCAGACATGCTAAAGGTTCTGTATGCATGCTGTTGTGTGATAGTTATGATTATGTATTGTGGTGGTATTTTTGGGAGACTCACTAAGCTTTGGGGCTTACAGTTCTTGATTATATTTCAGGTACCTCAGATGGTCGCAGGAAGGCGAATGCTTGATCGTGCACCTCCTCGTGTTTTGTGTTATGATTTCTGGGAAAACTCTGATGTGAAACTTATTTTGAAAACAAATTGTAATAAATTATGGTTTGTGGTTATTTCAAAAGCTTAAAATTTTTAAGAATTTTTCGAATGTTACAGTTTCTATCTTTTAAAACTTAATTTTGATTTCCAATATCCAACTAAGTTTCTATAGAAAATTTTATTTTTAAAATTATCAAATTTATTATTTTCAAAAATAATGTAATTTAGTTGATGAACTGTTTGTCACTTAAATCCAAACTAATTTAGTAGTTTGAACAAAATTTGGTCAAAATATAGATTATTTAGGCGTAAAACTTCGATATGTGTGGGTGAAACCATCGTATGTTTCTTCTTTATAATTATGATTTTATGTTGTAAACATTAACAAAATTCAAATTGTTTTTCCCTAGTTATGAAAGTGGCATGTACAATTTTTTTTTCTAATAACAGTTAGAGAAGTTCTTTGTTGCTTTTTTTCCCAAGTATGAATTTGGTACCAACAATTCTTTAAGAATTAAGGAATTAGAATAGATAATTTATTATTTTTTTAGAAGTTTATAGTCCAAGCTACATATTTTTTAAAAATGATATATGTTCATCATTTTCATGTGGTTGAACCGACTTTATATATATATATATATATATATATATATATATATATATATATATATTCTACAAGAATTTATTTACTTTACTTATTTATGTTTGTATTCTCAAAGAATATGGAAATTCAATGTACTATGTGTTCAACTGCTTTCGTCGATGATGGAAAATAATGGATTGAAACCAGCATGTATTTTTTTAATAATGAAAGGCTGAAAAAAAAAAAAAACAGGTGAATAACTTTTCAATAATGGTACATGTATTAAAAATAAAGGCATGAAAAAACAATCAAAAAACAAATACAAGGGCATAAAAAAACCATCAAAAAAACAAAGAAAAATTCTTCAAGAATAATAAAGATTCTTCAAGGATGTATTATTAATTATAATTTTTTGTATATTCTTCAAAAATGATAAAAGATTCATGAAGAATGTAGTATAGAAGTTTGTGTATATTCTTTAAAATATTGTACATATTCTTATATTATCTTATAAAATGGTTCTTATTTTCATATTACATATTATTGATTGTATTGTGATACGTAAATTATGTACTAGTTTAAAAGTCAACTAATCTAAATTAACTAATACATGATACACAATGTACCTAATCGATTAGTAGGACAATTCAGGTAAGTCGGATATCGAACATAGGGGACGAAAACAACAAATAATATACCTACTAACGTTATCTAAGCAAAGTAAGCAAATAAAAGAGGGTTTTTTTTTCTTCTAGTTTTGCAAGTCTAGAAATTTTAATGCAATTAACAAAGAAGCAATTTAAACTAAAAAAGAAACAAGAAAATGGATTTGAAGCAAGATATTAAAGTGACTTTCGTTTAGATACGACTCACTTACTCCTATGGTTGATTTTGTGGAAAGTGCAATTGATTAAAGTGTTGTTGCTTACCGATTGATTAGAACTATGATCAAGAGAATAATCCTTTAGCAAAGCAAGTTCATTCATTTAGTGATCAAGTCGACAAATAAACAGGTAAGCTAGTGTTAAGTACGAATTATAGAAAACTTGTAATTTCGATTGATATAAATGGTTATAAATATCAATTCATTACATGAATTTTCTTCATATATTATCTTTCATATTAATTTACTAACTTTTCTATTTAACTTTAGGTTTTTGGTCAAAACACTAGTCTTATAATCTTGTTACTCACAAAATCATAAGATTCAAGCCAGCTAAGATAAATAGTTCATCAAATCTCAATTAAACTCCACAATAAACAAAAAAGAAGTTGCCATTAACCTAAAAGGTTCTTTTAAAAACAACAATAAGAAATAAGCGACTTCCAATAATCCAAATCCACTAAGTCAACACCTAGTATGTAAGATCACCTACTCTAAACGAAAGTTAGGGTTTTAGCCCATAACTATTGGAAACACATAAGTAAAAATGAAAATCATTGTGATAGACATGATAAAAACAAAGAAATAGAGTAATTAGAACTAATGTTGCCATTAGATCCCCTCAAAATCAAGCTCTCAATCAAATTTTACACTCCAAAGCCTCCAAGGGATGTATTTGGTCATTAAAAGTCGACAATAGATTCCATCATAAGTTAGAGTTGAGAGCCAAAACGAAATATTTATAGTTTCCAAATTTCGCCTCCCATGCCATGGAAAATAGGTTCCGCGGCATGGCGATCACTTAAAATGCGTATTCTCTAAGGCCCTGATCGGATCGCGAAAAACCATCTCACCACAGCGTGGCTATGAATCTCGATGTTGTGGGCTTGATAATTCTTGTGTTCTTTGACTTGGTCCAATTTTCTTGCTTCCATCTCCGAATTTCGCTTCCTTTCAATCTCGAGCATGTATTTGCTGCTACAAATGTTTTTTTAAACATATTAAGTACTATTTGTCCTAAAATAAGCACAACTGTAGCTAAAAAATATTAAGATAATGCACAAAATGTTGAATAAATATGCAAATATCATATTGTAATATATTTTTCTTAAAGAATGATATATTATTGTTTTATATATGAGGTGTATTATTTAAGAATGTTACTTCTCAAAAAATTGTATTCTTTAAGACCGGAAGACTAAAAAAACTATTAAATAAAATCATATTATTCAAGAATGAAAGAATGAAAATATGTGTTCATGTTTTAAATGAAGACGTGCTATCAAAAAATTTTAAATTTAATTTAAATATGTTGAATAAAATTTGAGGTTTGATTTGATTTTTATTAATTAGTTTTACTTTGTTGCAAAAAATGTTGATAATTATCATTTCTCTCTCTTTATAAATTATCATAATTACACTAATCATTAATAGTTGTAATTATATAATACATACTAGTCCATATTAATAACATGTACCTCAAGATCACATCCTTTCATTCTTTTCAATCTAGTGGTAAGAATTTAGTCTCACATTCACACAATCCTTGTGATTTATATTCGATCCTAACCCTATATATATATATATATATATATATATATATATATATATATATATATATATATATATATATATATATATATATATATATGACTCATCTACATTTCTCGAAATTTAAACTCTTGAACTGTATCATTGAGACAAAGATTATGATTGCTCCCATGGCCGTAAACGTATGTTTGGCTTATCTTCGTTTATCGAAATTCAAACTCTTGAATTCTCTCAACAAATATTCTAATGCGAGATGCTTGTTTCAGTCCATAAATGGACTTTATAGGCTTACACATCCTCCACAACATATCCTATTTCAAACATGTGTTTGTTACCATCTATGTTTGTCATCTTATTGAAGATCTACTTACACTCTACTTTATAAGACAAACTGTTTGATCAACCAAGTTTCAAAACTCACATGGACCGAATCTTACTCTCCATGTCCTCCTTCTAGGTCTATGACTCATATTCCTGAGTAGTATAGATTCTATAGTTGGTATACTCTAATTTCCATCTACAAGTGACTCATATTCCTCAGTAGTATAAATTCTATAACTAGGTCTATGATTTCCTCTATCAAGTTTATAAGGAAAAGTTGAAGACATGTCAGTTTCTTAATATCTCTTTCAATTTCGAATTGAATGCTAGGGATAACTTTAAGTTCTTCGTTGGTCGACTCTTGAATCTTATCAAGATCAGTATGGCTCTCATTATCTCAGTTGGATATCAACTCCCTTTCTTGGAAGACTATCATTCGAGCAACAAACATTTGCTTATAGAAAGTTAGTAAAATAATTACCCAAAAGTCTTGTTGGGGTGTCCAAAGAGTTAACACATCTTGATAGTTTCATTTTATTTATTTCTTTTTATATTTTATTTTAGTTAATTTCATTCACAATTTAGTTAATTCCCATGTATATTTTTCTTTTTTGTTATTTTGTGGCTATTTCGAGTGCTTTCTAGTTTCGTGAGCTTTATTACAGATTTCAAGGAGACTAGCAGAGCGGGAGTGTTCGGGACGTATGGAGGGTGATTGAACTTAAAGGATGTCAAGATTTTTTGGTTTGATAGATAATGGAGTTGATGCATGGAGTGGGCTTGATGATTATTTGAAGGCTTGGAGAAAATGAACTTTGAATTTGCAAGAGTTGGAAGAATATTCGAGCATGTGGAGATTATTAATCGAGCGAGTTCACGAGCTATCGATGATTTGGAGAAGCCAAATTGAGCTTAAAATGAAGAAAACATAAAGAAAAATGGGCTAGAAGCTAATCAGACCTAAACTGGACCAGTGGACTTAGCTGTGGAGGCCCAATACTCAAAGAAGTCCCATTCTCCGTTAGTTCACGCTGCCTGCATGGAATTCTTACGCGGCCCGTGTGGATTCCCGCAGGGGAAAATCGTGATTTAACTTTTGGATTCTATTTAAGGAAATTTGGTGGGACTCTTTTCACACACTTGCACATCTGATTTTGGAGCATTTTCTCTGGATATTTTGAAAGTTTTGAAGGCCAAGAACACTTAAAGAACATCATATTCTCATCTCTAAATCTTGTTAAATGCTTGGTACAATATTTTCTACCTTTTTTCTTGAGTTTAGCCATGCTAGGTTAACCTAAACTTGGTTGACTTTTGTGGAATCCTTTGAGTTTTTGTTGAATGTTGAAGACTCCATGAATTCAGGCCCGTCCCAGAGGTTGGGCGATAGGGGCGACCGTCAAGGGCCCATCTTTTAAGGGGCCCAAAATTTTTATAGGCTTTGTTATATATATCTGAATTATTTATGGATGATATAAGTATAAAACATTCTTAATGTATAAGCCCAAAAAAACTCCATTCAAACTCCATATTAGCGGCCCAAATGTAGAACCTAGTCCAACAAAACTTAGAAGCGGGACTGCAGGATACCTAGGCGCCGATTAGAGAATACATATGATATGGAAAACTGAAACGTCGTAGACTCACCTCGCGAGATGCAAGCGTGCGTCTGATTTGAACGTTGCGATGAGTCTTCTTCTTCTTCAAGTGGGAGACCTAATCACGTTCACGAGTGACGACTCTATTAATCCGCTATTACCGAATTCGTCCATTCCTACTACCTACTACACCAGGTCACGACTTCGACTCAAAATTCAAATCACTCAATTCTGCTCTAATTTTGATTTTTTGCTTCAATTCTTTCTTGAAAGTCTTCTGAAATCACGACTCTGTAACTCTATATCAAGGCTAATACACGATTGTGAGTCTGATTTCATTATCAATTCGCTCTAATTTCCCAGATTTTGAGTCCAATTTCATTAGGTAACACCAAATTTCTTTCAATCTTTTTTTGTTTGGTAGTTGCTCACTGATTGCAAGTGTAAAAAAAATTATGTTTGTTTGTTTGCAGCCCAATCTTTGTAACTTTGTGATTCAAAAATCTGATTTTAAACATTTCTACTACTCCTAAGCAATCTACAAGTCTGAATGTCTAATTTCATTATGGTGAGTTTGATTTTTTTCTTAGTTTTGACGATACTTGCTGTTTTTTTTTTCTTATTCAAGTTGCTAAAAATATTTTATTTTTGTTTGTCTGCAACCCAAATTTTGTTAACAGATGATTTCTGGCCATACTGCCAATCAAATTTTATTGAGGTAAAGTTTTTGCTTTGCTTTCAAATTACCAATAGCAATCTGTTTTTTTTGTTAATCTTTCTTCAAAGTTTCTGATTTTTTTTATTGTTTGTAGATTAACAAAAAAAATCATCAAAGTTTTTGATATGGGCCTGGTAGATTCAAGCCTTCAACAGAAAAGCACCATTTGGATTCAACCATAAAACATCATCGAAGTTTTTGATTTTCAGGTGTATTCTTTCCTTACTAGTTACTATAATGTTTCCTAAAAAACACTTATCAGGAGCTAAAAAAAACGAAAAATAGTTGAAGAATCTAAATTGAAACAAAAAGGGTCTTTAGATAAGTTCATTAAACTGAAACTAATTGGTTCTTCTAGTGTTTCAAATAAACGTGATGATACTAATGTGTCAAATGAACGCGATGATACAAATTTGTTTAATGATTGTGATGATGCTAATTTTAATAATCCTTTAGATATTTATGACCCTAGAAATTGGAATGTTCTTGATAATAAAACAAGAGATATTCTAACTGAAAAAGGACCAATAAGGGAAATGAGTCTTGTGTTTCCTAAAGATAAATTATCTAGACATTTCTCTTATGTTTCTATACTCAAAAATTAAATAATGGAGAGACACGAGATCGGAAATGGCTAGTTTACTCAAAGATTTTGGATAAAGTTTTTTTTTTTTTTTTTTTTTTTTTTTTTTTTTTTTTAACTTTTTAAATCTAATAATCAAAAAGGTTTAACATCTTAGTGTTCGACTTAAAGAACATGAAAGTAGTAATGAACCAGAAATTTTAAAGGAAAAGGAGAGTTGGAGGCAAGTTTTAAGAAGAATAATTGTTGCTGTAAAATAATTATTTAAATATAATTTGGCTTTTCGAGGTTCTAACTCTAAACTTTATGAAGATAGTAATGGTAACTTTTTGGGTGCAATACAAATGATGGTGGAATTTGATGGCATAATGCAAGATCATGTTAGACGCATAGAAAATCAAGAAATTCATCATCATTATCTTGGCCCCAAAATTCAAAATGAACTTATTTCTATCTTAGGCCACATGGTTAGAAGTTCTATCATTAAAATAATTAAAGAGGCTAAATATTTTTCTATAATTCTTGATTGTACTCCGGATGTGAGTCATCAAGAGCAAATGACTTTAATTGTAAGATGTGTGAATTTGTATTCTAACAAAATACAAGTTAATGACTATTTTTTAGAATTTTTAAAAGTTGATGATACTTCTGGTTTGGGACTTTTTAATGAGTTATTAGATGCATTAAAATTGTTAGATCTTAATGTGAATGATGTAAGGGGTCCATGTTATGATAATGGGTCTAACATGAAAGGAAAACACCAAGGGGTTCAAAAACGATTTCTTGAAATTAATCCTAGAGCTTTATATATGTCATGAGCTTGTCATAGTCTAAACCTTACCATTTGTGACATGGCACTTTCTTGTCGTAAAGTTGTTTCTTTTTTTGGTATTGTTCAACTCTTATATTCATTATTTTCTAGTTCTACTAAAAGATGGAAAGTATTATTGGATAATGTTCCAACTTTAACTATAAAGTCTTTATCTAATACTCGTTGGGAAAGTATAATTAAAAGTGTCAAAGCTATTAGATTTCAAACTCCTCAAATACGATTAGCTTTGTTAAACTTGGCTAAATCATGTGATGATCCAAAATCAAAAACTGGAGCCAAAAGTTTAGTTAAAGCTATTAAGAGTTTTGAATTTTTACTTAGTATGGTTATTTGGTATGAAATTTTATTTGCTATTAATATGGTAAATAAAAAATTGCAATCTAAATCTATTTGTATTGATGCCACTATTAACCAATTATAAAATGTAATGACATTTTTTAAGAAATTTAGAAATGAAGGGTTTGCTTCAAGCATAAATATTGCTAAAACAATTGCTTTAGAAATAGGTGTTGAACCTACATATCCACATAGGCGTAATGTCACTAGAAAAAAACAATTTGATGAAAGTGATAGTGAAGAAGAAGAAATACAATCACCGGAAGAGTATTTTAAGATTCATTACTTTTATGTTGTTGTGGATGTTGCAATTGTTTCATTAAACACTAGATTTGAACAATTAAAATATTTTGAAAGTATATTTGGATTTTTATATGATTCAAAGATTTTAAAGTCATTGTATGAAAATAATCTTAAAGAGTGTTGTATAAAGTTTTCAAATACCTTTTCTAATGGCAATTTTTCTGATGTGGATTTAAATGATCTTTTTACCGAATTAAATTTTTTGCAAAAGACTCCTAATGATATTAAATCTGCAGTTGAAATTCTAGAATTTGTTAAAGTTGAGGATTGTTACCCAAATATTTTTATTGCATATATAATCCTATTAATTATTCTTGTAACTGTTGCATCTGCAGAGATGAGTTTTTCAAAGTTGAAATTATTGAAGAATTACTTAAGGTCATCGATATCACAAGAAAGGTTGAACGGCTTGGCAATTCTATGTATAGAGAAGGACAAGCTACACAAGATTGATCTTGAAGATATTATTAATGATTTTGAATCTCAAAAAGCTAGAAGGAGTATTTTTCTTTAGTATTTTGGATTTTGTAAAGGAAATTGTTATATTAAGATGCTAGTACATCTATTTTTTTAATTAGTGAGTTATTATAAAAATGTTGATGAAATTTATGTATTATAAGGGCCTTTTTTTTCCTTCTCGCCCCGGGCTCCAATTATGTTTGGAACGGCCGTGTCTATATCTATAGGGTGAGCGTGGTCCCAAAGCTAGACGAGACCGAAACCAAAAACATGTGAAATGGAAAACCAAAAATTGAATTGTTCTTTTACTTGATTCTGGTTTAGTATATGTACCGGTTTGGTTCGGTTTTTATGGTCAATTTTCTCACTTGTATCTGAAACCAGAGCGAAATCTAGCTTTTGAAATAGAAAACAAAAAAATGAACCGTTGTGTGTACTCGGTTCTAGTTCGGCATGGGTTCAATTTGTTTTTCCCGTCCATTTATTGACCCCTATACATGTGTAATGATTTTAAACGTACAACACGTGAAAAAAATGTAATAGCTTATAAAATTATTATTGTTATCTTTGAATTGTTATAGCTTAGAATTGTTGTAAGATCGTTTTTAACAAGAAATACTTTTAATTGAAAAAAGGGTCCCATCATCTCTTCCATACTATCAAGCCATTTAACCAAAATATATGATATAAAGATGGCCAAATTATGAATTTAAAGTCCAACGGATTATGAATTTAAATTCGAGTTATTCAAGGTTTTCAATATTGTCAATCCTATTTTGCTCTTCATTTCCTGTTAGCATCGACTAGATTAAGGTTAAGAAATCAACTTGAGTGCAAACATGATCTTGCATTCATCTTTGCTAAGACCTTTGATACCCATTTGAGTATTGATGGTGAGCTACTCTGGTCTATTTTGAAATCACAGAACACACACAAAAAAAATCTCATAGGACTGATGCAATTTTATTTATGCTATGATGTATTTGGGAAAATTTCATAATATATGATGAAATGAGAGAAGACATGAGATCAAAATTCAAACCATGTAGACTTGTCTATTTATTTTCTTGTATCTAAACCATTTAGAGAAGTGGTTATACTAAATCGTTTAGATTTGAGTTGACTTGAATGCATCAAGTTATTTCCTTGTATCTAAACCGTTTAGAGAAAGGGTTATACTAAATTGTTTAGATTTGATTTTGGCTACATCAGGTTTGTGTAAAAGTAAAATTATGACTGTGTATGGAAAGTCACAAAACATGGCATGTTTTGAACTAGAATATTGAAGGGGTTAATATTACATATTCGGAAAGATCCTAAATCTTTCCAAATAAGGCTAAAAGTTTTTTATGGTTTGTTGCAAATTAATGTCAATTGGTACAAGAAATCTAACATTTTTTGAGGAGGGGAAAAACCTACGATGCTTCTATTGTGCGACCGTTCGTAGACATATGACTTCGCCATAATGGATTGCATGGGTTATTCTAGTCCACCGATTACACCTAAAACACAGAGTGTTTTAGATGTAATGAGCTTATTAGGTGTTTTGGTGTATTGGATGAACTATGTATTTTAAATGTAACGGATGCACTATGTGACAAGAGACATGTTTCATGAGCCAAATATCCCGTGACTATGTTAACAGAGAAGATGAAGACTACGTCACTGAATTAGCTTGTCATTGGGTTTAAAAGGAGGCCGCCTAGACAATGGTGTTATTAGTATATTCGTTATCATTTTTCCAAGTCGCTGAAGATCTTGACAAAGAAGGGGCCCGTAGCAGGTTAGACACAACTAGTCGGGGGCTAGTGCCACTTCCCTAATGAGCCCATGGTAGGGCGAAACTAGTTGGCATACATAATCTGAGAGAGTTGGTATCAGGTTTTTACAAAGGACCTTGGTACACTGCACATGCAAGAAGTAGTGTTGAACTTAAATCCATGACACATGGCTCTACCATTTACCATGGTGGGATATGCTACCGGTTTGCATGTGGTTGCTAAGTATCTCTAGCACCCCTTATACCTAATAATTGTAAGATAATAGGGATAAAATAGCTTTGGAAAGTCTGAGAATTGTGATTTTACTATCAAATCAAAGTATTGGGTGGTACTCCCTAATCTTTGATTGGATAAGACTCAGAAGAGAAAAGAACAAAGAATGAGTGTATGAATTTTCGTAAGTACCAGAAAAAACTGACCAAAATCAGTTAATTACCTTCTTTGTCTGAAAACTGTCAAAACTGTCATAAAACAGTTTGGCAATAGTCAACAAACTGTCATAAATCCGAGTTTTCTATAAGAATTAATACCAAGTCAAAAACGGGTCAAATATTCTAAATTTGGATTTCTTATGCATTTTCAATACAACAATATAACCCAAACAGCTCGATCCCATCCAGGGGCTCTGCCCCTTGGACCCCGCCAGGGGCTGTCGCCCCTTGGACCCCGCTCCCAGGGGCGTTGCCCCTGGACCCCCGTTCGTTTAGGGGTTTCGCCTCTAAATGACAGTCTACTTTTAATCTTGAATTAACTTAAACAAGTGTGCACTCCACACCTTCTTTACTTGTTTAATATTTATCAAGATCACTTTTGGTCAACAAAAGTAATCCCATTACACTTAAAACACATTAGTGAAACAAATCGCCAACAATAATCTATCCTAAGATATCCGAAGGAGGACGAGGTACCTCATTAATAACAAAATCTATTTTAAATTATTTTAGATAATGTGGTGTAGTGCAAACACATATCTTAATTAGGAAATACAATTGTTTACAAAAGTGTCTAGTGTGCCTCGATATGGAAAAATGATACTTTGTTTTAACATTTACGACACTCATTCGAAAGAAAAAACAACTTCATTTAACACCGTACCTGAACGTTTGCTAAGTATAATGAAGATAAATCATGTTGTTCAAATAGAGAGTAAAGTATCATGCCCATACTTAACCTAAAGCGTTACATATGGATTCTCACATTCGTACCACCTTAGGAAGAATGCATGAACACTCACGGACACATGAGGATATGAAAATCCAAAAAAAAAAAAAAACTTAATGCATGTAATCAATTTTGCTAACACACATTGTAATGAAACATGGTACTGGTTTTCGATGAAATGTTAACTACGAGATGCAACTATATGGTATGTTTAATGTCAAGGTTTACATGTTTACAATGAGGAAAATGTAAGGCCACAAAATATGAAAAATGTTATATAATATTATGTCAATAGTACTTCAATGAAAATCTTTATATGTCGAAACACTCAATAAATAATACAACATAATATAGATAAGAAGACAAAATATTGCAAAAAAAGGAAATTTGTTTCCAAATGGATGAATATTTCTTGTTTACTAGTATCATCAAACGTCGTCTATCGTATGATGTAAATACAGTTTACTATTTTGTTTTAAAGTAAATGAAAACTTCAGACTCATTAAGGTAAATATATGATTGTTAGACTAAAGTTACTCTCAATATCAAAATATTCATGAAGTAGCAAAGGCAAAGAGAAGAAACCCTACTTTTTTTAACTACTAAATCTATATATTATTAAAAAGCTAGCAAGTAACTAATGAAGAAAAAGGAACAATTACGTAATTGTGTTTTTTCAACCGGTCAAAAGAAAGATTTTTTTTTTTCAATAATAGATCTATTCGAGAAATTATTAGTAGCAAACATCACTGCATCCTGATACGACCACAAAACCTATATAATAGCCATAAAAATAACATCAAATGCTCTCTTCTTCTCCAACACTAATGACACATTATCTATCCACTCCAACAAATCTTTATTCGTTTGTATAAGAGGAAAATGATGGTTTATCTATTTATTCACCATAAGCCACACCTGATTGGAAACTTCATACTTTAAAAAACAAGCGGTTAATATCTTCTATATTTTTTTTCCATAATCAGACACAAGGTAGAAGGAGTGTCTACACCTTTATCCTCCAAATTTCTTCTAGTTGGGACTCTATTAGGAACCATTGTTCACATTAAGACATTAACCTTAACATGAGCGATTCAATTCCAACGAGTTTGTGTATCTCCACCCCTTAAAGTAACATCACCAATGTACTGTCTCGTACAAGCGCTGTAAAATATATCTATATGACTTAAATCTCACACAACGGCGGACGCAAAAAAAAATCCGGGTTGCACAATTTTTTTGGAGTTGCACTACTAGAAAAAAATTCATTTGTGACGCTAGTTTCTTGTCACAAAATCTGTCAATAAAAGGTTTACCGACAAAAATTTACAAAATTTACACTCATCGAACTTTGTGACATATTTCTAACGGATTTGTGAGAGCTTTCTGATGGAATTGTGATAGATTTACAAAATTTTACACTTTTAGGACGAAATCGAGTAGTTGCCCGTGCCATCCCAAGGCATGAAGTGTGTCCGCCCTTGATCACACAGTCGTGGTATGAACTTGACAAGAAACATGCGAGACAACCTATGAAACTGTGAGTTGGTCAGCTTCAACACTACCACACACAAACTCTCCCTATTCCCACTCCCACTCCGACACACCATTACACCATCTATTCGGAATGAGACGAGCTTTTTTTTCAAGCGCATATATTCCATCAAATCTATTCATGAATTTGACATCCCATCCAATAATCATGCTAAAATTTAGTAGACAGATCATTGCCAACTTTCTCTTTTAAGAGTATTAATCAGGAAAATATCGTGATAATAGAACTAAGAATTTTATACGATAGTGGAGCTATAAAATTTAAAAGTAGGGTGAAACTTGATAAGGGGTTGTTTGATAGTTGTTGATTGAGTTAGATCTAACTGAGTTCGAGGCCTGACTGGTTTAAAGTATGATTGAATCTACATCTGACTGAAACCATATTGTTTGATTATGCATCTGACTGATTGTGCCGAATGATGAAAATGAACATTTCACCATTTTTTCTGTTTGCAACTCAAACGATACAAATTCATATTTTCTACATAAATAAAACCAACCATCAATGACAATGAACTTTGAAATTGTATGTAATTTTGAAATTGTATCGAATTCACCAAGTTTATTATTCATTTATATTAATATCAAACATGCAACTCAAAAGAACAAAATTATATATATCTTGCAACTTAAACAAGCTATATATATCTAGGGTAGAGATTAATACATCATACTATCTCACATATATGATAAGACACAAACTTTGAAGCTACAAAAAGTATATGATAGTAAACTTTAGGCTTCTAAAAGTATAATTTTACTTCCAAACAGTAAATGAGATCAATCAACTGTATCCCCAAAACATTAACTAAGTTTATTTCCTCACTTTTTCATATGTTAGTCATAAAAAACTTGGTTTGACTTGGGTTTAATGTAACACACATTTTCTAGAATAGATTAGTTGAGGGCTTGAGGGATCAAAGATAAGGTTTTTGGGAAAAACCTTGTGCCACAACATGGAGAATGGAGTACCACGATGATGCATTACAATTTCAAAATACGTACATCTGATGGCCGCCATGACGTGGCAAGAAGGATGTCACGATGTGGCAACAACTACAGCCCAAGCCTATGATTTTTAGGTTTCATGTATATTTAAGCCCTTAACCTCAAGGATTAGGGCATGCTCTTCAGCCTCCAATCCCTCGACATGAAATCCTATCCTTCAAGCGTGTTTGAGAGCCTATCTTATTGATTTGTAGCTTATTCTTTGGATTGTGGTAATGCTTGGGGGAGATGGAAGTTCACACTGGTGTAAGGAAGCAAGGAGATGGTTTGGATCCATCATTCTCTTTCGATTTATGAGTTATTTAAGGTATAAAGTTCATAACTCGGCGTTTCATTTTCTAGATTCAAGTTTGGGATTATTTTGGGTAGTTTTGGTCCCTTCCATGGATGCTCTTGGAGTTTGATGAACTCCAAAGCTTTATGGTCCTCTCATTGTCTCTAAGCTTATGATGATTAAGAAAAGAGCCATGTTTGGAGTCATCTTGTGTTCTTGCACAAGTTTTGGTCACATTAAGGACTTATTGGACATAGAATTGTAGATCTTGCCTTGTGGTGGAGTCCTAATGGATAAAGTTGGAAACTTTATCCATTTAGTCATTAAAATAGACTAGATCTGAAGTTATAGGTTTATATATGTAAGGATTAAGCACTTAATGAAGAATATGACATTTTTTTCAGGATCCACGATATGGCCAAGAGATTTCCACGATGTGGCGAGGTCCTGCATGTCAACTGTTTTGTCCTAAGATGCCCATGACGTGGCCAAGAGGTCTCCACGTCGCGATGAGCATTGACCTGGTTGACTGTTTACTTTTGTTGACCATTGTCCGTTGACCTTTGACCACTTTTGTAACATCCCAATGATGAGGTATTTTCAATTTTAACACTATGCATGAAGGAATATTGCATTTGGACACTTATGGTTGAGAAAGATTGCAAGAATGAACCAAAGTGGCATTTTGGTGATTTTAGCCAAAGTGTTAGTATGATGGGCGTAATTTGTGTATCCTAGGTGTAGTGAGGAGGATTGTACATAACAAAATATCAAACCATAATTTTTAGGGTTTGGTCCATATATAAGTATCATTATCACCTCATTTCTCATTCCCTCATCAGCCTCCACCTAAGAAAACGTCCTCTTGCTAACCCTAAGTGAGTAAAGTGCATCTTGAGCTTATCTCTGTGTTTTGGTGTTATTTTTAAAGAAGAAGAAGGTGGTGGGAAGACCTTGAAGCTTGGGAGAAACTTAGATCTAGGATTCTTTCATTGCTAGCAACCTCGAGGAGGTAAAAAAAACTCTATACTTAACCATCTTATCTTGTAGATATATCCATTTCTTCATTTAGAGCATTTTTGGTCCCAACTATGATGATTCTTGATTATGGCAGCCTCTTAATCGATTAAGACGTCCTTTCAGACCTAATGAGGGCTCTTGAGTCATAAAAATGTAGTATTGATGCTTAATTTTTCCCGTGCATGCTCTAGAAGGTCTTAAGGTGTTAAGAAGTTGGGATTTTGTGTATTAAGCACTTACTGAGCATGCAAAGTTATAAACTTGGAAACTTTATGAATCTTAGTGGTATTTTTGCTTTGGATCTGTATTTGGACATAATAAGTCGAAGAATTAAGCATTTAATGTGGAAAGTGAGACTTTGATGTGTACGCCAAGTGTACGAGGTCAACGGCCCGATCTCGACCAAGGCTCGAGTACTCCGACGTACGAGGCCAGAGCTGACTCTGATGGGTTGACTCGCTAACTTTGACTTTTGACCAGAGTTTTTACCAAGTTGACATTTGGGTATTTTGGGTATTTGAGTTGTTAATTAAAGATCAGGTTTTGGTTTTGGTTAGGTGATTGTTGAGCAGATTTTCAGAGCAGAGTTTTATTCAGTTTGCATTACAACTGAGAGGTGAGTTTCCTCACTGTTCCTGTGGGTCGAAGGCACCAATACCGCCCCTTTAGTTATGTATCCTGGTATATTGGATGTTGCTATACGATAGTCATTTGTAGACCTGTCTGCTAGTCTGTTAGCTGGTTATACGATTATCTATTGTTGGATATATGTTATTTGGTATGTATATGTCGACATGGTATGGTGGGGTTGAGACTGTACTGCTTTGTGATATCAGTCACCATTCCGGGGAATTCCAACCAAAAGGTTGTAAGCCAGGAAATTCCAGCCAGAAGGTTGTGGGTCGAGGGTAACCAACCAGGAGGTTGTGGACCCGTTATGTATGGGGCAAGCCAATTGAAAGGTTGTGGGCCGGGGCATTCAAACCGAAAGGTTATGGGCCAAGGTTAATCCAACCAGGAGGTTGTGGATCCGTTATCTGTTTGATTATATGTTGTGTGGTGGTACTTTGGGGGAACTCACTAAGCTTTTGCTTACAATTTTAGTTTATGGTTTCATGTACTTCTGAGGATCATGGGAAGGTGAAGGCGTGGTCATACACAACTTCTTATTTTTATGTCTTTGGGTCTTGGGAAAACTCTGATTTGAAATAATGATTTTAAAACAATGACTCTTTTTGTAAACAATAGTGATTCATTGTTGGTTTTGAAAATTTTAAATTTATGGTGATTTTCTATGAGTGTTACAAGTTTGACTTTGGGTCAAACTTGAAGGACTTGAGTTAATGATTAAGGATCTATCTTTGTTTGGTGTTAGTCGGTTCGTAGGGGCGATCAGTGCATGGAGTGGGGGTGTTGTTGTGTTTCCTTAGGTCTTCGATTTAGGTAAGTTTCCTCATTATACTATGTGTTATAGTATATATCATTGTATATTAGGTTATAAGAGTAGTGGTATGTTGGTTCGAGTACAAGAGGTTGGTGGTCGTCTAGTTGAGTAGCATAAGGGTTGTATGCAGTCATGTAGGACAACCTGAGAATGCTTGATCTAGGCTTTCTTGCCTATTCCTTGTTTGCTTGTAGCTCTAGAGTAGGATCACATGTTCAACTATCTATCTCACCTCTGTTTACATATAACTATGCATTCATCAATGATCTGCCAGAGGTGATATAAAGTAATGTACGAGGTCCGATATACTGTAGTGAGATGTTAGGCACATAGACTAGTGTAAATACTTGCGTGTGTTTATGTTCTTATTTGAATGTTTGTTTAATATATATGTTGACATATCAGGTGGTGGGTTGAGGCGGTCTTACTTTGTGCGGTAGACCAAGATACATGCGGGCCAGTGGTAGAATGTAGGCTGGGTGCGGACCAACTGTATGTTGTAGGCATGGAAGGGGGATCAATTGCGGACTGGAGGCGCAAGTGACTGAAGGCTCATGTATGTGCATGCATTATATGTATACTAGACGAATGTCCGCACGTTGCGCAGAAACCCCTATATAGTTGGAATCTTTACAAATATATGTTTTTTAAGTATAACAATAGTGTTGTTGTTAAATTTGATATAATAATTTGTATGCTAAATTGATATAATATATTGATTATTTTAAATTATATGATAATATATACATCTATTATAAATGCATAAATTCAATCGTTTGGATGACTTCTACCTACGAATTACTCATGAATGAAATTAAATATAATATATGGTTTAATGTTATTTATAGTTGTTGTTATTGTTAATTAATTTTTCAAAATTTATTTGTTTAACGTTTTAATTTCTATCATTATAATTAGTTAAAACATCATACATTGTTTTTTGATTTTAAAGGTAGCAATATAATCATTTATATAGAGTTATTTTTAATTATTGTTATTGTAAGTTATTTGAAGCTACTTATTTGAAAATTTTAACGATTATAAAAATATATTTATGAAATATTTTAGTTAAATTGAGATTACAATTTAGTTTTTGCATTTAACACTAAAACTTATCACTTTTAACTATTCATAAAATATTCTTTGAGTTTTTAAGTGGAATGAAATTTATATATAATTTGACACTGTAATGTTATATTTATATTAACAGTTTAAGTATTTTGTCAAAACTGTTCAAAAGTTGTAGCTTTAAACTGATAATGATTTACATACAACAACTAATATGTTAAAAGTTAAAGACATAACTTTATAGATAGATTTAAATATATTATTTTAATATTGAAATTTAGTTTATTTATAATTACACTTTAGGTTTGATATTTATTTAACTTTATTAACCAAATTATAATCATTATTAGAAACACTCTACAATTTATCACTTTTAACTATTTATAAAATATTTTTTGAGTTTTTAAGTTCAACTAAAATTTATATTTAAATCGACCGTGTAATGTTATATTTAAATTAACAATTTAAGTATTTTATATAATTTGTTCAAAAATTGTAGATTTAAATTGATAAGGGTTTACATCCAATAATATATTAAAACTAATAAATTAAATATAATATGTTAAAAGTTAAAAACATAACTTTATAAGTAGAAGTAAATATATTATTTAAAATTAAAATTTAGTTTATTTATGATTACACTTTAGGTTTGATATTTATTTAACCTTATTAACCAAGTTATAATCATTATTAGAAGACACTACAATTTATCATTTTTAACTATTTACAAAATATTTTTTAGTTTGTTTAAGTTAAACTAAGATTTATATTTAAGTTGACCCTATAATGTTATACTTAAATTAATAATTTAAGTATTTTATACAAATTGTTCCAAAATTGTATCTTTAAAATGATAATGGTTTACGTCGAACAATATATTAAAACTAATAAATTAAGTATAACATGTTAAAAGTTAACATAACTTTATAAGTAGAAGTAAAGATATAATTTTAATATTGAAATTTAATTTATATATGATTACAATTTAGGTTTAATATTTATTTAACCTAATTAACCAAATTATAATATTAGAAAGAAATTGAAAAGTCATGAGAGTTTCAAATGAATGTGGTGAAAGGAAAAATGCTTCATTTATAAGTATATATAGATATAGATATAGATTGTAGTGTGTGGTATTTTGGGGGAACTCACTAAGTTTTGGGTTACAATTATGGGTTAAATGTTTTTCAAGTACCATTGGTGATCGTGAGAAGGTGGATGTATGACTGTACATCATCAACAACATTGGAGATTCCGCATCCTCTCTAATAAATGAATGTTTTTTTTTTTTTTTTGCTATTTGTCACACTCTCATTCAATTTGTCAAATGTCATTTTGTGATTATTTTGAACTAATTTTTTTCCACCTGTCATTTTATGAGTTTTTCTATTTTATTAAATTTCATATAATGTTTTAATGTAATAATTGCAATAAATGGATATTAATTTCACTAATAAAATTATATTTTAATTTCTAAATTCCTAAAATTAAAGCTCATTAGTTTATTTTTTGATTTAAATTACTAGTTGTGAGACCCATGTATTATATGAGTTAATTTAAAAAAAAAGGTAAATATAAAGGTTAAAATATTTAAGAACATTTAATTTATAAGAAATTAGGAAAAATAATGAATTATTATAATGAAAATGTTTTTTTTATCTTTTAAATTTAAACAAATAATTTAAATAAAGAAAAGAAACTAATGAGCTCTAATTTTAAAATTCTGAAATTAAAAGGTAAGTTTATTAATGAAATTAATATCAATTTATTGCAATTATTACATTAAAATATTGTGTAGAATTTAAGAAAATAGAAAAACTCATAAAATAACATGTGAAAAAAAAAATTAATTCAAAATAACCACAGAATGACATTTGGTAAAATTGAATGAGAGTTTGACAAGTGACAAAAAAGACCTTTACTTATTAAAGAGGATGCGGATTTATAATATTGTGACACTTGTCAAAAGGAGAATAAACTTATTTATTTATTAGAATAGAGAGATTTGTTTAAAGATAAAAAATATTTACATTATAATAAATCATTATTTTTCTTATTTTCTTAAAAATTCAAAATCCATAAACATTTTGGCATATATATATATATATATATATATATATATATATATATATATATATATATATATATATATATATATATATATATATATATATAAGTTAACCTATGTAATAAATAGATCTCACAACTAGTTATTATATTACTATGATTTTCAAACAATTGTATTTTGGAACTAATGTGTGTTCTTAACTTGGGGTTTTTGAAAATAGTGTTTTTACCTTAATTAAAAATGAAAGTTTTGTTTGTGAAAATGAGACATTTCATTTAACCTCAAACTCAATTATGTCTTCAATCTTTATTTTGTTCTCGGTTTTTGTTTGCAACACTCCCTCGTTTCTTCAGTCTCAAACACATTCGGATTAGGTCCTGACATCTTACTAATCCAATAAGAGGTTTATCGAACAACCCTAAGAGCTTTGAGTACCTAATAGGAGTTGTTATTGATGATGTCAAACAAATTCGGATTCGGATTAGGTTAGACTTGACATCTTACTGGACCACTAAAAAGCGTATCAAACAACCCCAAAGTTATCATAAGTTTTATGCCACTGATTCGTGCACAATATTTTTTCTCCGTACACAACAATTTGTGCTTTAAAGTGTTGTATTGTACAACTCTATAATACATAAATTGTTGTGTATGACAAAAAAATTGTTGTGTACGAATCACTTCCTTAAATTTTAAATTGTTGGGATGTGTAGATTTATCATACCACCTAATTTTAAACTTTTGTTATTGAATAAACCATTAATGTTATGTTAAAAATAGAATACTGACCAACTAATATCATTATATTTCTTTGAAAAGTCAAACATTTTCTAGTTTAAATATTTTAAAATTGTATCCAGACAACAACAAAACCTCCCCTGGACATTTAACTAGGCAAAAGAAATCCAAAAACCCCCAATTCAAAACCCTAGAATTTTGTTTTGAATTAGAATCCCAATTCTCATTTCCTCAAGAAATCGAACTTTGCGCTATGTCGAAACGGCATAGGCATTCGGAAATCAAAGAAGAACAAGATATCATTAGCAAATTGCCAGACGCACTACTCACACACATCCTCTCATTTCTCCCAGAAGCTGATGCGAATCGGACACGCATTTTGTCGAACAGGTGGAAGGACATCTGGGCGTTTCTCCCAAATCTCCGTTTCGTTATGCCCTTTTGTTGGTCAGCTGAAGAAGTGAAGAAATTTCACGATTCAGTTGATCAAGTCATTGCTTTTCGTGGTGTTATGCATACTAATAGGTTCTATCTTTACTGTTCAAAGAACTGCGATTACAATCGTTTTTATGAGTGGCTTTGTGCTATTGTTAAATATAAGGTTCAAGAAATTGAACTTAGGTTTCCCGCTGATAGATTTAGGGTTAAGTTCTGTTGGAATTTGTTTAGGAGTTGCAATGCACTCGTTGGGTTAACTTTGAGAGGAGAGTTCGTTTTAGATGTGCCTGAAGATGAGTTGCTTTTTCCTTGTCTGAAGAAAATCAATCTGGTATCCGTTGTTTATTCGGGCGATCAATCACTAACAAATCTGATTTCAGGGTGTCCTGTTTTAGAAGAACTGTTTGTGGAGAGACAGGTAATCGGTTCCTCAGACAATTTGGAGGTTTTTAAGGTCTCATCGCCTTCTTTAAAGAGATTAAGGATGTCATTTTCACTGTGTGTTCGTGGGGATTATAAAGCTGTCATTGACGCTCCTAACCTAGAATACATGTACATTGTGGATGTAATTTCATCACACTACACTTTTCCAAATCCGTTGATGTCTCTTGTAGAAGTTTACATGAAGACCCCAGCTGTTCGCAATACTGAATATCTTCTTCCAACCCTATCATCGGTCAAATCATTGACCTTGACTGATTCAACATTAACGGTATCTTTCTCTATCCATTCAAGATATTTCGCTTATTATTTTAATCCTAAACCGTAACCACTAATTACATTCAATAGTACACAAACATTACCTTATGCATTTAATTATCCCCATTTTAGATATATCCTATGACTCTATTTGCTTTATACAGGCTATCCACAATGCGGATGCTGTAACCATAGGCATATTCGATAACTTGGTCAAACTTGTGATTGGTGTTGACTCTCGAATTGGCTGGCTTTTGTTGCCAACTCTTTTTGAAAAAATGCCTAATCTAGAGCATATTACTTTTATGGATGTAAGTTTTTGTGTACACAACACTTTCTTTGCTTTCCAATGGGTAATTATTGGTATTTATTTGTTTATCATCATTCACTAGGGACTTGTACCTTTTCCGCGTGAACAACATCCATTTAACATGAACTGGGACCCACTATTAGATCCTCCAGATTGTTTGCGGCATAAAATGAAGGAAATCAAAATACTCAACAAAGAAGCAATCACACAAGAAGAGCTCCCTTTGATCAGGTATATGTTGGAACAATCGTTTCATTTGGAGAAGTTGAGCATAAATGCTCATAAAATCAATCCTAATATTCGTAACAAGTTATTAAAGTTCCTCCGTGCCTCCGCTTTGTGTCGGATTGAATTCATTTGAAGTCATTCGGGAGGCGTTTTGAATCTTTGCAAGTTCTAGTTTTTTTAATGCTTGATAAAATTAGTATAGTTTATGGTTTCATACCTTATATATATATGTTAAATATCATATATTGCAAGAAGTAATAGAGAGTAATATCAAAAGTGTTGACTAAGGTTCATGTTTTTTTGGTTTATCTCGTGAGCATCCTTTTTGTTTGGTTGTTTTTAAATCGGTATATTGATATGGTGTTGAATGTTTATAAGTTATAACCCTTTAAGTTGTAACTTTGGGGTTTTTTAGATTTAAAACGCGACGTGATAGAACATAAGTAGTTTATCCAAAGACAAAGTTAAACGTATGTTATCAAGAATATTCACATAAGTACCAAATTTCTTGCTTTACGTGTGTGCCTATATGTGCGATTTGTTATGTCAAAAGACCAAATACAATATAACGATCAAATTGGGAAAATAAATAAGGTTGTAACAAGAAAAGGAAAGAGAAAAGATACAGTTGTAAATGGATGTAAGTCATGCTTTGTTATCACTTACGTTTACACGAGTTGATAATTATTTTGATTTTGATTACACGTATGATTGAGAGATCTTAATTAGAGATCTTGATGTTTTATGTTATATAATGCCTGTATTTATTGTGTTATGGATGTGTGTTTCAGGTACAAATCTGAGAACTAATAAAGACAACAAGCAAATGATGACATAGCAAGTGTTTGATAATCTCATGTTGATCTCATGCTTTAAGAAGATGATCATTTTACAGAAGGTATTAATTGTATATATGGGAGATTTTGTTGAGTGGTTGGCATGTAAATATATAGTTTAGAAATGTAAATTTTTGTAATAGTCTTTAATTACAAGTGTAAAACATGTTGGATTCTTTTGGGAATGGATGACTTTATGTAAAGGTCATGTCGAAAATTTGTGAAATACTATCTTCCAAAATATGGGTGTTATGTTAGTATAACACCCATATTTTGGAAGCAGGAAACCGACATTAATGATAGATTGCTTAGATGAATAACTATGAATTTTTATATATATATATATCCCTAAAACTAGTAATTTCAGTATGTGATATGAGGTGTTTGGTACACATGTTATGTTAAATGGGACAGTTGGTATGTAAGCTTTGGGTCCTATTCTTGTTTTTCCACAAGAAGAGTCTTAAAAAAAAATTAAAAAAAAAAAGTTTTTAAAGAGAGATACTCGAGAAGTGAAGGGTTTGATGAAATTAAACTAAAGAAAGTTAATTGTGTTAATATCAAATTTTTTACTCCGCCTTTCAAATAAAATAAAAAAATCAACTTTTCTACTTCACTATATCTGATAAATATGCGTTAATATTCAATGTGCTGATTATTAGAAATTAGGTGTGAAACCCATGTATTATATGAGTTTAAATAAAAAAAAAACAAATATAAAATTTTAATAATTTGAAAAGTTTGAATTTATAAGAAAAATGAGAAAAATTTGAATTATTAAAATTAATAAGACTTTAATGTATTGAATACATTACATATATAAATTATTTATCATAAATACTTTACATATATATTACCTTACACATTAAATGTGGAATTTTAATTTAATAAAATGAAAAATACAATAAAATGATAAGTGGAAAATAAAAAATTTTAAAAATCTAGAAAATGCCATGTGTCCAAATGAATGAGAAGAGAACAAGTGGCAAAAAAACATTCATTTATTAAGGATGATTCCAATAAACGTATTCAAATTTGCATCTATGTATGTAGTTACTAGGTTATAATAAATGGAAACGATGGTTTTTATTTTTAAAAATTTTATATAAACAAAAAAAAAATTCTTATATATGATATGTAAATTAAACGGAGGATCAGGCAAATAAGATAAAAGGATAATGTAGATACATTACAATTTAAGAGATTTTTTAGTATTTTTAAAAGTTAGACTCTACTAATTATGAAAATACAATGCTATATTGCTATTAGGATAGGATTTAGTTTTTCAAATTTTAAATCAAGGTAGATCTTTTACCAAAAAAGGATCCAGAAGTTGAAGAAATGGTAGAAAACTACCAATGTGACAAATATGCTTTTAAAAAAGAGACGTAATATTTTTAGGTTTTGTTTATTAGAAGAATGTGATTTTGAACAATAAATTAGAAGTGGTATCTAAATGAAAGGGAGGGATGGAGGAGAGAGAGAGAGTTGTTTATATTTGAGTTTGCTTGAACTACATCAAGATCAAGTTTGTTTATAGGAAATATAGGAAACATCGGAGATCTAAGAATGCATATGGAAAACATCACAATATATGCAAGTTTTTAATTGGGATATGGATTTAAAGCGTAATGGATGACTTGGTCAATCTAGGTTACTATGACTTTACACTTTTTGATAATAAATCTCGTTAAGCTTATTTTATATAATTAGAAAGTGGTGGACGCATGATAAAACATTAGGGGTGACACATGATTTTAAGGGTGGCATCCTGGAAAATTTCCAAAAAAAATTACAATGTGCTCTAAATTTGAGGGGTTACACCGGCCATTCCGAAAACCCCCTATGTCTGCCACCATAGGTGTAATGTCAAACACACTTCTTAATTAGGAAATATGTTTGTTAACGAGAATACCATTTATGCTTGATAGTGATGTTTTGTTTAGCATCTCAGACACTCAGCAAAAACAGTAAACAACATCAATGAGCATCCACCAATATGTCCTTTTCAAATATAGGAAGGTAAATCGGATTGTTCCGGAAACAAGGAAGATGATGCTCATATTTGAATCTAAAACCTTACATATGGATTCTCATATCCTTAGAGAATAGTAAGAACGCATGAACACTACAATTTTCAACAGTGAAAACTGAAGGGGTACTATTATTTTGCTAATACATTGTAACGCAAATTGTTATTAAATTTTAGCTATATGGTAAACTATGTGATACAATGTTATGATATGTTTAGGGGAAATTTCCAAAAAAAATCCTAAAATTTTGGATCATTTTACGGTCTAGTCCCAAATTAATTTTTGTTTACGAAAAAAGAAAAATATCGGATAATTTATTCAAATCGACCCATTTTCACCGGTACAACTATTTTAGTCGGTCACCTTGCTTAGGTGGATGCCATGTCGTTAAATGATTTCCTTATGTGGCTGAATATGTTGTATTTAAGCACATGTTATGCTCCAAGCCCTGGAACCCCCTGAAAGAAAAAATGGCGTCTTCCTCTTCTATTGGAAGTAGTCAAGGAAGTCGATCGATGAGGAAAGGCTTAAGGTCAAAATGCTTTTGTGGAGATCCTGTTGGCAAATGGACTTCATGGAGTGATAAAAATCTTGAACGAAGGTGTATTGGATGCCCCAATTTCAGGGTTTGTAGTTTTTTTTTTCTTTCATGATTCCTACCTCATTTCTGTTGAAATTGGACTCATTTTGTGTAATACAGGACCCTAAAATGGATTGCAAATACTTTGCTTGGGTAGACCCTCCATTACCAAACCAGTGGTACAAAGACATGTTGTTCGGTTTTTACCACATGGAAATGGATTCAATCATGATGGATTTGAAGATTTTGTGGAAGAATATGTAGAAGAACATGTGGCAGAAGTAGCGGCGGAACCTGTGGCACAAGGTTTTCATATGGCACATCAAGATGGCTTAGCTGGTGTTAATTTCATGATTGTGTTTTGGGTCTCATTGTTTGCAGTTGTATGGTATATGATGATGTAATTTTATGTGTTTTGGTTTCATCTTTTCAAATGACAATTGATAAATGTAATCTCAATAACAAGTAGAAGATGTAATGGTAGTTTGAATGTTATCTTTTGAATGAAAATTATGTTTTGCAATGCTGTTTGGAAAGAATGCTATCATTTTCAAGCATTTAACAATTACTCGACTTGAATTTTTCAGGATAAAACTTGATCAAAACAAGAGATATACATAGAATTCCTCATAAGTAGAGCTGACAATGGGTCGATCTGGATTAGGTTCGGGTTCAACCCATTTATTAATTGGGTTGAGTTTTCAACCCAACCCAACCTATTTATTTAAATGGGTTGATATTTCCAACCAAACCCAACCTTTTACATAAATGGGTTGTCACCGGGTTAACATGTTTATATAGTTCCCGACTCAACCTACCATATAAATTAGTTAAACATGGGTTAACCCATTTAAATAAATAAATTAACTAAAGATTACACCACTTAAATTACTTCCAAACATAAATAAAGTTTCAAAGTACGACAAAAGCACAATCCTAATGCATTAATATTCACATAATTATTAACTTAAATATACATTAAAGTTAAATGGGTTGGCAGGTTGAAAATAGGTTGGTAAGTTTTACCCAACCCAACCTATTTAATTAAATAGGTTAAACGGGTTGACCCATTTAACTTAAATGAGTTGTAAGTCTCAACCCAACCCGCTAAATTTGGGATGGGTTCGGGTTGGGTCGATTTTTGTCAGCTATAGTCATAAGAATCAATAATTAAGTTAATATGGCTGATATATATATATATATATATATATATATATATATATATATATATATATATATATATATATATATTCACACAGCCAAAGTATTGACAAATAATAGTTATGCCAACCATGATGTTTATAAAAGAGGCTTTCAATTCACATTTTCCTAAAAGCCAACACAGTTGCATAGTAACAAAAGGGATTATATTAACAAAAGGGGCTTCCAATAAATATTTTCCCAAAAGCCAACATATTATGTAGCACCTGGTTCCTGGTATGTAAATCTTATTTGAGTGTTTTCCATTTTTAGCCTTGGACTCGGCGAGTCATAGGTCCGACTCGCCGAGTAGAGCCGGGACCCGGGACACGTTATAAGTTGGCGACTCGGCGAGTCCATATCCTGGACTCGGCGAGTCACCGTTGTTGGATGAAACCCTAAGTTTCAAGGGTTTGAACCCTATTTAAACTCTCATTCCACCCCCATTCACCCTCAGAGCTCTATACCTTTTTCAAGAGTTGTTTCCTTGTGAGTTTGAAGCATTTGGTGTGCTCTCTTGAAATTTTGGAGTGGGAACAAGAGTAGATCAAGAAGAAGAAGAGGAGGTCAAGCATCTTTGAGCTTTCTCAGTGTGTTCCCTAAGGTATGACTCGATTTTCCCCTTGCTTTCATGCTTATAGTCCCTTATAGCTCCATTAAAGTCTTTCTTGAACCATTTCCAAGGTTGTGTATGTGTGGGGGTTCGTAATAAGCTGAGTAACCTCTAGATCTAGGCATGGTTGAGCTCCAGGAGTTCAGATCTACTGCCTTTATGGACCCATGTTGCATGAAAACCTTAGATCTACTCTTTTGCTGCATTTTGAACCCTAAAACCCTCATAGATGGATATTTACACGTAAAGTTGGAAACTTTACGTGTTATTCATGCTCTAGGAGCCCAGATCTACGAATGGCATGGACTGGATTCAAGCAAAATCGCGTTTATGGCTCTTGCATGAAGCAGACTCGGCGAGTTGCTCATCTGACTCGGCGAGTCTGGTCACGAGTCTCCGAGATTGTCCCCTTTTAGCTGTGTCGAGTTGTGTAGTGAGTCCAGGGTGGACTCGGTGAGTTGGAAGCCTAAAACTCACCCATAATGGAACTCGGCGAGTCGATGCCCAGACTCGGTGAGTTCAAGGCAATCTCCTTAGATCAAGAACAGACTCGGCGAGTTGTTCATACAACTCGGCGAGTCACAGTATAAATTGTTCATCAGATGAAGATGAACTCGGCGAGTTGTTCATACAACTCGGCGAGTAGGATGAAGGACTTGAACATCAGTTTGGGAAGGAGAACTCGTCGAGTCAACGCCTAACTCGACGAGTAGAAGCAGAATTCAGGTCAGTCGTTTGGACATGGACTCGGCGAGTTGGCGAGCCAACTCGGCGAGTTGGCGAGCCAACTCGGCGAGTCGGGTCAACTGAAAGTTGACTCTGACTTTGACTTAGGGCATGATCAGGGGTAGAATGGTCATTTTACCCAAAGGACAGTTAGCAGTATTTGACTAAGTGTTTGGTGGGAATTTCAGCCGGAGGATTTCCGGAGCAGCAGCAGACAGACAGACTATTCCCACACAGATCAGCAGCTACTACGAGGTGAGTTACCTTCCAATAGCGGTGGGTCTAAGGCCACAATGCCGGCCCACCGGTAGGAGATGTGTGATTAGATGATTTTCTTTGTGATATTCATCTAGGGTTGCTACTACCTGTGATATGTTTATGTGTTAGTGACAGTAGGGGGAGATAGTCCCCCAGAACACTGGTCGATAGGGCCGAAGGTGCGGTCACGCCCAGCCATGCTAGATAGACTATGTAATATATGTGTTATGTGGTAGTAGTAGGGGTGAAATAGTCCCCGGTATCCGGTCGAGAGGACCGAAGGGGAGCCAGCACCCAGATATGCTAGGCAGTATCCGGTCGAGAGGACCGAAGGGGAGGCCAACACCCAGATATGCTAGGCAGTATCCGGTCGAGAGGACCGAAGGGGTAGATCGGGCACCCAGATATGCCTGAAAATTTTTGTATGTTATGTGATTGTATGGTATGTGGTACAATGGGGGAACTCACTAAGGTTTGTGCTTACACTTTACAGTTTTGGTTTCAGGTACCTCTTCATCGAAGGGGAAGGAGCTGGCACGGTAGCGGCACATCATGCACACATGTTGGTTTCCGCATCTATTAGATTTCCCTGGGATTTATACTATGATATTTTGATTGGTTGTATGATTTGGCTTTTAGACATGGTTTACGATGTGATGTGGTTGATCAAACAATGTTTTTAATTATTAACGTTTTCTAAAGTAATGTTTTAAACACGAAATTTTTGGACGTGAAAATTAAGTCGTTACAAGTTGGTATCAGAGCCTTGGTTTGAGGGATTCGGACACACCTTTGGGGGTGTTTGAACTCAAATCGATGGATTAAAAGATTTTGGAAAGAGAAAATGTTTTCTAAAAGGTTAAGTAAAGGGTTTTAAGAAAGAACAATGTGTGTGATGTGCGCGACCGGCCAAGCTCAAGTAAGTATTCCCCAATGTACCCATACAAGTTTATTTATGTTTATCAGTTTCTATAGAACAGCATGCTAGAATAGGACTAAGGATCTAGGAGTGATGCCTTATGTGCCTGCTTTATTGCTTCAGTATATGAAAGAGTTGCATGCTAGAGTTGAGTAGACAGCAGTAGGGTAGCCTGTTTAGGTTATTCCTGATAGTACGAGTTTAGCATTGTATGCTGGTTCAGTTCTCTCTTCGAGGATAGAGTTGCTTAACATTGTTTTTCTTACGTCCAAATGTTGTTTGCTTTGTGCTATGTGGGCCTTGAAGTGATTGGAGTTAACTGTTAGGTGAATACGTTAAAGTCACATGTGATCAGGGTTGAATAATCTCAGAGTCTTGGATTTGACTCTATTGCGTAGCTGTTGTTTGAGTCTTAACCGTTGTAGAGATGAGTCCCTTACTCGAAGGATTATCCGAGCCTCAGCACATGTGATTGTATTCAGGTAATAGTTAATTGGCATCACCAAGAGGCCTTCAACAGCTGAGGACTGGGTTGGGTGGAGTCAGAGGTTTCCTAGGGTAAGCCTAGGATAAAGAGTAGCAGTGATCAGCGGTAGGGAAAGGGACCTGGTTGAGTCGAGGCGTTCCTTGGGGAAGGTACGGATAGATGTGGAAGGTAGTATGGACCCGTACTACTGAAAGCAGAGGATCCGTACCCGAACTGAGGAAGGCTAAGATAAGACTAGGGAACTTGTAGTGGGTGGGATCCCTCCAGGGGTATCAGTATCGCTAACAGATGTTATTTCTTTGTATTTCAGAATGGTGGTACTACACCCGAGGCCAGCAGTTGGCAGTTTAGGAGAGGGATCGGGTTCGGGATTAGGTTCCGAGCCAGTAGATGAGAGGCTGCACGAGTTCATCGCATCAGAGATCACCAGAGGTATCCTTGAGTCGACCCCCATTATCTTCGGGTAGATCAAGGAAGGGATCCTCGAGTTGATGGAGGATCGCCTCAGGGCATTCAGGAGCGACATGGCATCTGGCCAGTCGGGATCTCGCACGTTATCCTTTAAGGACTTCAGGGGCAGTGGTGCGCCAGATTTCCACGGGGTGAAGGACCCCATTGTTTCCAGGCGATGGATTGTAGACATCAAGTCTGCACAATTGACTAGCTTCTGCCCCGAGGGGTCGAATGTGAGGTATGCAACAGGGTGTTTACGAGATCGAGCTCGAGATTGGTGGGAGTCAGTGGGTGACTCTTTGGGAGCCTCAGCTATCGAGGCTATGACCTGGTCGGACTTTGTGACCAGGTTCAGGGCAGAGTTTGCACCGGCTGTCGAGCTTCAGCAACTGGCCAGGGAGTTTTTGGACATGAGACAAACAACTGAGACTGTGGCGAAGATCACTGCCAAGTTCCGGGAGAGGGCACTGTTGGTGCCCCAATATGCGGGCGATGAGGACATGAGGAGGACCCGTTATCATGACATGCTCCGGGCTGATATCCGGGAGCACGTTAGTTTTTCAGCTTGCCCCACCTTGGACTCCATGATTGCTAGGGCGAGGGAGAAGGAGATAGATTTGGAGCACATCCAGAAACGGAAGGCAGAGGAGGGACAGCCAGGAGGGGCTTCGGGGAAGAAGCCCAAGGGATCAGATGTGGGGCTGAAAGGCCAACAGGGACGAGGCCGCTGCAGGAAATGCGGCAAGACGCACGAGGGGGCGTGCAGGTTGGGATCATCAGGTTGCTACAAGTGCGGCAAGTCTGGGCACTTTAGTAGGGATTGCACTGCTCCGGCAGCAGTTATTCAGACGTCTGAGTTATTGTGTTTCCACTGCAACCAGAGGGGCCACAAGAAGGCCAATTGCCCCCAGTTGACAGTTTCAGCGTCAGTAAAGGCGCCAGCTCCAGCAACCCTGCGGATTACAGATAGCCGGCAGGGCAAGGCAGAGGCTCCAATGGAGAGGAGCCGGGCATTTCAGCTGACCACTAAGGAGGCACGTGCAACACCCGATATGGTGATGGGTATGATTGTTTCCATCTTGTTTATTTATATGATGTTATGATATTGATATGTGCTCGGTATATGTATATGTGTTAGGATCGTTCCATGTGAACGGTATCCCAGTTCAGGTGTTGTTCGACGCGGGTGCATCCCGATCGTTTTTTTCCCTTGCGCTTAGCAAGAAGTTTCCTGAGTCTTCGGGCATGTTGGATTGCCCTTTGGAAATAGAAATTGTTGATGATCGATCGGTGCGAGCATCGATGGTGTTTCGGGACTGCGTATTGCGTTTGTTCGAGGAGCGCTACTTGGTAGATTTGGTTCCGATTCCGTTGCGTGGGAACAAGGTGATCATAGGCATGGACTGGTTGAGCCCTAATGGGGCAGTGATAGATTGCGCACAACAGCTAGTGCGAGTCCGGACCCCAGGTGGGGGAGAGTTAGTGATTCATGGCGAGAGGCCACAGTGTGGACCCTCAGTCTGTTCAGCAGCGAGAGCTAGACGATACCTTCAGCAGGGATGCACAGGTTATGTTGCGTATGTGATGGATACCCGGGAGGCGGGTAAGGCATCAGTGAGCGAGGTTCCAATGGTGCGAGATTTCACAGATGTTTTCCCAGAGGAGCTTCCTGGGATACCTCCGGAGCGCAGGTGGACTTCAGGATTGACCTCATTCCTGGTGCGGCTCCGATAGCCAAGGCACCATATCGGCTGGCTCCTCCTGAGATGCAGGAATTGTCTATGCAGCTGCAGGAGCTGCTAGACAAGGGATTCATTAGACCAAGCAGTTCACCCTGGGGAGCCCCGATTCTATTTGTGAAGAAGAAGGATGGGTCGCACCGGATGTGTATAGATTATCGGGAGTTGAACAAGGTAACGGTGAAGAACCGTTACCCACTCCCGAGGATTGATGATCTCTTTGACCAGCTTCAGGGAGCATCTTGGTTCTCCAAGATTGATTTGCATTCGGGTTATCATCAAATGAGGGTCAGGGAGGAGGATACGCAGAAGACCGCGTTTCGGACGCGCTATGGCCACTATGAGTTCGTGGTGATGTCGTTTGGGCTCACCAATGCTCTTGCCACGTTCATGGACCTCATGAACTGCGTATGCAGACCGATGCTGGATCAGTCTGTGATAGTCTTTATCGATGACATCTTGGTTTATTCCAAGACGCAGGAAGAGCATGAAGAGCATCTGAGAGAGGTATTGGAGACCCTGAGGAGGGAGAGCTTGTATGCCAAGTTCTCCAAGTGTGAGTTTTGGTTGCGCGAGGTGCAATTTCTCGGACACCTTGTCAACCAGAACGGGATTCTGGTCGATCTGGCCAAGGTCGAGGCCGTGATGAGATGGGAGGTTCCGAAGTCTCCATCTGAGATTCGAAGTTTCCTAGGATTGGCAGGCTATTATCGGAGGTTCATTCAGGATTTCTCCATGATAGTTGTACCCCTGACACGGTTGACGAAGAAAGCCGTGGTCTTTCGGTGGGGACCCGAGCAGCAGGCAGCATTTGAGACACTGAGACAGAGACTGTGCGAGGGGCCGATCTTAGCCCTGCCAGAGGGCGTAGAGGATTTTGTGGTTTATTGTGACGCGTCTAATTTAGGGTTGGGTGCGGTATTGATGCAGAGGGGGAATGTCATTGCCTACGCTTCGAGGCAGCTCAAGCCTCACGAGGGGAACTACCCGACGCATGATTTGGAGTTGGGGGCGGTGGTTTTCACCCTCAAGATTTGGCGGCATTACCTCTACGGGGTTCGGTGTACCATTTACACGGACCACAAGAGTTTGAGGTACCTCATGGATCAGCCGAATCTAAAGATGAGGCAGTATCGGTGGTCGGACGTGGTGAAGGATTATGATTGTGAGATCCTTTACCATCCGGGAAAGGCCAACGTGGTGGCCGATACGCTTAGCCGCAAGGCGGCGCCGATCAGGGATATTTGCATGAGGATGATTGTAGTGACTCCCCTGTTGGAGCAGATTTGGGAGGCTCAACAGGAGGCTATCAAGGAGGAACATCGGAAGAGCGAGCGTGTGGTGGGTCAGGTTTCCTCCTTCGATTATGATAGCCGAGGACTATTGACACTACACCGCAGGGTGTGGGTGCCGTATCATGGAGGCGTGCGCCAGATCTTGATGGAGGAGGCGCACAAGTCCCGATTCTCTATTCATCCCGGGGCGACAAAGATGTATAGGGATCTTCGTCTAGACTATTGGTGGCCCTGCATGAAGCGGGATATGGCATGGTACGTCGAGCGGTGCTTGACCTGCAGGAAGGTCAAGGCCGAACATCAGAGACTGCATGGGAAGATGCAGCCGTTGGACATCCCATTGTGGAAATGGGAAGACATCACGATGGATTTTATCACAAATCTTCGTAGGACTGCGCGTGGAGTAGATTCGATTTGGGTCATCGTGGACCGATTGACCAAGAGCGCTCATTTTATTCCGATCCAGGAGAGCATCTCGGCCAAAAAGTTGGCCGATATCTACATCAGGGAGATAGTAGCGCGACACGGGGTGCTAGTGTCAGTGATATCAGACCGAGACGTGCGTTTTACTTCCAGGTTTTGGAAGAGATTTCATGACGAGTTGGGCACTCGTTTGCATTTTAGCACCGCCTTTCACCCGCAGACAGATGGTCAGAGCGAGCAGACCATCCAGACTTTGGAGGATATGTTGCGGGCATGTGTGTTAGATTTCGATGGTAGTTGGGATACCTATCTTCCCTTGGCTGAGTTCTCATACAACAACAGCTACCACGCGAGTATTGACCGACCCCCATTCAAGATGTTGTACGGACGGAGGTGCAGGACCCCGATATGCTGGGGTGAGGTTGGCCAGAGGGTCATGGGAAGCACCGAGGTGGTGCTCAAGACGACAGAGAGAATCCAGCAGGTTCGGATTAGGCTTCACACTGCTTAGAGTCGGCAGAAAAGTTACGCCGACAAGTGTCGATCCGACTTGGAATTCCAAGTTAGGGATATGGTTCTCCTGAAGGTGTCGCCTTGGAAAGGGGTCATTCGATTCAGGAAGCAGGGCAAGTTGGGCCCGAGATTTATCGGACCACTCAGGGTTGTAGCCCGGGTGGGCAAGGTGGCGTATAGGCTGGATCTGCCAGTCGAGCTCAGCCAGATCCACAGCACTTTCCATGTCTCTCAGCTACGAAAGTGCTTAGTGGATGATTCAGCAGTGGTGCTGTTGGAGGATATTCAGGTTGATGATAGCCTGAATTACATTGAGCGCCCAGTCGCAATCCTCGATAGGAAGTCGAAGGATTTGAGGAACAAGAGGGTGAAACTAGTGAAGGTACAATTGCAGCACCGCAAGGGTTCGGAGTGGACTTGGGAGCTGGTGGAAGAGATGATGGAGCATTACCCCGAGGTGTTTAAGGATCGAGCAACAGACTTCGAGGGCGAAGTCTAAAATAAGTGGGGGAGATTTGTAGCACCTGGTTCCTGGTATGTAAATCTTATTTGAGTGTTTTCCATTTTTAGCCTTGGACTCGGCGAGTCATAGGTCCGACTCGCCGAGTAGAGCTGGGACCCGGGACACGTTATAAGTTGGCGACTCGGCGAGTCCATATCCTGGACTCGGCGAGTCATCGCTGTTGGATGAAACCCTAAGTTTCAAGGGTTTGCACCCTATATAAACTCTCATTCCGCCCCCATTCACCCTCAGAGCTCTATACCTTTTTCAAGAGTTGTTTCCTTGTGAGTTTGAAGCATTTGGTGTGCTCTCTTGAAGTTTTGGAGTGGGAACAAGAGTAGATCAAGAAGAAGAAGAGGAGGTCAAGCATCTTTGAGCTTTCTCAGTGTGTTCCCTAAGGTATGACTCGATTTTCCCCTTGCTTTCATGCTTATAGCCCCTTATAGCTCCATTAAAGTCTTTCTTGAACCATTTCAAAGGTTGTGTATGTGTGGGGGTTCGTAATAAGCTGAGTAACCTCTAGATCTAGGCATGGTTGAGCTCCAGGAGTTCAGATCTACTGCCTTTATGGACCCATGTTGCATGAAAACCTTATATCTACTCTTTTGGTGCATTTTGAACCCTAAAAACCTCATAGATGGATATTTACACGTAAAGTTGGAAACTTTACGTGTTATTCATGCTCTAGGAGCCCAGATCTACGAATGGCATGGACTGGATTCGAGCAAAATCGCGTTTATGGCTCTTGCATGAAGCAGACTCGGCGAGTCGCTCATCTGACTCGGTGAGTCTGGTCACGAGTCTCCGAGATTGTCCCCTTTTAGCTGTGTCGAGTTGTGTAGTGATTCCAAGGTGGACTCGGTGAGTTGGAAGCCTAAAACTCACCCATAATGGAACTCGGTGAGTCGATGCGCAGACTCGGTGAGTTCAAGGTAATCTCCTTAGATCAAGAACCGACTCGGCGAGTTGTTCATACAACTCGGCGAGTCACAGTATAAATTGTTCATCGGATGAAGATGAACTCGGCGAGTTGTTCATACAACTCGGCGAGTAGGATGAAGGACTTGAACATCAGTTTGGGAAGGAGAACTCGTCGAGTCAATGCCTAACTCGACGAGTAGAAGCATAATTCAGGTTAGTCGTTTGGACATGGACTCAGCGAGTTGGCGAGCCAACTCGGCGAGTCGGGTCAACTGAAAGTTGACTCTGACTTTGACTTAGGGCATGATCAGGGGTAGAATGGTCATTTTACCCAAAGGCCAGTTAGCAGTATTTGACTAAGTGTTTGGTGGGAATTTCAGCCGGAGGATTTCCGAAGCAGCAGCAGCAGACAGACTATTCCCACACAAATCAGCAGCTACTACGAGGTGAGTTACCTTCCAATAGCGGTGGGTCTAAGGCCACAATGTCGGCCCACCGGTAGGAGATGTGTGATTAGATGATTTTCTTTGTGATATTCATCTAGGGTTGCTACTACCTGTGATATGTTTATGTGTTAGTGACAGTAGGGGTAGATAGTCCCCCAGAACACCGGTCGATAGGGCCAAAGGGGCGGTCACGCCTAGCCATGCTAGATAGACTATGCAATATATGTGTTATGTGGCAGTAGTAGGGGTGAAATAGTCCCCGGTATCCGGTCGAGAGGACCGAAGAGGAGCCAGCACCCAGATATGCTAGGCAGTATCCGGTCGAGAGGACCGAAAGGGAGGCCAGCACCCAGATATGCCTGACAATTTATGTATGGTATGTGATTGTATGGTATGTGGTACAATGGGGGAACTCACTAAGCTTTGTGCTTACAGTTTACAGTTTTGGTTTCAGGTACCTCTTCATCGAAGGGGAAGGAGCTGGCACGGTAGCGGCACATCATGCACACATGCTGGTTTCCGCATCTATTAGATTTCCCTGGGATTTATACTCTGATATTTTGATTAGTTGTATGATTTGGCTTTTAGACATGGTTTACGATGTGATGTGGTTGATCAAACAATGTTTTTAATTATTAACATTTTCTAAAGTTTCAGAAACCTAATAACACATTTTGTTTTTCACGGTGGAAGTTGGTGAATCATCATTCATCTACCTTCAAATATTTTATAGCTTGGATTATGACATCCCTCTTCTAAGTTATAAAATATTGTGTTTGGTCCTAGCCTTAATATTACATTTGGTTGTTTTATTAAGGACTATCTTTATATCTAACCTAAACTTGTCTTTCTTTTTCAGATGTCTTCCAACAATGCTACTTCTGGCTCAAACCCTACCGACTCCTTCTCTCTCATGAACCTTTGTGGGAGAGTCATCTTTGTTTGTTCCAACTTTATGTATTGGATCCGGAACATCAGGATGGTCACTCCTCGACAAAGAGCTTAAGGAACTTGATGAGTCGTCTGCTACTCTAGAGGAGATCGTTGAATTCCGAACTCATGAGAGAGATGCCACTAAAGTGGCATGCATCATGTTGGTCACAATGACAGCCGAGCTCCAAAAGTCCTATGAGGACTATTACCCTTTTGAGATGCAACGGGACTTGATGGACTGCTACCATCAAAGTGCTCGTCAAGAGACGTATGCCATCATCTCCTCCATGATAACAACCCGGATGAAGGATGGTGAACCCTTCACATGCCACTTACAGAAAATGCAAAGGTATGTGGACCTTTTGCTGAAACTAAATGTGAACTTCCCCGAGGAGTTCGCAATTGACATCATTTTACATTGCTTACCTTCTTGTTATGATGAATTACGAATGACACACCATGTGAACAAGGAGGAAGTTACACTCAGCAAAGTTCAAGGACTTTTGAAGACCGCCAAAAATGGTCTTTAAGGTAAATCGGTTGTTACCACCCATACTCCTACCGCGGCCCCTGTCTTGGCAATCGGGCAAGGCAAAGGAAAGAAGAGGAAGAACCCTTCGAAGGGTACCAAGGGAAAGTCCCTTGATGGCTCCTCTTCAAGTGGAACCAAGAAATGTTCTGTCACTCCTTCTGCCAACCCTAAAGAGGCTGAATGCTTCTATTGCCATGAAAAGTTGCATTAGAAGCGAAACTGTCCAAAGTACCTACAAGATGTTAAGGATGGGAAAGTGAAACCTAACAATGTAGGTATTTACTCTATATTGCCTAATAACTCACCCCATTCTAATTCTTAGGGTCCTTGATACAGGTTGTGGTATTCATATATGGTCTTATTTGCATGGACTAAGAAGAAGTGAGAATGTGGAGCATGGGAAGATAAACTTAATCATGGGGAATAGGAAAGCTTCACCTGTGACCAAGATTGGAGTGTTTATTCTTTGTTGCTAAGTAGTGGGTTAGTTTAGATTTGAATAAATGTTGTTACTCGTCTTAAATGACGAGAAATATTATTTCCTTTCATGGTTTGTATAAACAAGTGTTTACCTTTTCGTTTGATAATGAATGTGGTGGTATTGATGCTTTCTTTAATAATGTTCTATATTTTAAGAGAAAATTACAAAAATAGCCAAAAAAAACTAATTACTTTGCAAATTTAGCCAAAAAATATAACAATTACAAAAATAGCCACTGATTTCGCAGATGGGAATGGTCTATCTGCGAATTTACCATTATATCTGTTAAGGTACAAGTGCTTAAAGCACATATATGCTTTAAGCACTTGTACGTTCGAAGATGGACCAATCCATCTGCAATTTTGGGTTTCCATCTGTGATTTCCCTTAACTTTTTTGTATAAAATCGTTTTTTTTTTCATTTTCACTTTTCAACTTACAGAAACTCTCTCTCTCTCTCTCTCTCTCTCTGCAATTTTCTACAAAAGTTTATATATAATAAGATTATTTTGTAGTCAAACCCATTGATTTCATAGTCAAAATTAAAATTAAAAAAAAAACCCAAAATATACCATAAAACCGCAGATCAAACGGAGAGGAAATCGCAGATGGACATTGTCCATCTGCGATTTTAGCCTGATTCTTCCTTATATGTACACAAAAAACCACATACGCGAATGTACAAGTGGCTAAAGCACCTTTGTGCTTTAGTCACTTGTACATTCGCAGATGGGATGGGCAAATCGCAGATGGACCATTTCCATCTGCAATTTTGGTGGCTATATTTGCAACTTCAATTTTTTTTTGGCTATTTTTTACAAATTAATTAGTGTTTGTGGCTAAACTTGCAATTTTCTCTTATTTTAAAGCATTACCTTGTGTTGGTGTATATGAAACTGTGTCGGTTGTTGATAACCTAGGAAATAATTTGTTGTATATTGATTCTTCCACTAACCTGGATAAAGCATCATTATGGAATTATCATCTTGTACATGTAAGCAATACACGTAGAGGCCAACTCCAAAAGGATGGAGTCGGCTGGGAGTCATTTGACCTAAAGTCGGATGGTAGTTGTGAATCTTGTTTGCTTGGAAAAATAACAAAGTCACCCTTCACTGGTACTTGTGCTAGGGGTGAGGGTCTGTTGGACCTCATACATACTGATGTGTGTGGACCCTTCAGAACTGCCACAAGGGATGCTAACCGCTTCTATGTGACTTTTACTGATGATTATAGTAGATATGGATATGTCTACTTATTCAAGCAGAAGTCGGAAACCTTTGAAAAGTTCAAGGAGTTTAAACAGGAAGTGGAGAATCAGCTGTGCAGGAACATTAAGATGCTTCGGTCCGATCAAGGTGGTGAGTATCTTAGTACAAAGTTCCTTGAATATCTTAAGGAATGTAGGATTGTCTCACAATTGACACCCCCCAGGACACCACAGCTTAATGGTGTGGTTAAGAGGTGTAAAAGAACCTTGTTGGATATGGTTCGTTCCATGATGATCCGAACTTCGCTACCAATCTCATTCTGGGGATATTCCTTAGAGACTGCCGCTCATATCCTTAATCTAGTCCCTACCAAAAAGGTTGTCAAAACACCTTACGAGATGTGGACCGAGAAAGTTCCTATTTTTGACCACATCAAGATTTGGGGTTGCGAGGTTTTCGTGAGGCGCGAGACTCACGATAAGCTCAAACCTCGAAGTGAGAGGTGTATTTTCATCGGCTACCAATATAAATCCTTTGGTACCTCTTATACAGACCCAATGATAATGTGGTCTTTGTAGCAAGGAGAGAAGTCTTTCGCGAGAGAGAGTTCATAAGCTAAGGAAACAGTGGGAGGCAAATTGACCTTGAAGAAATTCAAGAGTCAAGTGGTGAAGTAACTTCAAATCCTAGCAATCAACCTGAGGAGGAAACTCCTGTCAATCCAACTGACAAGTCTGTACCTCTGAGGCGTTCCACGTGAGTTAGGAGTGCACCTGAGCATTACTATGGTAAATTTGGATGAACCTAACAACAATAGGGTAGCCAGGCATGCACTGACTCTGCTAAATGGAAAGAGGCTATGGACAGTGAGATTCAGTCCATGTATGACAATCAAGTTTGGAACTTGGTTGACAATGTACCGGGTCATAAGACGTTGGGGTGCAAATGGATCTTCAAGAAGAAGACCAACATGGATGGAAAAGAGCTCCACGAGTTCGCCTTCAACAACACCTCAGACTCTTTTCAACCGACTCGTCGGGTTCCTCCTTGAACTCATCGAGTCCATCTTCATCCGTATGAAGGTGTTCAGTCTATGACTCGCTGAGTCCTCCTTGAACTCGTCGAGTCCATCTTCATATGGTTGGGACATTGCCTTGGACTCGCCAATTCTGTTCATCCACTCATCGAGTCCTTTGATCTTCAAGTCCATGACAAACCCCTAACAGGTTGAGTGTTCCTTCCACTCAACCAAAGACCATTACCAGATGACTTTTGCGGGAAACTGCGACCCGAATCGCCGAGTCACCCAAGTGACTCATCGAGTCCATCTATGTCCAAAACTATATAGTCGATTATAATGGGTCTTAATGCATTAAAACCATAGATCTGACCTCCTAGGGTTCATTTCATACGTAAAGCTATGAACTTGATGTCCATGCATGGGGTTTTTGGCTCCAAAATCCATGAAAAGGGACTTATAAGATGCATGGGCTTCCCATGGCCATAAAGTTGGCACCTTTATGCCATGGGAACCTTCAATGGTTCAAGATCTGAAGCCTAACTTCATAATACACAATCAATCCGAATATGGCCTTCGAAATGCCCCAAAATGATAAGATCTAAGCCCTACAGCAGATCTATCAAATGAGAAGTCAAGGTTGAAGCTTTTTACCTTGAATGGGATGGAAATAAGTCAAAACCTTCGGATCTACTAGTCTTCTCTTGATCTTCCAAGCTTCCTTCTCTTCTTCAAACTTCAAACCACCACAAAACACACAAAAATGGCTCAAGATCACTCAAACAAGGTTAGGGTTTCAATCTAGGGCTTCTCTGAGTTGGGAAGGGTGATAGAGGCTGGTTTGGGACAAGATAAAGTGTTTAAATAGGGTGCAAACCCTAAACATTAGGGTTTTGTCCAGATAGCTCCTACTCGTTGAGTTGGCCCCCTGACTCGTCGAGTAGATCACTAAAACCCCCGCAATAATGTCAAGTCTACTCGACGAGTTGGGCCTCTAACTCGCCGAGTCCCAGACTAGAATACCAAAATACTTGAATTTAAATACGTACCAGGAACCAGTTGCTACAAATCTCCCCCACTTATTTTAGACTTCATCCTTGAAGTCTGTTGCTGAATCCGGAAACAGCTCAGGGTAGTGCTCCTTCATCTCGTCATCCGGCTCCCAAGTCCATTTTGAACCCTTGCGGTGCTGCTATTGCACCTTCACTAGTTCGACCCTCTTTCTCCTCAGATCCTTCGACTTCCTGTCGCGGATAGCTACTGGTAACTTGATGTAATTTAGGCTGTCATCCACCTAAATGTCCTCTAAAGGCACAACTGTTGAATCCTCTATCAGGCACTTCCGCAACTGGGAGATGTGAAAATTGTTGTGGATCTGACTGAGTTCGGCTGGTAGGTCCAGCCTATACGCCACCTTGTCCACCCAGGCTGCAACCCTGAAAGGTCTAATATATTTGGGGCCCAACTTGCCCCGCTTCCTAAATCGGATGACACCTTTCTAAGGTGACACCTTCAGGAGGACCATATCCCCATCCTAGAACTCTAGGTCTGAACGTCGCTTGTCGGCATAACTTTTCTATTGACTCGGAGCAGTCTGAAGCCTGCTCCTAACCTACTGAATCATCTTTGTCATCTTGAGCACCACTTCGATGCTCCTCATAACCCTCTGTCCAACTTCACCCCAGTATATCGGGTCCTACACTTCCTCTCATACAACATCTCAAAGGGAGGATGGTCAATACTTGTATGGTAGCTATTATTATAGGAAAAATATACCAAGGGAAGGTAGGTATCCCAGCTACCACCGAAGTCCAATACGCATGCCCGCAGCATATCCTCTAATGTTTGGATGGTCCGCTCGCTCTGACCATCTGTTTGTGGGTGGAAAGCAGTGTTGAAGTGCAGACGAGTACCCAACTTGTCATGAAACTTCTTCCAGAACCTGGAAGTAAACCGTACGTCCCTATCAGAAATCACGGAGACTGGCACTCTGTTTCGGGCCATAACCTCCCGAATATAGATGTTAACCAACCTCTCGGTTGAAATGCTCTCCTGGATCGGTATGAAATGGGCACTCTTGGTCAACCGATCCACGACGACCCATATCGAATCCACTCCCCGAGCGGTCCTGGGAAGCTTGGTGATGAAATCCATGGTAATATCTTCCCATTTCCACATAGGGATGTCCAACGGCTGCATCTTGTCGTGAGGGGTCTGTTGCTCAGCCTTGACCTTCCTATAGGTCAGGCATCTCTCAACATATCAAGCTACATCCCGCTTCATATAGGGCCACTAATAATCAAGAAGATGATCCATGTACATCTTCGTTGCCCCGGGATGGATTGAAAACCTAGATTTGTGCGCCTCCTCCATCAACACATGGCGTACACCTTCATGATATGGGACCCACACTCTATGGTGTAGTGTCAACAATCCACGACTGTCATAATTGAAGGAGGAAACCTGGACCACAATACGCTCACTCTTACGATGTTCCTCCTTCATAGCGTCCTGATGGGCCTCTCGAATCCACTCCAATAGAGGAGTCACCACATTCATCCTCAAGCAAATATCTCTGATCGGTGTTGCATTGCGGCTAAGCGCATCAGCCACGAGAATCTTGCAATCATAATCCTTCACCACATCGAGCCATCGACGATGTCTCATAATCAGATTTGGCTGACTCGTGAGATACCTCAAACTCTTATGGTATGTATAAATGGTACAAAGGACCCTATAAACTTAATGATGCCAAATAATGAGGGTGAAAACAACTATCCCCAACTCCAAATCATGCGTCGGATAGTTCGCCTCATGAGGCTTTAGCTGCCTCGAAGCGTAGGCGATAACATGCCCCCTCAGCATCAATATCGTGCCCAAACCCGAGATGGACGCGTCGCAATATATCACAAAATCATCCACGCCCTCTGGCAAGGCTAATATTGGCGCCTCACACAATCTCTGTCTTAGAGTCACGAATGCAACATGCTGCTCTGACCCCCCCCCCCCCCCCCCGGTGAAAAACCACGACTTTCCTTGTCAACCGGGTCAAAGGCACGACTATCTTGGAGAATTCTTTAATGAATCTCTGATATTATCCTGCCAATCCCAGGAAGCTTTGAATCTCAGATGGAGACTTCGGGACCTCCCACCACATCACAGCCTCCATCTTGGCCGGATCGATTGAAATCTCGTCCTGGTTGACAAGGTGCCCAAGAAACTACATCTCGCGTAACAAGAACTCACACTTGGAGAACTTGGCATACAAGCTCTCCCTCCTAAGAATATCTAATACCTCCTGCAAGTGCTCCTAATGCTGCTCCCATGTCTTGGAATAGACCAAGATGTCATCAATGAAAACTATCACAGACCGATCCAACATGTAACATACACACTCAATTATCGTGTTTTATAATGAATAATATTATGAAATATTATATGAATTTGAGTATTGACTTCTAACAGACAGTTTTTACTAGAATTGAAGTAAAACTATGTTTAGAATCATTCAAATGGTATTGGAAGTCTTATGAGATTCCAATCAAATATCAGTTAATAAAATTATGTAAAATTACATTATTGAAATTAACGAAAATATGAAATTGTAAATAAGTGAAAATAATGTTAATGAAAGTTGTAAAGAATCTCATTATAAACATTTAGGTGAAAACCTCATCGAAATCTGAGTTATAACGAATGAGTTATGATTTATTGAAATTTCACGACAAAATCGGCATGGCGCCGAATGACGTAAAAAGTGAGTTTTCGATAAACTAATTTTTAGCCTATATGATCTAAATGAAAGTCGTAGTATTTGTTAAACCGGGAACTTTCATAAAAAGAACGTCAAAATCTGACTTCGTATGACGAAGTTATGATTTTTCTAAGTTTCGGAATAGCAGTAGACAGCTAAAAACTCGAAATAAATATTGAGTGATTTTTAGCCAACACAACCTAAACGAGAATCGAAAGTCTCATCAATAGTAGAACAACGGTAAAAAGACAGGCGAAAAGGGACGTCCGATGAAAAAGTTATAGTTTTTTAACGGATTTTCCAGTCCCGGTTTGTTAAAAATAATAATATTAAAAATAGAGTCAAAATTAGCTGACGAAAGTTGTAAAGCATAATCTCACCTACGCGTGAATATAAAAAAAACGTCAAAAATGGAGCTCGTATACAAAAGATATGAATTTTTGAAGTTCTGGGCACAAACTTCGAAGCTTATCCAAAGGGAACGCGCTGCTTTCGGAGGGAACACCATGCGTTCGCATACAGTGACACATATCTTACATCTTGACATGTCTGAAGCCATGCACCCGCCGGAACGTGCTGGGTTCGTATGAACGCGTTGTGTTTGGGAACACGCTGCATTCCTCCAAGGAACGCGCTGCGTTCGGCCTGGACAGCTTACTATATATAGAAAGCGAAGGCTTCTGGATTTTGTTTAGAATTCTCACATCTTTCACCTTCTACTCTCTCTCTCAAAATCTCCTAACAACCCCCCCCCCCCCTCCCTCGAAGGCCCGGTATCATCCCGACACCCGAAGCAAGTCCCGACGCTCCGAAGTTCCAGAGAAAATCATATTTTCGATTCGAAACTTTGCCCATGTAAGGCCCAGTTTTCAACTAAAATCTCTGGTTTCATCACAGAAAGTCATATTCATAGCCGAAGTGCTGCCCAAATTATCATTTATTTCCCTGTTATTTCACGGTGAGTTCAATATATAGGAACAATTGTATGTTATGTGTTATATGTTCAATGTGCTTTTCCCCTGTTATTATTCCGTGCTATTATGGTAGTAATGCCATATCTTTAACCATGTGAAAAATGGAAGGACTTAGATTTACGATGGTATTGGTATGTAGCCTCTGGCCGTGTAAAGCATGTCTCGTAAGAGAATGACTTCAACCCTTATGGCATTGGCAGAAGGTTAGAAGGTTAGATAATGAGTTATACCTTAGACCACAAAGTGTATAACATAAGCATCACTTTGGTACAGGTATGTAACCTTTTGCCATGAAGTGTATGGCATAAGCATCATTTTAGTATTGATAGAATGCTAAGATAGGGTTGAAAGTATGAAATCTACCAAAATGTTTAATCATAAATTGTATGTCTTCTATGTCATTTGAGCCGAAGCGTTATTGATGTATATCAAGTATCGAAATTGTTATGTCTCATTGATTGTATATCAGTGAATCAAATCATTGATTGATATGGAAAGTTGTCACATGATTCACATATGCATTTGTTGTTCCTTGCTCCTCTTTGCTTATGCTATATTAAAGTGTGTGTGTATGTGTGTGTGTGTGTGTTTATATATATATATATATATATATATATATATATATATATATATATATATATATATATGTGGCATAACGTTATATTGTATCTATTATTGAACTCACTAAGCGTCACCGCTTACCCCTTTCAATGTTTAACAATTTCAGGCAATAAGCAAAAAGTATAGTTGCATACTGTTGGAAGATTTAGAATAATTTATAATATTACTCTTGTATTTTGGTTTATGTTTGTACAAAGCTTTAATATCCTGGGTAGTTATGTAATATGTTAAAACTTTGAAATAGTCGGTTTGTATCCAATCGTTTGTAATCGAAATTTTCAATGTAAAATATTATTTATGAATATGCATGTAGCATGTTTTGGTGTAACAATGTCACAAATATGAGAGTGTGGATCTTTCAAACATGGAATCAGAGCAGTAGTTTAAGTGAACTAAATACCACGAATTGGTATTTAGACTTAAATAGTTGGAAGTTCAATATATGAACGGATTGGTATTTAGACTTAAATTGTATTTACTCACATAAGACAGTGGATTTAATTCAAAAAATATACAACCTTTATGTATAAGAAGAAGGTAAAATGGTCAAGTACTCATATTAAGATACTTGAATTTGCTTTTGATATGAAATAGAGTGCAAAAACAAACATTTATGGCTAGAGAGATAGACATTATAAGCACTTTACCATAGGAACTGAAAATTGGTATCGTCTCTTTGATGCGGGGAGAGGAAGCGAGTAGAACCTGTTGTTTTTCTAGGAGTTGGAGTGATATATGGGCACGTATCCCCATTCTCCGCCTCATCATGTACCCGTCTATGACGGCCAAGGAGTTTGAAGACATTATTGTCAAAACCATTGCAAAACGTATTGAATCTGGCATCCCTATTAGCCAGCTTGTTCTTTCAAGTGAGACTTCCTACTACAACACAATATATGGATGGTTTTATATTGCTCATGAACCTGAAAGTGGAGGAGATTGATATTGCATTTCCACCGGAAATGTTTTTCGATTCATTCAAATGGAACATCTTCCAAGCATACAATTCGCTTGTATCTTTAACATTGAAAGGACGAATTTTATTGCAAGTGCCACATGGAAATTCAGTTACATTTCCAAATCTCAAAAAATTGATTCTATCTTTAATCTTCTATTCGCGTTTGACAATTTGATTTTAGGGTGCCCCGTACTGGAAGAACTTTGTGTTGAGTGACAGTCAGAGCTTGAAATGGATCAGACTGTGAAAGCCTTCCGTGTTTTATCAAAGTCAACGAAGGTATTAAGGATAGAGTTTAGGCCACAGTCACACAATGTTGGGAAACGTAAGTTGGTTATCAAAACTCTGAGATTGGAACACATCCGCCTTTTGTATGCATTATCAAAACATATTTTTGTGGAGGAGAGTCGGGTTGTGGATGAAGCTTTCATTGGTGTTTTAGTTTGTTTACCATTTCATATCATCAAAGCCTTCCCTTCAGTCAAAACATTGACACTAACATGTAGATCTTTGCTTGTATGTAGACTTTTCTATTTTATAACTTAATTCGTTCGGTAACAATTGGTTTTTTTTAATGCAAGGTCTCCACAATAAAATTAACAAACAGGTGAATCCAGTGATGCATTTGCTTACTAGCTTGAGCACGCTCCACATGGATGCGTTTGACTAGACTTTGTTGATGTTTCTTTTACCTGACATGCTGAATCTCGAAAACATCATGTTTTTGGAAGTAAGTATGCCAGTCAGTTTTTCTTATTAAGACACACTACTTTGAAAATCTTGTCATATATAACATTATACTTATTTATTTCAGTTACTAGTTTCAATATTTTACTTTTTTTTGTTATTGAAATCTTTTGCTCCTTCATATCATCTTCTTTCATTGATTGTTCTTCATTCATATGATCATCCATTTAATATGTATTCTTAATTTACATCTCTTATTTCACTATTTGCATCATTATGCAAAAGAGCCAATTACAATGAGCATTAAGACTAGACGAGGAATAACATAAAATATCCTCCTCTATTTATTGCTCACATACTCCATCCAACTTCTAGCCACTTTCCATATTTTCCCCTCTCTTCTTTGTAGAATAAACCTGAAGTATCTTTTGTTATTAACACACCTCAACATTCGTATTAGACTCTAAGACAATGTAATTAGAAAATTAAACCTCTTAAGATCATAGTTGTTAACTCGTAACTCGAAAATATAAATTTTTGACTCGTAACTTAGCTCGAGACTCAACTCTTAAGAGTCATGATATTTAAAAAAATTATAAACATAATATTCATTGAATATTAATGAACACCTATTATATTTGGTGGGCTAGAGTGTTAAAAAAAGTAGAGCATGGGCTAATATTAAGATGTGGTGAAAGCTAGAGTATATATGTTGATATATAAAGAAAAATGTATTTAGTGTTATAGCATCTTTTCTGCAGGTCTTCACTTTTGACACACACTCTCCTAACTCTCTTTTTCTACAAGTTCTCCCTATGTATACTTGTTTTTCCACCTCTAGGGAAGTTTCTAGATATTACTACATTAATCTTACATTCATGACTAATCTAGATTATTCTACCAAGCTACGTGTATTTACACGTCTTCAAGAAATATGCTAAATCATTCGTCGATGTCCTAGAGAAATCTAGGATGCTCCAGGGTTTATTGGGATATACATGTAAGTTCTCCCACTTTCTTGGATACGCCAGAAGATTCTAGAATCTCGATCGTGACACCCTCCCCCACCTAAGTCTGTGACGTCCTTTTCAAGTCTTAGATATGTACTCCTTAATTTTTCTTTGGAACTGACACAGATATTGTTCACGTTCCCAACTGGACTCACTATCGGGCAACCCCTTCCATCGAACATAATATTCTTTCCAAGTAGGTGAGCCTCGTTTGCGAACCGTTCTATCAGTTAAGATTTCATCCACCTCCTTGTCATAGGAGACTACGTTTGCTACTGGGTTCGATGTGATTTGCTTCTTGATGGATCTTCTTCATCATGATTGTAAGCTTTGAGGAGACTTACATGGAATAGTGGATGGATTTTTAAGTGGATGGCAATTCTATCTTGTATGATCGGGTCCTGAAATTTTTGATAACTTTGTAGGGCCCCTCGTATCTTCATTTTAAGCCTTTGTGTACCTGTCGGGTAGATTTGAACATCCTTTGTGGAAGATTTACCGTCACCTCGTCTCCTACTATGAACTATTTTAGCTTTCTCTTCTCGCCCGCTCATTTCTTCATTCGCTTGGCTGCCTCACAAGTAAGACTTTGCTATGTCGAGTTCTTCATTCCACCCCTTTACAAACTTGTATACAGGTGGGCTTGATCCTTTCTAGCTTTTTGTTAGCTCTTGGGATGTCAATGGTTGTTGACTCGTTACAATCTCAAAAGGAATCTTCCCTGTAGCCTTGCTCAGTTAAATGAAAGTTAGGCCACATCAATCAGTTTGGCCCAATATCGTTGGTTTTCACTAAAAATTAGCATAACATGTGCTACTAAACAGGTGCTACTAGGCCACGTTTATTTCCTCCAAACTTGGTTAACTAAAGATCAGACTTATTTTCCCACAATCTTCCCCCTAATTCTGAGTTGTGTCTTCAAGTCTTTCCACTCCCAGGTCCTTCGAAATGTTGATTCAAGCTTTCGCGAACACTGTTTCTTCCAAATGGTTCTGTGGTATTGAGTTTCTTAGTGATGGCTCCATTGTAGTAAACAAAATATGTATGTTAAAAATATATAAGAAAATTGGAAGAGAGATGCGTAAATATGAAGGGTATTTATATGAGTAAAGAGCTCAACGACTATTTTTAAAAATATTGAAAGATGGATTTGTAAAATATATTTATAATTAGTTTAAATTTTCTTATAATATTTTTAAAATGAAAAAATATATGAGATGGGAGGGATGAGAGGGTTTCATTCCATGTGTTTAGGGTTGGAAGTGAGAGGTAGGCGAAAAACTAATGTCGTGTCTAAAAACATTATTACCATCTTTTTACTTGTCTATGTTGAAGCTGTCTTGTTGATTAAATAAATTTCTAGGAAATTAAATGAGAAGCTTACCAAATCATTAGTTGAATATGGGTTTCTAAGACCAACTTTCTTAATAGATATGGGTTTATTGAAATAATTTTTGGGAAATTGAATGTCTGAAAACTAGTGTTGGTGATCTGCTACATGAGTTTTACATGCTAGGTTGCAAACCTATCAAGACACCACCAAACTTTAATTGTGCTATTGTGGATGCATATTGAGGCAAATATAGACTTTCTAGAAGGTGGATTTTGTCTTTTTCTTGGAACATTCCTTAATCACTTGGAAAAACTAAAATCCACTCAACTGTTTCTAGATCATTGATTGAATCGGGAATATAGAGATCTTGTTGATTGAATCGGAATATAGAGATCTTGCTATTGTAACTTGTAAAATTCTTTGGGTTTATTGATTTAGGAGTTAAATTTTAAGACTTGGAAAGGTGTTCTTTGATAACATGTCATATTTTACTAGCCTCTAATCCATTTCTTCATGAAGAAATAAGCATATAGAGGTGCATATGCATATTTGTAAGAGAAAATGATGCTTCTTGAGTTATTAAACTTGTTAAAATTGATACTCCACTTCAAACACATAATAGCTTTACTAAATTTTTGAACTCCTATGAACATAATTTTCATTCTGTAAAATTGAATTTAATAGGTCTCTTTAATTGTTAAGATTGAGGGAGAGTATTAAAAAATTAAATATCTAACTATGGTTAGTGCAGAGTCTAGGGTTGCTTTGGATAATAGATGAAAGTTGAGGGGCTGAAAGGGACAAGTTTGCAGCTGCTGGCTAAAGTTGAAAGCTCACGATGTTAGATGGCTAAATTGCAAGCAAACTGGAAATGCTTTAGTGCGTGTTGAATCAGCCATTTTTCATTCATTCATGTAAGAGTGTAAAGTTGTTTGTTTTGTAATCCTTGTTTTCTTTTGTATATTTTGATTGTGAATGAAAAGATTTGAATTCTAATTTACAAAGTGTCTTTTACAAACTGTTTGAGTTTTTGTTCTTGAATACAAATCAAAGGTTTATGAACTTTTGATTTTTAAAACTATTTTTATTATCATTTTCCTATTTTGTTAGGATATCGGTTATTTGAGGTGTGATGAAACCAAATGAAAATAAGCACCAAATTTCTTGTTTAATAAGGTGTACCTTTACATGTAATTTGGTATGCAAAAAGACAAGACAAAAGACAAATATAATGATCACATCAAGTTTGGTTTGTTTACCATCATATCATATAATAGCATATGCATAATAGGACAAGATTATCTACCAATATGATTTGATTAAGCAAAAAAATAAAGTCTCTCTCATAAGCCCCCTTACTCATATGGTAAATCTACCTCCTCAAGCCCTCCACAATGTAATCCGCATAAAGATCCCTTCATAAAACAAGAATATATATATATAAATTTTGTTGAATTATGATTTTAATCAATTAGAATGTTCTAGTAGTAAATATTAATTACTCATTCATCTATTTTTTTTTATCAAATATCACACATGAAAATTTGATTTTTACTTACATCGAATGACTGACTGCCTCGATTGCCTTATCAGCTGGCAAGAAATCATCAACAGCAACCTCCTTATTCTCATTCTTTTTATCTTATCATTTGTTAAGTTAAACAATATTTGCATCTTCAACAACATTTTTGTACAACAAATGGACAAGCTTTCTAGGGCTATTTTCAATGATAGGATGAGGGCATTCATGTCTTTTGCACATATATATATATATATATATATATATATATATATATATGATAGTAAATATTATATATAATTTAGTTCTGAAAGGATACAGTCTTCAAAGAAACGACGAATCTCAGCTAAACGATGTGGTGGGAGCTCTTTGATGTCAGTGTAATGCCTATACTCAGGATCATCAGCACAAACTGCAATTATCTTGTCATCTTTTTCTCCCTGATGAAACCCATAAAATGTTTGTAAACGTGTTTGATCGACAAAAGGGCGAAAGTGTAAATTTGTTAGACCATATGAATACCTGATCAATCATGGGCATGACACCTATTGCTTTGGCACGTAGGAAACAACCTGGCAGGATGGGTTCCTGTATGTGTGTGCAGAAAACTCCTTAAAATTGCAGCAAATATATAAATTTATTAAAAATTAGAAAACTTTGAAATGTTGAAATACCTGCATGATGACCAAGACATCAAGTGGGTCGTTGTCCTCACACAAAGTACGAGGGACAAAACCGTAATTGTGAGGGTACACAACTGATGAGTATAGAACACGATCAACCTGATAAAAACAAATTTGCAACTTGGGTGAACATTAATTCTTTAATTGTTATAAGTTATAAGTTATAAGTTATAACAGCTGAAATCTTTCATTACCTTGATAAGTCCTGTAGTTTTGTCAAGCTCATACTTCACCTTGCTCCCCTTGCTAATTTCAATCACCTAAAAGAATACACAGGTTTCAGTAAATGGTGTACCCCACTAATTTCAGTAATTTGGAGTTTGATCTAAACTGAATTGTATCCTTACACAGTTAAAGATGGTTGGGGCATCAGGTCCTGAATTGGAAGATTGAGGAAGTCAGTTCTTGAATGTTGTAAGAAATCAAGAAGAAATGAAATGAAATGAAATGAAGTACCTATTTCAAGATCATGCCATGGATGTGCAGCAACTGATCTTCTGCTCATGGATGAAATTATTCTTTCATTAAGAGGAGGACGTGAAGACTGATAAGATTCACGTTTCTTTGGAGCCTCAGTAGGTGTAGTCATACTTGCAAGCTACACATTCAGGAAAACCAAGAATGAGATTACAGGAAAAAAATAAAAGAAATCACAAAACAGAAGCGTGTAAGATCACATTTTTCAATAAGTTACAACATACATTCAGAATGATAGTGATCTGATTGCATCTACGTAATCCATTGTTTTCATTTGAGTACTTTTTTGGGATTGGTTACTTTCTCACAACATTCTGTCGAAAGCAACTAGGGATCCCGATCGAAATCAGTCAAGATCCCCAAAATCAAAATAACTCCAATTAAATCAGTACCATAAATACAGAATCTAAAGATGATTATAGAAAACTTGATCAAAAAAGCATTCACGAAATGGCCATCTAGAATCTGAGAGTACAAATTATCGAATGAGAAAATTTTGAATACTAAAAGGAGGGCAAGAGAACGAGAATGAAGATCGACATACACAAGCATCAAAACATATTATATGATCTTTGCCCAAGTCGAGTACTACTACAAACTTTTTTCTGTTAATATAACCACATATGTAGGAGAGAAACAGAAATCAGATACAAAGATAAACTTAACTCTTTCTGCTATTTTGTAGTGAAACGTCGAGCTGAAGACGTAAATCTAACACGATTAACAATACTAGAACAAAAATAAGAAATCGAACAGAAATAATTCTCTATATCAAATCTCGAACTCCATAAAACCGATCGAAAAAAGCATATAACTAATCCTTCAACTCATAATTCACAAGTCACAACTGAAACAACATATAATGAACTGAAATCGAACTTCAAGTACATTAGATAAAATAAAAATCAACAAACCTGAAACAATCCGAGGAGAAGAGAAAATGAGGAGCAGATCTAGAGATTTAACGAAAAATGTGCGTACGAATTAAGGCGAGGATATTGGGGGTTGTGCGTGATGAGCATATATGGATACAAGTATTGTGTATCTATATGTTTCCCACCGATTTTGCATTTTTGCAGGGGAAAACTGTCTCGGTCCACCGGGATTCACAAGTATTTACACCAACCACCCTATACTATGTTTAAATTTTATTTACACCCTCGTATTTTTTGGTATCTATTTTGTAGAATTTATGGATTAAAATCAAAATTAACTTTTTAAATACTAATTTAAATATTACCAAAAATAGGATAGATATTAGGTCTTTAGCATTAATTTTCTAAGGGTGTTTTTGATACTTTGATATGTTTCTTATTAGGTCTGGTAAGAGGTTAGATTCGATTCGAACAGATTCAAACTGTTTGACACCACAATTAGAAGTCTCTGATTCGGTTATATTCACTCATATGTCTGATGTCTCTAGCATATCTTCCATTGATATGTTCAATTACTTTTGGTATGGATCTTTAGTGTCAAAGCATTTGAAATGTAAATTATCATGTTTACAAAAATCTAAAGGATGTAAATATGACTTGTATATATAAGGACCCTTATGTAATATTTGTATTTATGGCATGTTGGACAAAAATGTATACAAATCACTCTTATTTGTATTTTATTGAGGTGAACTTTGTCCACACAATGCAAACCCAAAGGGATGTTCATTGAACGGATGAAAATTTTAATAGTGCATGTCGACCTCTCTTTTTTAAGTTGTTTCTAAAGTTTTTCTGGAAACAACTTTATTTAAGATCATGGAAACTTTAAATAAATTGATAAACATATGTTATTCATGATTAAACCCACGGGTTTTAGAAAACGGGTTTTTTAAGTTGTTTCTAAAGTTTTTCTTGAAACAACTTTATTTAAGATCATGGAAACTTTAAATAAATTCATAAACATACGTTATTCATGACTAAACCCATGGATTTTAGAAAACGGGTTTCACTACTACCCATGCATGTTTTAAGGATGTTTTAATAATATAAATTATTGTTACATGCCATTTTCTATACAAGTTTAACATATTAATAATTTTTAATTTATGGACCATGATTTCATTTGTAAGTTGTAACCATTAAACGGATATTGGGCCCATAGCCTCAAAAGTCATAAGTATAATTGTCATCTGAGTTGGGCCAAACTTGAGCAGAAAGTACGTAGGATTTATGAATATGATTCTATTGGGCATTGGTCACGACACATGGTTTGTTAGGTGCTTACGGTTGTGTTGGCTTTTTTTAGAAATTGCAACTTATCACACTATCACTTTGATTAAGGTTCTAATAATTAATAAACATTCATGCATTTGGCTATTATTGATTATTATAATCTATCAATGATACTGATCATAATATGAAATGAAACACTTTCTTAGCATTAGGAGTGTTGGTTATTCATCTATATCATAATATGAAATGAAACACTTTTTATTTGTCATCTTTGAAAAGTATAATACTTCACTTTTTACCGTTTGTATTAAAAAATTGGGTGTTACGTTATTGTTACATATTAATGCATCATGGTCTTAAATGTCTCTTTGTATGTTAAAATCTACTTTCTCTCCACAATTACACTTTTAAATAGTATTTTCAAGGACTCCAAATATATAACATGATACCTAGTACCATTGTGGTTTATCACATCATAGTCAATCATCGTTGAATCAACATGCCTTTGATCTAGCAATTGATGAGATAACCTCCTTTCAAGAGGGCGAGGGTTCAAAAAAAATTTAGGATATATGTGAAACTTATGAGTAGATTAGAGTATGTGCTTGTGTGTCTTCCTTCCAAAATAAAAATAATCTATCATCATCGAACTTTTGTCTCTAGTAAGTTTTAGTTTCCTACATTCGTGCAGTCTGGTCCTAACCAAGTTAAAAGAGCAATTATGAAATACTTCAAAAGTGCAATTATGAAAAGATTTAAGAGTGATACAGGTAGTCAGGTTGACTACTTGTGTCTCTCTATAATATTAGACTATTAGAGTCTAATATTTTCATAATTGCTCTTTTGAATAATATTTCAAAGACTATACATATATCTTAGGGGTTGTTTGATAAAATGAATTGTTTGACGTTGAATGATTTCAAACTATTAATGATTTAAAGAATGTAGGTTCCCTAACCATTCAGAGGGATCCATAGGCTTTTAATTCATTTGGAGGTTATATCAAATATGTCTATTGTTGACAGCTTCATATATGACCTCTTTCATTCACATGTTACAAATTAAAAAAAAAAAAAACAAACAAACAAACAAAAAAAAAACAATAAATAAATAAATATAAAAATAAAAAATAACTCGTTAGCTATATACTCTAAGTGCATAACAATCTACCTGGCAATTCATCATCCCCAAACCTAAATTGTACGTTTGTTTGTTCAAAAGGAGACGACAACTTTTTTATTGAGATTTTCGTTTGCAAATTATGGTTTCTTACTAGTTGGGCATACAAGGTCAAACGAATGCGTTTGTAGGGCACTGTGATGGGGGTAACTATAGGTACGATGGGCGTACCGCCGCAGATTAAAAACCATATTTTCATGGTTTTAAGCCATATTTAAGGTCTCTAACCCCTTAGGGATCCTTCCTATCATGAGCATTCACCCTCTTGAGCCTCTAACTCGAAAAATCTAGTCTCATCTCTCTTATCTTGAACATTGACGTCATTTATGAGCTTATTTCTCCATTAGAAGGTGAAATCTTGAAGATCAAGGTGGTGGCAAAGTGTATAGAAGAAGGATTCAAGCATAGATCCAACAATATTACATTAGTTATGGATCTTTGTGAGTAAAAAGCTTCAAACTTGCTCATTAGTTTCATAGATCTTGTTAATTTGCATATTTGTCACTTTTTGGTAACTTTAGTGCATAAAGCTTAGATTTTGAAAGCTTGTAACATTGTTATGGATAAAGTTGAAAATTTTATCCATCTAAACATTATTTTGATTCAGATATGAAGGTCGGAGACTTGGACTTAATGGATTAAGTTGAGAAAATGCATTTTTGGTCTCTTTGAGACGTAAGAACTAGGTCTTGGTTGCTTTGACAATCCTAATGGACATGGTTGTATAAATCGGGATTAATTGTGAATTAATCGTTTGACGTTCTGCAACCGACTAGGATTAGTGTGTTTGACGGAAATTGGGGAGTAATCGGGTTTGGCGGAATTAATCAGTGAACAAAAGTCGAAAAAAAATTAAAAAATTAAAAAAAAAATACTACAAATTTTCAAAATTTCAAATTTTCATATATTATACCAAAATGTTCATATTTTCGTATTTTCAATTTTTTCAAATTACAAATTCTCTTCTTTTCTAATTTTGAAGTACTTATTTTTCTTAAAATATATTAATCTTTGATTCATTTTAATATTTTATTAATAATCTATGGTCCCCGATTGATCCTTGATTATCCACGCCAATACCGATTAATCCCTTAACACCAGTCTACCGTCGAACGATTTTACAACCTTACTAATGGATAAATTTGGAAAGTGTATCCATTATGGAGTTATTAGGAATCATAAAAATGTGATATTGGTCCTTCTTTTCCCTCCATGCAAGTAGTATGATGTCTTAATGGATCGTTAAGTTAGGATTTTAGCTTTTGGACATTTTCTAGCCATGTGAAGTCATAAAGGTGGAAACCTTTATGACTTAGAGCGATGTTTTGGGCCTAGATATGAATTTGGGTGAAAGGTATTTAAGGAATAAACACTTAATGAAGGAAATGGAATTGGTCGGGTACGTTGGGCGTACCTGGTGGTACGTTGAGCATATTAACTTGGAGCTCCATTATCAAGAAGGGATCTTCTACGCAGGGTCAGCCTTACCTTTAAGTTGACTAAGCCATTGCTTAGGGCCCCCAATTCTAAGGGGCCCCGGTTAACCTAATTCAGCAAATTCCGATTTATCAATTCTTCCTTATTTATTAGCACACGCTACAAAAATAAGCGATTGTTCTTCTTCCTCCTCATGATTATGAATTCACGGCAGAAACTAATATCGATTGAATATTGATCGATTCTTGATGAGTCGATTTTGGAATTTGTTCTTCTTCCTCTAGTTCTCCATTGTTGATTGATTGTTCAAAAATCAAAATTATGTTGTCAAGAAGACAAGATCTGAAAGTCTGAAACGATATGTTCTTCTTCTTATTCTCCATTGTTGATGCTTCTTTCTCGATTAGTTTATTAAGCTTATGTTGGATATTTGATGTAGAAAAATTCTAATATTAAGTAGAAAATTTTTGGAGAGAAGTTCCTCCATTAATGAAGCTCTTCTCTCCTAACGAATTATATGACACCGATTTTGTGTAAAACATACGGTTGTGAATCCTATTTCTAGTACAACTGCTTCTCTTGGAGGTGAGTGTGATTTTTACTCATTTTGTTGTTCTTCCTTCTCATTCAAGCGGATAAATGTTGAAACAAAGTGATTTCAGAGGATTAAACTAGCTTTGCCTTTGATTAAGAATTAAATTTGTTAAGATAAGGTTTGTATTAAAGCCCCGTTCATTACTTACTAGGTGTTGTGTTAGCCAAACCACTAAATGGCACTAATAAGTTTCAAGTTCAGCATGAGAACTTTGATTTTTGAGTAAATAGCACAAAATTGATTATTGACAGCTATGTAGCAAAAGATCAGATTTTGATGATCAACCTCCATGTTATATTGTTATTTTTTTTATTACTCCAATCAAACCGGAAATGCATATCTTACTATGATGATACAAGTATGTAGTTGATGTTTCATCATTATTGATAATAGAAGCTGAAAACGATGCCTTAAAAGCCTTATCTCATATTATTGATCTAGACTTTGGAATTGACATTACCTCATCTGGATTTGTAAAGGACTAACACGTTGATGATGCTTCAGGAGAGGTGTTTTAGAACATAATGTAATGAGTTCCATAGAGACTATACATAAAGATTTTAACCTCTCTCAACATTCAATTTTATATCTCGGGTTTCATTTCGGTTGGAGCTCACAACACCAGCATGTCCAGTCAAGGATATGGTAATTGAATCACAAATATCATTCTTTTGTGAAAACATAATGTATTTTAAAATGTAAAATATTATGTTTCTGTTGACATGTAATGAAGTGAAATTGAAAGCATTCTTAAGAACAAAGTTTGAATCTTTTATTGCCTAGGTACGTTAATTCTATCTAATATCCTGATTAAAAGTTAACTAACTCGAAATACATATTTAAAAAATAAACATAAGTTAATGTACATAATTGTTTAATTAGGTGTTATAAACTGGAAGATGCTAAATTTTAGTTTAAGGTAATAATGTGTACACTAAATATATTGATTTTGTTTAGGTCCTTGTTGAAGAGTCAAGAAGATTACAAAGTTAAGAGTAGTACAACTTTTACTGTAGTATAAGGTGAGTACAAAGGGCCCCAAAATTTTGGTTTGCTTGAAGCCCCCAAGCCGGTTGAGCAGCCCCTGCTTCTACGTTGAGCGTAGTGGCTGAGTATGTTGGGCGTACTCAGTCTGTGTTGACCTCCTTTGACTTTTAACTTTTTGGACTTTGACCAAGTTTAACCTAAGGGAATTTTGGGTAATTTGAATAGTAATTTGAGATTGGGTCCCTGCTAATTGTATAGGTGACCAATAGAGATATATTTGGGAGAAGTAATTGATGCAACTATTCTTTCATACTGTGAGGTGATTCTTCTCACTGTACTCGTGGGTCAAAGGCACCAATGTCGGACCATTGTATTGTGTTATGTAGGATGTTAGTTGTCTTTGTGTAACACCCGAAATCAGAAAGTTCAAGAAAGGAAAGGAAAACCATAAGTTGAAGAGGGTCGACTCGTCGAGTCCAGGGAGGAACTTGGCGAGTCGGAGCGGGATCCGGGTGTAAAGTAAGTGACCCCCTCGGCGAGTCGGAAAGTGCACTCGACGAGTCTGGTCTGGGTTGGGAAACCCTAATTCCGAGACTTGGTACCTTATTTAAGCATCTTATTCTCTTCCCTAGGTCTCATTTGTGGCCCCTTATAGTCCAGAACCCCCAAACCCCAGCCACCATAACCGTTTTTTGGAGCAAGATCTACCCTTGGTGAAGTAAATTGAAGCTTGGAAGAGAAGAGATTCATAGTGGTGCAAGAGGAGGTCTTAGATCCAAAGTTGGTGGAACTTTTTAGAGCATTTGTAGGTAATGAATAGTTATCCTTGGCATTCTCCTTTCTAAATCCATCTTTCATGGAGTTTTAGGGTTTCTCTGAGAGTATGTGATGAGAAATTGGTGCACAAGTTAGATCTGGAGTTGAAACTCCAGATCTGAGCTCTATTTGGACCAAAGATGCAGAAAGCCCTGTTAGTTGCTATGCAAAAGCCATTCCCCATGAGTTAAGTTCCTTTCTAGCTTGGTTTTTGGTATTATGTGTGACATCCCCAATATCACGGCCAGAAAAGACCGGTTTGTTTATGCTTTGTTTAAAAATCAGAGTTATATTTTAAATGAAAGTGTTGCGGAATTTGTCCCAAAACAAAAATATGATAAAGATTTATCAAAAGCATTTCCATAGAAATGTATTTCATTAAAAGACTTGGGATGTCATGTTCGTACAGATCAAAATCATAAACAGTACAATATAAGCCTTACTACATTATTTCATATCTACAAGCCTACATCCGTAATCCCTCGTCCAAAACATCACATCTATGCTCATGCGCCACTACCTGTAATACATAAAACTGAGTGGGTCAGGCTTAGGAGCCTGGTGAGCACATAGGGTTTTCAACCCACAATAAATAAGTTTATTAATTTCATCAATCAACAATAACCCGATTACCCGTTCCCATTATCCTCACTTTACGTCCCTAAACACCTATCATAAGGGACCTAGCCTAAGGATCATCATCGGGACGGACACTACTGCTAAGGGGATTCCTCAGCAATAGATGTCCTAAAGGCAACCATGTGGAGGATGGAGTACATCTGGTGAGCACACAGTTCAAATAAACACACAGTTTGAATAAACACCTACAGGTTGCGAGCCTGCTAGTGTTCCACTGGACTGTCTAGAATAGTTCGTGGTCGTCATCTATACTCCGCTAGATGACTGGATCATCAATAACATTTATAATGAGGCCTCTCATTATTTTATTTTGTCACACAACAACTATTACATCTACCCATGTTTTACCCAACACATTATGTAGATATAAAATACATATACAGTTTAAATCATTGAAAACATGTATAAAACGTTCATCCGGCATAAATAGCAAGTATTCAGATAATATGCACACATAGCACGTAATTTATATAAGATACTTCATATCTATGTGTAAGTTGAAAGTAACTATGCACTCACCTGATTAGGTGGTGACTCAGCACTCGGACAGCGCTTTGATACTCTCAAAACGATATTCCTTCGATAAAACCTAGTATCGATACCACTAGGGTTTAGTTTAACGATAAACGCGACAAATTAATTAGTCCGAGTATTATTAAGCGTTAATAATTACTCGATATACCTCTTAATAATAGCCCAAATAATTATTTTAAGGACCTAATAACATTCCTATAATTATTTGAAAGCTATATTAAAAATGCGTAAGCGTAGCATACTTACAGCGAATTTTATCGAGAATCGGGACTTAATTGGAGGAGCGTTTCGAAACCGAAAAACTCCTTTTTCTCGGGACTCCGGGAGCCTCGGGGCTTCCCTAGGGTGCTAGGGGGTTTTTCTAGGGTTTGGGGGGGTTGGGGTTGTAGAGAGAGAAAGAATTTAGAGAGAGAAAGGATTTTGGTGTGAAAAATGAGGGCAGCCTCGGCCTCCTTTTATAGGCGCAAAGCTTCGGTGGTACGCAGGGCGTTCAGCAGCTACGTGGGGCGTAGCATTGGATCAGACCTCCAGGTGTCAAACTTCGCATGGTGCTACGCGGCCTGATCTCGGACCACATGAAGACCCTTCGTACGCGGCGCGTTCTAAGCTCGGACGCTAGGCGTAGCGAGGGGCGACGCGTCACTTATCCGAGGCGGGTACTGAGTCAGCAATGGAGGGTCCAGATTGCGCCACATCATCAATCTCGCAACAGACTTCGCAAATTTCCTTCTCGACTTCTAAAAATCATAACTTTCGCATACGAGCTCCGTTTCCGACGTTCTTTATATCCACGCGAAGGTGGGAACGTACTCTACAACTTTTGTTTAGACTTCGTCGGCTAATTTTGGCTCGATTTTAAATTTTATATTATTAACGGGCGGGGACACGATTGGTCCGTTAAATCCTCATAACTTCTTCATCCGACATCCGTTTTCGCCCATCTCGTTACGCTACTCTTAACGAGATCTTTGATTCTCGTTTAGGTCGTTTCGGCTAAAAACCGCTCGATCTAATACTCGAATTTCGGGCTGTACACTGCTATTCCGAAACTTCGAAAAATCATAACTTCTTCATACGAAGTCAGATTTGGGCGTTCTTTTTATCGATGTTCTTAGTTTAACATATTCTACGACTTTCGTTTAGATCCCTAAGGATAAATCTCGCTCTATCGTAAATTCACTATTCACGCTTCCCGGTATCGTGTCGGTTCTGTCGTGAAACTTCGACGGGTCATAACTTCTTCGTTATAACTCGGATTTCGGCGTTCCTTATATGCACGGAAACCTTGAGACATATTCTACAACTTTATGTAGAGATATCGGGATTATCTCACACTTTGATTTTGACACTCATTTTTATTCTTTATTAATTATACATGTATAATTAAATAATAAACACATAAACACACATAATTCACATAATACTCAAATATTTCATCTTTATTAATTCAAAAAGAGTTATAAGAGTTGACCTAGACTATTACATTGACAAAAATGCTTAGCCCTGAAACACGGGTGTTACATTATGAGACAAGAAGCACATAAAGGTAGCAACTTTATGTTGTTAATGGATTTTAGGAACCCATATCTATTGCTTGGAGCAAAGGAGTAGCTATGTGACTCAAGATTATGAGAATACACATAGGGACTCGGCGAGTCTGGCTAGATACCAAACTTAAATCGCGTAGTAACTCGGCGAGGACAGCGATCTAACAGACAAACATATAATCAACCAACAAACCAACAAACAGATCTACAGATCACTAATCATAACAACATCCTATATACCAGGACATCGATCTAACAGATCACTACAACACAATAATATACTATCACATAACAAGATATCTAATCCAATGGGCTGACCTCGGTGGCTTCGACCCATGAGTATAGTGAGGAAAACTCACCTCGCAACCTGGAGAATATCTGATGAGGTATCGACTCTGAATCTCAGCTCTAATCAACACATGTTCCAACCAATTGACTCACCACAGTAAAAATCTCAAAATACCAAAAATACCCTTAAGATCAAACTTGGTCAAAGTCAACCCACCTCACGTTGTGGCCAAGCATTGGTCACGACGTGACAGCGAACCCGATTTGATTCCCACTCAACTTGACCCAACTAGTCGAATCAGTAAGAGAAATCACCTTAACTGTCATCACGACGTGAGCACCCATTCTCACGTCGTGAGCATTAAGGGTTCAAACAAAAGATGGGGATGTTCCGAATCTCATACCGTGAGATCTTACAACTCACGTCGTGAACGCTGTCTATGACTACAGATCACCATTTTAAGTCCTTATTTCATTAATTCCTCGAGTCGACTTCTTCCAGAAGCTAAAGGGGACCCCTAAGGTCCGTAAAAATGTCTCCTTTATGGCCATGTATGCACCAAACATGATCATACACTTGCTAGGTCAAAAAGGGATAAAAAGAGCCTCAAACTTCCATGCAAGCCTCAAATCCATACCATCTTTCAGATTTGAACAATATTATGCTCTAGGGACTCTTAGTTACCATAAAGTTGCCAACTTTATGGATCCCACGCATGCAATCCATCATAAACATGCAAAAAAGAGCTTAGAACTTAGATTTAGCAAATTGATTTCATAAAGATTGGATCTTGGACACTTACCATGGTCCAAAATATGCACAAGACGATAATGATGATGCCTCCTTGTTGAACCAACACTCTAGGAATTCTCCTTCTTCTAGCCACCAAAACACTAGAATGGATCCAAAATCACCAAGATGGATTAGGGTTAGGGTTTTCTGAGTTAGGGGACGGTGGAGGGTGAGAAATGAACCCTAAATCTGAGTTAAGGGGGCTTAAATATGTGGGAAACCCTAAAACATTGTGGGTTTGGGCTGCAACACTCCTCACGTCGTGAGTTCTTATTGCTCACGTCATGAGTTTAGTCCTGGATGAGATCTTCATGCGAACTTCCTCACATCGTGAGCGTCCATGCCTCATGTTGCGACGACCCCTTTTCTTCACAATCCAATCTTTAGACCTCTAAAATCCAAATTTGATTCCTCCAATAAAACGGATGTTACACATCCCAAGTAAGTTGGCACTTGAAAACCTTTCTTCTTCTTTCTCTTCATTCGAAACCACCAGGTAGCCACCGTTGGCCAACACTGCCATGGTGGCAGTGGGTGGTGGTGCTCTATGTGTGTTTAGGGTTTAGGTGGTGCTAGGGACTGTTTTGGTGCGAAAAACCCTAACCCTAGTTGATAGTTTTACTATCTTAAAGTGTACTTCATTTTACCCTTTAAAGATAATGTACTTTAAGATAGGGTTTGAGATCCATATTGGTTTTTGTCTTATCAAGTCATCCTACTATTAAACACTTTGTTTCTAGAAAATAAGTCACTTTAGTTAGGTCTTAATGGGTTTAGAAGCCATTTAACCCTTAATATCCAAAGTTGGAAATGTTATAAAATTAACCAATCTGCCACTGTTTTAGAAAAATTCTAGAAAATTAATTGAGAGGTGGAGTTAGGATCTGTAAACTTTCAAAGCTTAAAAATTGAGTCTACATTATCCCTGATTTTTCCCAGACCTGATATGGATCCTAACTAGGGTGAAAGTGACCGTTTTTCCATACTAGTATGAAATGAGCTGTAATGATATGTAGTTTTGTGAAATTCATCATAAATTAAAGAAAAATAATATGAATGCGTGTAAGCAGTACCTGAAAAGGAATTGACATGAACTTTATGGCCATGGTTTCTTAACCTGGTTTGGTGGGGTTTAAGATGAGAAAAACAGGCCTTGAACAAGCTGTTGTTTTGGGTTGAAATCTAACAAAACCTATAAGTCAAATTGCTTGTTTAGGGTAAAAGAGTAGTTATATCCTAATCTTGATTGTTATTATTAGGAGGTTTGAAGGGTGACCTGGTGTAAGTGAGTCCTGAGCTACGTTTGAAGGCTTCTCTTGCTATTCGAGGTGAATTTCTCACTACACTGTGTTCTATTATAATTTTATTTACATTAGCTCGTGTATGCTAAGTGTTGTTTATATGGGTAGCACTAGGCGGGGTTAGAGTATAGTTATATTATGGTTTTCCATCACAAATTGAGGATTATGAATGGTAGGACTCGACACAACCGAGTGGAGATTGGGCATAGCCAATGTGTTCCAGAGGTTCGATAAATTAAACAACGGGGATCAGGCATGGTCAATGTGTCCCAATGGGTTCGAGTACGAGGGATCAGGCTTAGCAAATTTGTCCCAAAGGCTCAATGTACTGATGTAACATCCCAAAAATTCAAGCCAATTTAAAACTTTTTATACAATTTAAAACCCATTAGTTATTACAATATGTTTTCAAAATAGTTTCATATCAGAGTATTCTCAGAATCAAATCATAAATTCATGAAATATGAGGAGCTATACGATCACGCCTTTGCCTTCCTGCGATCATCTGATGTACCTGAAACAATAAACTGAAATTGTAAGCCCAATGCTTAGTGAGTTCCCCCAAAATACTGATACACAAACAGTCCACATATCAATATCATCAATATCATAATATAACAACTAAACAGAACAACATACAATGGGTCCACAGATTTACAGACTGGATTACCCTTGCGCCCACAGTGTGAGTCTGGATTGCCTTCCGGTCCCACAACTCACATCTGGATTGCCTTCCGGTCCCAAACTATGAGTCTCCCTTAGCCCATAACTGGAATGCTCTCGGGTTTGTTGGTTTCCGCACGGAGCAGTATCACCTCAACCCATCCCACATAACATATCAACATATAACATAACCACTGAGCATGCAGATAATCATATAACAACACAGGTAGTCCTACATATCTACCTAACTCGCATAACCACTAGCATGCAACACTAACTTCATACTCAACATACTAACATTGTTAGGATAACATATCCAATGGTCCGACCTTGGTGCCTTAGACCCCTTAGTATAGTGAGGTAACTCACCTGACATTGTTGAAGTCCCGCGGATGAAACTCCAGCAGTTGGTTGATAGATTCCCGAACTGCCAACATCAAACAACACCCAATTAATAATTGGGTTCCAAACCCAAGATCTAACTCACACTCCAAAGGCCCAAAAGTCCAACTATGGCTCAAAGCCCCAACATATGGCCCAATTTTCCCCTTGGGCCCAAATCTTTACATGGTCATCAACAAGGCCCAACTATTTAGTCCAGTCCAAATATTTGGCATTTCCAATGGCCCAATATCATATAATCACCAAGGCCCAAACTATGGCCAATCCACGACCCAATTTTCCAAATTGGGCCCAAACCCTCATATGGGCCTTACCCTAAGCCCATTAACACATTCTAGTCCATATGATTCTCTTAGATGGCCCATTAATAATCCAATTACCAAAGCCCATGTAACGACCCAATTTTACCAAGAAATTTTTCATTTTTAATTAATCAAACAAATCCCATAATCCATAGATTTCCAAACCATTTGTTTTCCAATTCACCATTATTATGATTTCGTTGTACTTTTGAAAACATCAGAGAGTCCCAAAGAAACAAAAAGAGAGGTAGAGTGCACACCACGTCATCACGCCTTGCCTTTTCCCTTAGGCTCTGAAGTACCTAAAACAGTCAACAAAGCGAAATGCTTAGTGAGTTTCCCAATGCATATCACACACACAATCCACATATCACATATCATGTTAGATATAAAAGCTACATACATATTGCATGAGCCATGCATACATGAAACCTGTGAGAATGCCATGGGCTACCCCACATGGTCTTCACCTAAGACTGCCATGGGCTCCCTCACATGGCCTTACATCCAATGTCATGGGCTACCCCCACATGGTCTTCACCTAGGACTGCCATGGGCTACCCCACATGGTCTTACATCCAATGCCACAGGCTTCCCCTGGGGTCTTCATACAAAACATGCAATCACATAACAAAACACACAATGTCTAGCACATATATCATATTCACATAATGGGCCGAACTTGGTGCCTTAGACCCATAGGTATGGTCAGAAAACTCACCTGTCACGAATGCTGAACTGACACTTTGCGACCAAATATACCCCACGAGCTACTCCACTCAACTGCCTAAAAAGTGTCATACAATATCCAGTTATGTCCCCAAAGTCCATCCTGGTCAACTACAGCCAAGATCAAGTCAACAGTCCATGTTGACCCTAACTCGCCGAGTACAACTAGTGACTCGCCGAGTTTCCCGGGATAACATCTACTCGCCGAGTCATCGAGGTGACTCGTCGAGTTCACACGGTCTTGATGATAATCTAAGGTCATTCATCGAGTTTCCTTGCTTGCCACTCGACACGTCTACGAACATCCAACAGTTTGGGGGGGGGGGGGGGGGGAGGAATCTTACTCGACTCGCCGAGTTGTTCCTTCAACTTGTCGAGTTCTAGGTAATCTTCATCCGGCTCGCCGAGTTCTAGGTAATCTTCATCCGGCTCGTCGAGTTGTTCATCCAACTTGTCGAGTTCATGTCTGCCTTCATATTACTCGCTGAGTCACCCCCTGCGACTCGCCGAGTCCTTACAGATCTTAGGCCAAACAGACTCTTTTGATCCATGCAATGCTTCCAAATTATAGATCTAAGCTTCCAAGTAATGCTTTCCATGTAAAGTTGCAAGCTTTACGTGCATGTAAGGCTTTAAGGCCCTAAAATAGCAAATCTAAGCTTGAAATGGAGCCATACACTTGATGGGAGGCACATGCTAGGCTCAACTAATAACTTTATGCATCTAAAGGCCAAAAGGAGTCCAGATCTGAAGTTACAACTTCAGATCTTGGCTTAAACACAAATGCCCTTTCTTAGAATCCACGCACAAGAGGGTTTTGGGTGGAAATGAGCCACGTAATAGATTAATACCTTCGGGGAATGCTCCACATAAGTAGATCTTGAATCCCCACGAGTCCTTTGCTTCCTCTAGCTTGTTTCTTCAAGTGTTTCCTTCACCAAATCCCTCCTTTAAGTTTAAAATCACCAAGAAACATACTCACACTCGAATCAGGGTTTTTGGGAGGTAAAGAGCTGTAAAGGGGAGGCTAGGGGAGGCTAACGACCCTTTAAATAGGGTGCAAGGCCCCAAAATCTTGGGTTTCATCTGCCAACATCTACTTGTCGAGTCCCATATTGAACTCGGCGAGTAGGTCATTAAACTTTGCGGACAAACCCGCTACTACTCGACGAGTAGGGAGACCAACTCGCCGAGTAAGCTCTTAAAAATCCAAACCAAAATATCATTATTAATACCTGAGGATTAGGGTGTTATAGCCCAAAGGAAAGGCCCAACTCAAGGCCTAAGTGAAATAGGGTTTTCAAACAAAATGACGATTAGGGTTAAGTGTTTCGTACTTAACCCATTAAGGAATTAATCCCAAAATTAGGGTTTCACATAAAATGACAATTAAGGTTAAGTCTTTCTCACTTAACCCATTAAGGACTTAATCTATTAAGACCATTACTCTTCTAAATAAATCATGTGGTGTGGTTGGGCTTAATACATTGTCCAATTCCAAAGGCCCAAATGTGGGTCCCAAAGTCCAAATCCCATAAATCCAATATTAGGATTTTCTAAACCCTAATTAGTGTTTCCAACCCCATCTTAGCCCAATTGGCCCAATATCTAGGTCCTTTGACCAATTAGGGTTCATTAGGCCCATTAGGGTTTCACTAAGCCCATTAGTCACATGGTTGGGCTTTTAGGTCCATTAAGCTTCATTGGTCCCATTAGGGCTTACAAGGCCCATTAGGGTTTTAGTCTTTTGTCCAAACATCTCAACGAATCACAACAAAACGAGGCACACCGCCACCTGTCAGGGTGGCCAGTGGCGGCAGCCACCGCCCTACGGTGGTGGTTTGAGATTTATATTATTATTCCGGGCACAATTTACATTTTACAACTTCGCAACACACACACCAATATAAACACACACATACACACAACCACCTTGTGGTGCCCGACGGTGGCAGATGGTGACAGCCACCATGGCTGGCGGCCATGGTGGTCAACACAAGCTAGACACTAGAACATACCCATCATCAATCTGGAGGCGGCGGGCGACGATTTGCGATGGCAGCGACAACACAACAACGACAAAACGGTGGATTGCGGTGGTGGTGAAAGTTTCTTTCCAATCCCCATCAAGTAGCAACACCCACCAGTAAGTCCTTGCTCGGACAACGACTTGAATAACCTATCCGTGGTGAGTGGCGGTGGGAGTAGAGCAACAACCAGCAGCAGCGGCGCTTAGAAAGGAATGGGGAAGGGAGGTTGTGGTACGAAACCTACCGAGCATAACAGTAGTAGCCTCGCATCTAGGCTTTCCGGTGACCCACACGATGATCTAAGCTATTTGCGACTTTTCCGGTGGTAGTAGAGCTGGTGGCGTTCTGATGGCAAGCTGCGGGTGGCGGATGAGACCTCACATGGCGGTGGTGGCTCACGCTTCCAACGGCGGTCGTTCGACACTTCATCTGGTCGGAGCACAAGAGGGAAAACCGGCGATGGCGGCTGGAGGATGAAGAGGAGGTGGGGTGGCGGCCGATGCATAATAGTAGAGTTAGGGTTTGAGACAATGGAACAGTTTAGGCTATATACCCGCTTCATTGAAACATTATCCCATATTGACACATCCGGTCCTCATTTCCTATTTCTTTCAAAACAACTCCTTATTGTACCATTTAAACCCTTGTTCCCATAATCCTTTTCAATATAAGTCCAAAATTTACAAAACAACCCCTCCTCTACAAATTATTCTCAATTAAGATCCATAAATTACCATTTCTACCCTGACTTCAAGAATCCTTCTTAGATTAAGTCCGGTATTTACTCTTTAACCCTCTAAAATCACAAGTATATCATTTGACACCCCAAAATCAACACCCCACTAATTATTATTTGATTTTGGACAATAATAATATAAAATAATAATAAAATTACTTCTTAGGGTTCCGGGTTTATTATTTTAATTATTCTATTTAAATGGGATGTTACAACTCTCCCCACTTAAATTTGCTTTCGTCCTCGAAATCGTTTCTTGTTATTCCTTACTCGACAGACAACTTAAGCATCACAACCACAACTACGAGCATAACCCCAGCCTTTACAAGGCAACCGCAACCAACCCTCGCAGGGTCGTTAAACCTGAAGATGAACAAATTGCCTGCAATATAACCACATTTCCTCAATCTCCAATCTGGAGTCTCAAGATGATCTGGCTCCCTGACAGACGGCCCGCACTGGATCATTTCCGAATTCTTTGCAATTAACTCCCAACTGGTTACTCAACTTCTAATAATCTGGGGTTCCCACCTGAAAAGGGAATCACAAATTCCACACTGCTACCTGTAATTCTCTTATTGACAAGAGATTATGTACTCCTTCAAGAGAAGCCCATTTGATAACCAACTCCCAGGGATCTAATGAACAACGAGATGTAAACTGGGAGATGAACCCCTTTAGGATTAACAATACAATGTCTCCTTTAGTTCCTGAACCACATACATATAATAACCGGCTCACAAGCACAAACACTCATACTTGGTCCAATCAGCCTCGAGCTGGAATACCAAGCATGCCTATGACGGGTCCAATCATCCTCATGATGGAATACCCTCGATCATAATACCACTATATAAAAAACTTAGGTCTAAACTCCTAACTTTTGATTCCTCACAGCCGATTATGGCTCGCCCAAACTTCAACAATGTGTCCATTTCAAAAGCGCTCCAACAAATGAGTCAGACTATTAAGATAACTAGGCCCACAAACTATGGATGGAATACCCCTAAAAGGTCCTCAACATAGGTCTGGATTGCCTTTCAGCCCACAACATGAGTCTGGTATGCCCTGCCTGGCCCTCAGCTCATGACTGGAATGCTCCTGATAAACTATCAACCTGGTCCAAAAGAAAAGGCCTAACCAACGTCCTTCACAACACCAACCAACGCCAAAATGTTGAAATCCCACCATGCACTATTCACCCATAAACAAGTTGCTACCCAAGCAAAATCTTACAAAGCTATGGTCGCACATGACCCTATAATAGGATGATAATCGGACTCTAGATCTAATTTGCAGACTATAACTTGGACCTGATTGAACACGTAAGCCGAACCAACACTATTGCCACCTTGAATACCCACAGATACACGCGAAGAATCACTACCATGCACATATTTGGGAATCCCTAACCCATATTTACTCGCCACAAAGCCCATACTCGATCAAGACTAATACGACGTCACATGCTAGGGAGTTTTACCGAACTCCCAACTCACACAACACTCAAACCTAACAACCACTTGGGTTGTCTTCCTTCCCGACAACGATGATAAACTTATTTTATTTTCAAAACCGATCATGCTTTTGCTTTCCGGGATGATTCTCCCCCACTGAGATTCAACTAAGTCTTCACAATACCAGAAAATTTGAGAATTCCCAATCCTTCTCACTTTCCAACGATCGATTTGATGACAACCAAACCTTTCCAACTAGTACTCATTTACTAGCCAACCCCAAATGATCACACACTTCTAATAACTAGATGAACACTTTCTGAATCCCCGAGAAAACAACAGTCCTGATGCTTGAATGATCCTACCCTTAAATCTTGAAGTCCAAAGATAGATGCTCTAACTAGTGTCTCAACACAAGCTACTTCCCTTAGCGCTTTCCTCCGCCAATCAATAACGGTTACTAGAACCACTGAATCCTCACAATGTTGAATAACCATCCTGTGGGACCCTGTCTGCATACCTCCCTCATAATACCCTTCTTCCAATGGAGCTCCAAACAAGTCGCCCGCTCCCAGGCTCTAGAAATCATTCCCTTCAGGGTTCGCACCCTAACTCACTCACCCACTCAAACATCCACAACTGAGTTGCAATAGTTGGAACAACCTATGCCCTAAACCGGGCTACAAACTACTCCCAAAACATAGTCTACAATCCCAAAAATGCAATAGATTGCACGATCAATCCTTACCGTCCGATGCAAGAGATTCAAGGCGAATCAGATCTCTCAAGATACTTATGCCACGTCGACCCAACTGCGCTCACCAGCGCTAAACTACTATCGCCAGTCTCGGCGACCAACTGACCCCAAGTTGGAATACAACCTGATTCTGGGGTCACAAGCCTGCTCAATCCTTTAAGCTCGTAAACTGAAAGGGCACAATCCTCGCCCTAGAAAACGAAATTCCAATCCATCCATTAGACCTTCTACTTCCAGCTGTAAGACCCTAACTAAAGATAATCATCACTTCTTTCTGGAGTCCCTGCAACTCACATTCCGGCCTCGAGCAAAACCCCCGAGCCTAAAATCTAGAAACTCATGCACTATCCTCCCTCTCAACCCACAGAAATATAACGAGTACAGGTCATCTTCCTGATCCCAAATAACTGCAACCCTCTGCTCATCAGAATATGTACCAATAACAAGTCCTGGTACTGGAAAACTCGACCAGCTCCTCTCCTTATCGTCGTTACAACTGTTGAAGCTGCTGTGGCAGTTGTCTCAGCAATAGCTGCGTATCGCTCGTCGAAATACTCAACCATGGTGGTCTAGATTGACCCAACATCTATAGTAATTGTCCCTCGACAAACTCGATCACCTCCTCCCGAATGATCTCACTGACACGGTCCTCTGACAATGCTGACCTATCCTGGCCACCAGCTCCCGATCCTAACCTGGATCCGGTCTCAAGATGTCTCGTAACCACCATTCTGGTAAGACACCAGGAATATCTCGAATATTCCATATAATGTCAGGGGACCAACTCCCAACCCAACCTTAGGGTTGTGACTTCCTTGCTACGCGTATGGGTCCTGTGCTTTCATTAGTACAGGGCCATACTACCTTCCACACCTACCCATATTTATCTCAAGTATCACCACAACACCTTAACAATATACAAAAACATAGAGAGCGCTCAATCCTCACTCTTAGAGGAATGCTAATCTACCTCATAATTGCCCTCCCGGCCTCTCACAACCCACCCATCCATGAAACTTCCACCAACCCTGCATTACTAGTGTATGCTAGCCATACATAACGCTGGACCCTATAGACTTTCGAATATCCAATCCTACCCAAAGCTCCCAAAACAAGAACAAAACATAAGACCAAATCAAACATTCTCAGGCTATAATATCTTAATTACATATAACCGTGATGCATACACTAAGCAACTACAGTAATGATGTCAATCTCATATAAAGGAAACCCTAGGCTAGCAGGTATCAAGTAATCAGGCAATACTATCATGCAATTCCGGAAGATCCCTAGCCTAGCACTAACATGCTGTTCTTACATATCACATAATCAAATACTGTATGGTATTTTAGGGTCTACTTACTGGCTCCGGCTGATCATACACCCTGCATCCTCCTTTACTTATTTTTAAAACAATTTAAAACCATTTTGAAAATCTTTCCTTGATTTGAGACCGGATTCACAAGAATGTTCCTCCAATTCACTCAAACCAAGGCTCTGATACGAACTTGTAACATCCCAAAAATTTAAGCCAATTTAAACTTTTTTAAACAATTCAAAACCCATTAGTTATTACAATATGTTTTCAAAATAGTTTCATATCAGAGTATTCCCATAATCAAATCGTAAATTCATGAAATATGAGGAGTTGTACGACCATGCCTTTGCCTTCCTGCGATCATTTGATGTACCTGAAACAATAAACTGAAACTGTATGCCCAATGCTTAGTGAGTTCTCCCAAAATACTGATACACATACAGTCCACATATCAATATCAACAATATCATAACATAACAACTGAACAGAACAACATGCAATGGGTCCACAACTTTACAGACTGGATTACCCTTGGGCCCACTATGTGAGTATGGATTGCCTTCCGGGCCCACAGCTCTCATCTTGATTTCCATCGAGCCCATAGTACAAGTATCCCTTAGCTTGTAACTGGAATGCTCTCGGGTTTGTTGGTTCCCGCACGGATCAGTATCACCTCAACCCATCCCACATAACATATCAACATATAACATAACCATTGAGCATGCAAATAATCATATAACAACACAGGTAGTCATATAGATCTACCTAACTGGCATAACCACCAACATGTAACACTAACTTCATACTCAACATACTAACACTGCTAGGATAACATATCCAATAGGTCGGACTTGGTGTCTTAGACCCCTTAGTATAGTGAGGTAACTCACCTGACATTGCTGAAGTCCCGCGAATGAAACTCCAGTTGCTGGTTGATAGATTCCCGAATTGCCAACATCAAACAACACCTAATTAATAATTGGGCTCCAAGCCTAAGATCCAACTCACGCTCCAAAGGCCTGAAAGTCCAACTATGGCTCAAAGCCCCAACATATGGCCTAATTTTACCAATTTGGCCCAAACCTTTACATGGTCATCATCAAGGCCCAACTACTTAGTCCAGTCCAAACATTTGGCATTTCCAATAGCCCAATATCATATAATCATCAAGGCCCAAACTATGGCCCATCCACGTCCCAATTTTCCAAATTGGGTCCAAACCCTCATATGGGCCTTACCCTAAGCCCATCAACACATTCCAGTCCATATGATTCTCTATGGCCCATTAATAATCCAATTACCAAAGCCCAAAGGAAAGGCCCAACTCAAGGCCCAAGTGAAATAGGGTTTTCAAACGAAATGACGATTAAGGTTAAGTGCTTCTTACTTAACCCATTAAGGACTTAATCCTAAAATTAGGGTTTCACATAAAATGACAATTATGGTTAAATGTTTCTCACTTAACCCATTAAGGACTTAATTTATTACGTCCATTACTCTTCTAAATAAATCATGTGGTGTGGTTGGGCTTAATACATAGTCCAATTCCAAAGGCCCAAATGTGGGTCCCAAAGTCCAAATCCTATAAATCCAATATTAGGGTTTTCTAAACCCTAATTAGTGTTTCCAACCCCATCTTAGCCCCATAGGCCCAATATCTAGGTCCTTTGATCAATTAGGGTTCATTAGGCCCATTAGGGTTTCACTAAGCCCATTAGTCACATGCTTGGGCTTTTAGGTCCATTAAGCTTCATTAGGCCCATTAGGGCTTATAAGGCCTATTAGGGTTTTAGTCTTTTGTCCAAACATCCCAACGAATCACAACAAAACGAGACACACCGCCACCTGTCAGGGAGGCCGGTGGTGGCAGTCACCGCCCTACAGTGGTGGTTTGAGATTTTTGTTATTATTTCGGGCACAATTTACATTTTACAACTTCGGAACACACACACCGATATAAACACACACACACAACCACCTTGTGGTGGCCGCGCGACGGAAGATGGTGGCAGCCACCATGGCTGGCGGCCATGGTGGTCTTTCACTCCTTTTTCCAATCGACAACACTACCTACAACACATACAAACACTAGCTAGAGTGCTAGACACTAGAACACACCCATCATCAATCTGGAGGCAGCGAACGGCAATTTGCGACGGCATCGACAACACAACGGCGACAAAATGGTGGATTGTGGTGACAGCCAAAACGGTGGATTGTGGTGACGACACAACGACGGGTTTTTTCCATTCCCCGTTAAGCAACAACACCCACTAGCAAGTCCTTGCTCGGACAACGACTCGAATAACCCATATGTGGTGAGTGGCGACGGGAGTAGAGCAACAACCAGCAACAGCGACACTTGGAAAGGAATGAGGAAGGGAGGTGGTGGTGCGAAACCTACCGAGCACATCAATAGTAGCCTCACATCTAGGCTTTCCGGCGACCCACGCGATGATCTAAGCTATTTGTGACTTTTCCGGCGGCAGTAGGGTTGGTGGCATTCTGATGGCAAGATGCGGGCGGCGGATGAGGCCTCACATGGCGATGGTGGTTCACGCTTTTAGCGGCGGTCGTTCAACACTTCATCTGGTCGGAGCACAAGAGGGAAAACCGACGATGGCAGCTGGAGGATGAAGAGGAGGTGGGGTGGCGGCCGATGCATAATAGTAGGGTTAGGGTTTGAGACAATGGAGCAGTTTAGGCTATATACCCGCTTCATTGAAACATTATCCAATATTGACACATTTGGTCCCTCCTTTCATATTTCTTTCAAAACAATTCCTTAATGTACCATTTAAACCCTTGTTCCCATAATCCTTTTCAATATAAGTCCAACAGTTACAAAACAACCCATCCTCTACAAATTATTCTCAATTAAGATCCATAAATTACCATTTCTACCCTGACTTCAAGAATCCTTCTCAGATTAAGTCCGATATTTATTCTTTAACCCTTGGAAATCACAAGTATATCATTTGGCACCCCGAAATCAACACCCCACTAATTATTATTTGATTTTGGACAATAATAATATAAAATAATAGTAAAATTACTTCACGGGGGTTCCGGGTTTATTATTTTAATTATTCTATTTAAATGGGATGTTACAACTGATCAAGGGGGATCGGCCCTAGCCAATGTGTCCCAGTAGGAGTATGTTTGTTATTAATTTGTTCTTTGACATGTATGTGTGGTTATGTGGTGATACCGTTTGTATTCGTGTATATGAGTAATGATTATATGATATAATACTATGTATGTGTGAAATTCACTAAGCTTTATGCTTACCCATTTTCCATTTAAAACACTGTTTCATGTACACAGGATGGACGGGCATGGTTGTATATACTTGATCGAGGCAGGATATTAGATTTTTAATATTGAATTAAATGTGTTTTTCATAAATTTTAGAATTATAACTGATAATGGTTCTGGTAATTGAATTTAACTTGGGTTTTGGTTTTAAATTTATTTTGAATAAGATATGTTAAATGAATGGTTTATGGTATTTAAAAAGTTTAGAATTATTGCAAATTTGGGATGTTACACCTTTCCACTCCACTACCTATACATGTAGTTTGCATCCACGATATCTCCCACAAAAAAACCATTAATAAGGATCTCAGGAGGAACCAAACTCATTTTCCCTTCATTGACAATCTCCTTGACTAGACTGAAACCTCCATCTTTTAGAAGGGTTCGATAGTCGATAGTAAATAGTTTTCTGGGTCTAAAGAAGAAATGATATTTGCTAGGTAGTATGATTGTTTGAATCCTAGTTCAGTTTTCGATATTTCAACTCTATCTCTACTCTCAAAAGACATGATTCAAGGTGATTCTGGTTCATGCAAAAATATAGCTTTATAACGCCTTATAAATTATAACCATAAAACCATCTCATTGACCGTAAATATAAATCAATTTCAACTCACAAATATGGCAATGTTTTAGTTGACATATATGATAAACTAAAGAATAGACAAAGATTTTCTAACATAGAATCGATGATGGTAAGAGGGGAGTTGATAGGAGCTGACAGTGGTAACGGATGTAGAAGTTGTCAGAGATTCAAGTCGAAATCCAAGGATGCAATTTTGCCTCTCTGAGGTTCATATCAGGTATAAGGCTTTCAAGAGCAAGGTCAACTTTGACTTTTTACATCTTAGTTAGAAAAGTTTAATATAACCTAATTGAGATAGAGACTTCATTGTTACCCAAACATTCAATAAGGACCACAAGTGTAGGAATCGCAATAAAAAGACTAATTGTGTTAAAACTTGATAACTATACTTTACTCTTATTTTTATTAATGTATTATGTTTTAATTTTTTATTATAAGGTTATGTCATGGATATATCCAAATGGAATAATTGGTTTATGACAAAAAAATTTTCTTTTTAGAAGATTTTCTAACTTAACTTTCATTTACATATAATTTTTTAACCAAAAATCCACTTAATCAACGCCACGTTGCAGAACCTCAATAGGAGGATGCAAATACTTATATTTACAAACTGCTCCCCTCATTTTTCTCTTTTTACCAAAAAGACAAAAACCAAAATAAAATCATATGCAACGGCCGACCAACGTCTACAGACACTTTTCATCCTCACCTCGTCCTCTCTCTATCTCACATGTGTAAGATCTCTTTTGTGATCTGTGTAATCTATACATCAAATTTCTTGTATCTATACACGGCTATACATATATATATATTCGTTGCCCCTGACGCAAGGTTTGTTTTTCTTGTTTTGCATTTCCCCAATTTCATATCATTAGACGAAGACGATTGGAAGAAATCACCAGTTTTTCTAGGGTTTTTGATCACTTCTGAATCAATCAAATGGCCGCTCCACCGGCTAGAGCTCGAGCGGATTACGATTTCCTCATCAAACTTCTCTTAATCGGCGACAGCGGTACGCATTCCGCATTCGTTTCGTTTTTCATCTTCCATTTGAATCCGACATGTGCTGTATATTTAAATGTGCATTTCGTATGATTATATTTTTGACTATCTGGAAATGTGGGAAAGATTTGTGTAATTTTTTGGTGTTAGATCTCTTGGTTGTGCCTTTGATTCCATTTGCGATGGTTCAGGGAAAGAGGGGTAACGGTTATGCTCCATTTGGTGATTAGGATCAGATTACATCTGTTTGGAATCTGTATGCATAAACATTGTCATCTGCCTTTTAAATTGTGTTAAATTGTTCCCATAGGGTTGCAAATGCAATGAATCCAAATATATACATGGTAAAATTTTGTTATTCAGACATTTATTTGTGTTTTTTTTTTAATCATTGTTGCAGGTGTTGGTAAGAGTTGTCTCCTTTTACGATTCTCAGATGGTTCCTTCACCACTAGTTTCATTACAACCATAGGGTTCGTATATATTTAAATCCTATTACAAAAAATAGAGTTAAAATATAATGGACACTTACAAATGCATGATCTTTTTCTTATACAGTATCGATTTCAAGATAAGAACAGTTGAGCTTGATGGAAAAAGAATCAAACTGCAAATCTGGGACACTGCTGGCCAAGAGCGATTCAGGACAATCACAACTGGTAAGTCTGTTGAAGAAGAATCTTTCTGCTTAATTAAGGTAATTTTATAGTACATGTTTTTAATGTAATAAAAGTATAACTAATAAATCTAGCAGGAGTATGTTTATGCTTGCTATCAACAATTCAACATCATTGGTTTTGTATACAGTTGTTTTGGATTAAGGGAATGTATCTTTCTATATTCATGTTTTTATATCTAATCTTGGTTTTATGCAGCTTATTATCGTGGAGCCATGGGTATTCTGCTAGTATATGATGTCACTGATGAATCATCCTTTAACAGTAATTCCTTATATATCTTTCTCTTCTGAAATATATCTTGGCAATCATTTTTAACATGTTAAAATCTATATATATATATATATATATATATATATATATATATATATATGTTTTTTCGTTTCTTAGATTCTTTTTTCATTAGTTTATTTTTTTATGTCTAGACATCAGGAATTGGATCCGGAACATAGAACAACATGCATCTGACAATGTAAACAAGATACTGGTTGGCAACAAGGCTGACATGGATGAAAGCAAAAGGGTCTCTATCTCTATCTATCTATCTATATATCTTTGTTTGTGTGTGTGTGTGTAAATCCTGATTCCTCATTTTCCATATTGACTGAGTGAAAACCATATTGTGCAGGCTGTTCCTACCTCAAAGGGTCAGGCACTTGCTGATGAATATGGCATCAAATTCTTTGAGGCTGTAAGGCTCTGTTTCTTTTCTTTTTCCTCATTAAGTGTATGGTATATACCGTATATATAAAGTCGTTCTTTATGATTTAAGTAAAAAAGTATTAAAATGAAATACCATTTTTTTTTTCTCCCTTTAAATGTTGTATGAGCAAAGTGCTAAACGGATGAGTAAGTGATGGATTTGTAAAGACTGTTTATTTTTTTGGACCGAGTGAACTGTCTGAATGCGAGTAAATGACCATTTTACCCTCCTCGTATATGTAAAGACTGTTTTTTTTTTTGGACCAAATGAAGTGTCTAAATGTGAGTAAATGACCACTGCCCTCCTCGTATACATGAAGGCTATTTCTTTTCTAGACTAAGTTGTGAGTAAATGACCATTTTACCCTCCTCATATATGTAAAGGCTGTTTCTGTTTTTGGACTTGAATCAACTGTCTGAATGCGAGTAAATGACCATTTTACCCTCCTCGTGTACATAAAGGCTGTTTTTCTATTGGACTGAATCAATTGTCTGAATGTGAGTAAATACCACCTTACTCTCCTGTTATAAGTGAAGACTTTCTTTTTTGGACTGAATGAACCATTGGAATGTGAGTAAATGACCATTTTACCCATTGTGTAAGTCCATTAAGTCAAAAAGAAACAACACCCTTTTACCCTTTTGTATACATACTAAATTTTGTTTCACATCAAACAGAGTGCAAAAACAAATATGAATGTGGAAGAGGTCTTCTTCTCTATAGCTAGAGACATAAAACAGAGACTCTCCGAAACTGACACGAAGGCTGAGGTAAATCCACAAAATCAAAAGGGTATTTTGGTAATTTTGGTCAGTAACTACCTATTCTCTCTTACCCGTCTTTTTTGCAGCCTCAAACCCTTAAGATTAACCAACAAGACCAGGCAGGAGGGACTTCTGAATCGGCTCAGAAATCATCATGCTGTGGCTAATAATTATCAACCCTTTGACCCTTCTTGGTATTCACATTTTCAATTTACCAAGTCGCCCTTCAAAAAGTTTTTTTTTTCTTCGCATGATCAGAAATTTGATTCATACATCATTTTATCTTTTTTTTTTTTAAAATTTTTTTTTGGCTGTTTTTAATTATTATTATTTTTTGCATTTGGGCAACTCTCACTTTCATGTATTGATGTCATTTCATACCTTGGATGATTATATCTTTAGAAAAGGGTAGAAAGGGAACAATAAAAAGATGGTCAAAACCAGTTGCAACTTTGAGAAGGGTATGAAGATATAAAGCCATCAATAATGTTGGTTTTGCATATAATAATTGAAATTATAAAGTGATGAAAGCTGAGTTTTTGGTTGATGGGTAGTTTATTTAATGCATTGTGACTCTCATTGGATGTGAGGCAACTCTTGTTATTTGTTTTTTCTTCTTTAAAAAGTAACTTTTCATTTAAAGATATATAATTATGATTGGAACTTATGGTTTCTTTGATTTATTATGAAATCCCTATGGAGGGTGATTCACGTGCACTTTTTGTTTCATTTTTTTAAAGAGCTATCTATAAACCATTTGGCTTAGTTAGAAATCTCCATCTCCATTTTACAAACATGGGTCAGTTGCTCTAAATAAGCTTCTGATCCCTAGACCCTAATTCTATTGATGCAATTTAAAAAAAAAAAAAAAAATCTAACATATTTTCGGTCAATTTTTACCCCTTCTCTAAAAGAATTTTCAACACATCAATTCCAATAATTGATGAACCATTTCCGAAGCTGTAAAGATTGATGAAAAAAAAGAGGAAACCTCAAGCTCCAAAAAAAAAAAGTCTTTATAAGATTTACATGGCCCCTAAAAGACAAAGCTTTCGCTTTTCAAGCATAAAGTTTTTAAGTGAAGCAGTCACTTATTGACTCCATCCAACCATTTTAGAAATCTTGCAAAAATATGAGAAATTTTTTTCCTTAGCAAACCAGAAATAAATGCCAAAGATAAGGCATCCTAAAAAACAACCTCTTTCATCAGATTACACTAGACAGTTAATTTTTAATCTCGAAGGAAGATGGAAACATCAAAGGATTCAAAAATATTCCAAGCATTTTCTAGAGGTCACCCTCACTACTTGAAGCTGAGAGTGTTTATAAACTCATGTGGACCAAAATTCAAGTTTGTGATAAAGGAAAGAAATTGTTTATGGATCGAGGGACGAAAGAAAATAAACTAATAAGGTAGTTTTTTAGTTCTCTTTGGGAAGGATAGATTTGGTATTTTGATTTTTAGATGATTTTTTTTAATATTAAATTGATTAGATCCAAATTAAAATATGAGTTTGGATATAGATGTTAAATTTGTAAGTGTAGGTGGATATATATTTAATTTTAAAATTTATAAGGATATTGATCTAGTATTGAAAGTTTGTTAGGATATTAATGGAATGGGGGGGGGGGGGGGGGGGGGGTTGGATTTGTGGAGACTTCGGACCTCGTGAAATATCAAAAGTTTGTAAGGATATTAATGAAATCTCCAAAAAGGGGGAATTTGTGTGCCTCATGAAATATCAGGTTTAGGGTTTGCATTGTGTTATGTGTTATCAACTTTCTAGGAGTTGTGTTCGTCATCAGAAGGGTAAGGCTTGGATTTTTTGTGGCTCACATGTAACAAATGTTTTACATGAATCAGAAACATTTGGCCTAACGGTAAGGAGTGACTCTTTCAAATGAGAAGTCATGAATTTAAGTCTTACTAAAAGACACATGTAGTGTTTAGGATTAGATTAATACTAGAATAGTTTGTCGTTTAAAAAAATGTTAAATATAAAAAAAGGAGAATTATTTGAGCATCAAGCCATCAACATAAGTTTTACTACTAGAATCGTTTGTCGTTTCAAAAAAAAATGTCAAATATACATTAATAACATTTTTCTTTTTTAAATTTGTATCATGTGCAAATTAGATTTGAGGATTTTATATATATATATATATGAAATTCTCCCTATATTTATTATAATAGATGTCATTTCATTTTATATACATTTAAAACTTACAAAACTTTTCAACTTTTAACTAATTAACTTTAACACCTCAAAAGCTATTTAATTAATATATTAAACCACATTAATTTAAAAAAAAATACAAACATATTTTAATAATAAAACTCTTAAACTTTCGAATAATTAACCACTACAATTTATATATATAAAAGTTGTGTAAGTTGTAGTGGTTAATTATTCGAAAGATGTAAAACATTATCTTTGTAATACTATTTATTCATCTAATATACCTACTTTATTAATTTAAATTTGTCGAACGATGTAAAACATTATCTTTGTAATAGTATTTATTCATCTAATATACTTAATTAACTAATTTAAATATGATGTGAAATAGGAACCTCAAAATATCATATTAACAAAGAAAAAAAAATATCAAAATACTATTTTTTTAGTAGTTAAAAAATATTAATATTGTGTAAATATAAAACATAAAATCAAATTAACTAAAAACTAAAAAAAAACTATTTTTTATAAGAATGAAAATCTCAAAAAAAAAAAAAAAAGTTTTTATTAGTTAAAAGTAAAATAACCTTAAAAAAATGTTGCTTCAAAAACAATGATTGATATTTGAAATAATAATCATGTCAAAATTGAAAAATCGATAAATAAGCTATTATTATAATATTAAAAATAATATTAAATCATAATAATGTTTTATTGTACTAATGTGCAAACCTGAGTAAAAACCATTGAGATAATATGATATTTAAAGATATTGATTTAAATTAACTAAACATAAGTTAAATCAATTTTTTAATGCACAATTTAGATGTAAAAGCTATTGACATGATATGATTTTAATATAAGCATGATTTTAATATAAGCTTAAATTACAGTCTATAAATTTATAATGTTTTTTATTAATCAATGTGAAAATTTATTACTTAGTTAATTTAAATATATAATTATTTTAAAAATTATATATTTATCAATATTTTATTTATATAGATGTATTCTAGGTGCTATGAAAAATTATCAGGTTGTAAAATGTGGCGGTAAATATCAATTTTAAAGATGTGTAAATGTAATGATATCGAGGATAATTGTAAAATTAACTAGCTGGGGTGCCCCGCTCCGCGGGGGTCGGTTAAGACCAGTAAAGTATGTTGCTATTGTCTGCAATTCACTCATTTACAAATACATAATAGTCAAATATGTTGTAGTATGGCTCCAGTTGTTTTGACTATTTATAGCAACAAATAATATAGTCTATGTAACAAATTATTACAATGAATTGGCTTTTGTAAATCAAAACTGACAACAGTGAAAGTACATTGTTTGTTATCCCCTGATACTAATTACAGTTTCCCTTACAATTGTTATCCAAAAGGTATGTCATAAGAACCGTTCATGTGCAAAATCTCATCTCTCCCAATAAATGTTGGGAATCCCTGAATAAAATTGTACAAACCAATAAAAAAGAATGTAGAAGATATTCAATTACAGGAAAAACCATATCCAAACAGAAAGTCAGGAATTAAGATTACACTCACCAGTACTTTAAATATGGTTGCTATTCCTAAAGGCAGTATGTAGGGATCAATTTGCAACTGTGGGAGAATAACCAATAGGTAAAGGCTAAATTTATAAATTGATGTTCTTAATCATATCTATCAGTTTTACCCATCATAGTTCAAACTAAATAATAACATCATAAGATGCAAGAAAGAAGAAAACACGTGACTTATTGTTATTTTCCTGGTTATTACCTTTACGGAAGTATTCACTCACCTTTTTGACAGCATCCTTTCTATTATACACTTGGGCATTTTCACAAACAATTGGCATGCATTGTCTATGTATTAGAAACAAATAATAAAATGGATAGAAAGAAACCTCGCAACAAACATCAATCTGTGGACGTTTACCCAAATCAATTTTTGTAAGCTTATCAGATATGAAATTGTGTTATACAGTTCCAGCAACACATAACCACGAACAGTGTCAAGATTGTAACCTTCGCGCCGACCTCCAAGGGGAATAATGAGTTTTCTAAAAAAGATTAACAGGTAAGAAGACTCAAAACATTTAAAATCATCAACATGTAATAATAAAACCGGAGGAGAGAAAGTTAGTACCTAAAAATACAGATAAATAGAAGATGATGAGAAGTAGAATAGGTGGAGGAATATTTGGTAAAAAATTAACCCTACAGTTTTATAAGTGTAGCTGAGATTTACCTGGCGATAGCTGCGGATCGATAGATCCATGCATCTAGCTTCTTCTGCAATTGCAGGTATGCAATCTGGTTTTGTGAATTATAGCCAAATCTAATGTTGAGTTTAGATTAGAAGTGAAACCATGTGGGTGGCTATGTCAAATATGGTGAGAAAATGAATCAAGAAAAAGACACAAAAAACAATCATTTTTAAAAATCCAAATAAAAGAATTGTTAACGTGCACTCAACCTGAACAGTGAAAACCATTCGGCTGATTCTTGTAGGGTGAAATCAAATATAAAAATGACAGTTAGAAGGAGGAAGAAACACTAAAGGATTAATATTTGTTTTTAACAAAAAGGCATGTCTAAACAACACAAATTATGCCTCAATATATATATATATATATATATATATATATATATATATATATATATATATATATATATACACACACACACACACTAAAGGCAGAAATATGGAGAGAGATACAACCTTGAATAACTAAACAACATAAAAATATTAGTGTTTCTGTATATATTTTGAGCTGCAACTTCTGTTGTTTATACATGCCTTTTAGTTAAAAACAAATATTAATCCTTTTTTTTTGCCACTGATAACACATTTTTTTTAAATGCAACACTATCATATACTAAACAACCAAAAAGAAAAAAAAAAAGATACCTATAAGGGACAACATAAGGAGTACCTGATACCACCTCCAACATGAACGACCATCCTTTTCGCAATTCTTGCGTTTGACCTAAATACAAATCTGAATGACATTAAATTTGTGGCTCACACACATACACACAACCAATAAAATCAATGGAATATGTTAACAGGAATTATATCTTTTGGTCCCTGTGGTGTATCGTCTTTTTTCTTCTTGGTTCCTATTTCAATGTGATCGTATAGTTAATGAAGATTCGTTTTTTAAATATATCCAAGAAAATCTATATAGCACACTACAGGGACCAAAACTGTAAATTAGGATATTAATACTTGAATGGCACGGTTCCATTTTTCCGACATTTTAGGAAATTAAGAGCTTTGGCTGCTGCTATGAGTGGGAATTTTGACTCCCAAGCCGTCCATTAATCAAGTGCTCCATAAACAACTTCTTTCTCATTTGGCAACCCACAAACCTGTAAATTCACAAATCAAGTAACTTTAAAACTGAATTTACTATAATCCCAAAAATAAAATTACACTATCCTCTTAAATATCAGAAAATGGCCTAATAGCATTTTTGGTCCCTGTAGTTTTTAATTTCAATAATTACATTTTTGGTCCATACAATGTATAATTTGCACTTTAACTGTAGTTTTTAGTTTGGGGTAAATACAGTGAATCAACCTGATTAAGAAAAAAAATGAAAGTTTTAGACCAATGTTAAATTTAAATTGTTTTTTTTTTTTTTCCAAAATTTTAAATCTTGTTATTGATTTATAAAAATCTTGCCTCGTTAATTATTTTTCGTACCCAATGTATCTTTCCTCTTTGTTTCAATAGTTCTTAATACAATCATCGTTAGTTTATCATTTCATGCTAAAGAGATGGGAAAGAGAACTTACTTAAAGATAGGCTATATCTAGGAAAGAACTACTTGACCCAAGTCTTCAATTGGGTAGCCTCTGTATCTTAACATCCCTTTATTAGATAAATAAACTGATGTAAGGAGAAAATAAATAAAACCAATTATATCATTATACTAACCATTTATAGCTTCACCATTTCCTTATGTAATTGCAAGGAATTCTCTCTGTCTCTCCCATAACATGTGAGAGGACCTACAGAGACATAGCACAAAACATAACTCACTGTATCATACTCATACATAAGTAAGTCAATCATTACAGTGTGTAAACATTTTAAATCACAATGATGTAATAAATAAGAGTTGGGAAGCATACTGCGAATTTCAGGGGGTGACATAAGAGGGTATGAAAGAATAACTGAGCAACATATAATGGCGATTAACAGTAGATTGAGTAACATTTCTTTCAACAACCCAAAAAAATGTATTTGATTGAGAACCCAACGACAGATTCTTCAACAAATTGGCAGCTTCTGTACAAAAATAGATTAAGGATATAGAGTTTAGTGTTCCTTTCACAGAAATTCAGCTTTTAAACTAATCCATCAAAAATATGCGTTATAAAACAAAGAAAAAATGAAAAGGGAACATCAACAATAACAGGAATTTTATCAAACAGTTGGTGGGCACAGGGCATTGCAGTGTTACATACCAGATGGAGAAACGGTGATATAGACAGAAAACGAAAACTCAAGTAGGAACATCCAATCTACAAAATCAGTCGAGTCGGTGTGAATAAGAAACAAACGATCTTAGAAATGTCAAACCGAATTAAGAACCAAACACAAATTACATAGCGATGGCAGACGAATTCCATGTGGAAAACAGCTGCAGATGTTGAAGGCGTGAATCGGGACTTTCAGCGTCGACGACCCATTCTTGGTCGATCGTTATTTTAGGCATACATTACCACCGCCACCACATATTGAATCTTTATAATCGAGTTGACAACGGTCAAGTGCCGTTGCTGGTTGGGGGCTTCCTCCTTCCGTGTGATGAGGTGGTCTCCGCCTAGGGCGGCGCCGACGACCACTGTCACAGACGGTCGGTCCATGGCGGGTAAATGGAAGATGATGAGAAGTAAAATATGTGGAGGAAATCATCGGTGACAGTTTTGCAGAAAGAGTAGTAGAAAGTTGGAAGCAGGCGAAGAGTTTTCAACAGCCTCAGTGGAGGTGGGTGGGAAAAATCAAAATCACCTCTATATAAAACACGTCCGATGGCTGTTTGTCGGGTTCTTCTGCAGTGGCGGACATCGACACCGAAGAGGAGATATCGACGAAGTTTGGGGAAGAGGAGCGGTAGCAGACGAATAGGAAGATGAGAGACAGAGAATAAGTCAGTGAAAAGGTAAGATGAAGCGGTGATGGGGACGTGGCAGAAAACAGTGAAAGGGATTCGATGACGATGCGAATAAGGATGTAGAGTAGGACACATAGCACGACACTAACTTGATTGTGTGTACGCCTGGTGTACACATCGACCCAACGACCCAGTCCCATCCATAATCAGAGGACCAAAACTACAATCTCATCCATAATCAGAGGACCAAAACTGTCAAATCCTTAGCAGTTTACTGTAGCTAAGGATTGACAATTTTAATATATAGTATAATAGGACACAAGTAAAACGATTTTTAATTGTATTGATGGTGATAACTATAAACATTGGGTTAATATCATAAAAACTTTTAAGTTTACAAGTTTTTGTTTGTTTTACCCAAAATTAAATTTTATGTCTATTTATGCCTCACAATTGAATAAATTTTGTCATTTTTGCCATTCTATAAGGTTTTCCGGTCAACGGATGCTTGTGTGTAGGGATGAGAATTTAGTCCAAAAACTTGAACCGAATTGAAACCCAAACCGAACCAAACCAAATTAGGCCCGAATAAGCAATTCGATTCGGTTTTCGGGTATCTATATGAGGCTTATTTGGTTTTCGGGTTATTCGGTTCGGGGTACCCGAATAAGGGCTTATTCGGGCCAAATTGACCGAACCGAATTTGAAAAGTCACATTTTTCCCCTTGATCGATAGCTTATTCGGTCTTGTACTCTTGTGTTCTATCGATCGTAACCCAATACCCATGTAACCTAGAAACAAAAAAATCAACCCAATCGATCCCAATAGCGTAATACACCGAATCGACAACATGAATATTTGATCGATCAAGAGTTTTTCTCATCCCGACTTGCGAGTTGTGGCTGTTGCCTTGATCGATCTACTGCATTGAATGTTAATCTGTGTTTATATTCTTAGTACACAAATTCTAACTCTTTTTGCACATTTGAAACAATTATATATACTTTGTATTATTTTTAATTAAGAAATTTATTTCTTTAAAAGATTTGTTATGAAATCATAAACTACAAAGTTATACAAAATACAATAGTTATAACCACATTGTAAATGTTATTTGGGTTATTCAAGTTATTTGTGTTATACAATCATAATAGGTCATTAATCATCTTATACATGTTATTTAGGTTATTCGGGTCGGAACCGAACCGAACAAAACCCGAACCGAACCCGTATTGCTTATTTGATTCGATTTTCGGTTCATACAATTACCCTTATTCGATTCTCGGGTTCGGGTCGGGTCGCTTCGGTTCGGTTCCGACCCGAATAACATCCCTACTTGTGTGGAGATAAGTGTTGACGTAACAACTGACATGGAGTAGGAATGGCAATGGGGCGGGTTCGGGGCGGGGCATGGATTCCCAAACCCGCCCCGATAACTTTCAGGTATCTTATCGGGGCGCCCCATTGGGTTTCGGGTTTCCCCGTCGGGTTTCGGGTATCTTATCGGGTTTACAACAACTGATAACGAAATCTTTATTCTCTTTTAGGGTACCCTAATGTCTTATAAAATATACATGTTCTAGCAACTCTTTTAAATTAAAAACATGATGCATCACTTTAATAAAATAAATTGAATGTTATATAAAAAATTATTTGATTTAAGTTTTGTTTAATACGTCAAAACACATATAAATGATCATTAACACCAGATTGTTAATAACTAAAAAAATTGTCCACGATAAGTATTTTATATTTGACCGTGTATAATTAACAGCAAAAATTTTTGAACATATTATATATATATATATATATATATATATATATATATATATATATATATATATATATATATATAATCGGGGTGGGGCGGGTCGGGGCGAGGATAACCCACTCCCTGCCCCGAACCCGATAAAAAACCCGATAACGATCCGTTACCCGACCCGAAATGATCGGGTTTCGGGTTTCCCCGTCGGGTTCGGGTTTTTTTGCCATCCCTAACATGGAGTGCCACTTAGCATTATACTTGGATAGGAAAAATACTTACAAAAATGAAAAAAGTGTAGGAAGTGAGACTCAATCTCAGGCCACACGAAACACAAGCCAACAAAAGTTTCATGTTTTTAATTCTGATTTATTACATATAACAACTATAATTGATGCATTGTTTTTTTAATAATAATAATAATAATTATTATTATTATTATTATTATTATTATTATTATAATTATTATTATTATTATTATTATTATTATTATTATTATTATTATTATTATTTGGTATAAACACCCAACATTATAATATAAATACAAAATAGATACATATACAACTATTACATACATTTAAATACCTAATAAATACATTCCATAATATATTTATTTCGTATAAAACACATTATATACATACATATGAAAATAAGATATAAATACGTTCAACAATATCGTTACATGTTTCTATATGTATAGAAATATTTTTATATGTATGAATCACATTTTTATACATTTAAATAACGTCTTTATACATATTTAAATATATAAAAACATTTTTTATGCATATAAAAATGCATCGATATGCTTTTATACGTAATTATATGTATACATTATGTATAATCACGTTTTAACGTATAAATACATTATATATATATAAATGTTTTTATATGTACAAAAAATATAATTTTATATAGCATTTTATATTTGTATTTGTATTTATATAAATATGTTATTATTATTATTATTATAAAGGGTTCCAATTAATCAGATAATATATATTAATTCAACGATATAGATATAAAAACTCTCCAACTTAAATGGTTAAAGGCGTTGCTTAATGTCAGTCAAGTCACGAGTTTGACCCTGTCTTTGGCCATCCGCTCTTTTATTTTCTTATGAGCATCCCAAGCCGATGTGGCATGCTATGTCAGTTGTCACGTCAGCAAGTGAATCCAAGTAAGCATCCAAGAAGCTTGGCGAAAATGACAAAATCTCATTAAATATGAGGCATTAACGAACGGAGTTGGCTAAAAAGACACCACATTTTACCATCTAAACACTCTAATTAAATTTTGAATTTTTTTTATTAACCCTAAGAAAACATAGAAAAACAACTTTGGATAAAACAATAATTTCCTACAAATTTGAGGATTTGTTTGACGCCTGTATACAAGTACTATGCCTTTTCGTCCTTATTCATTTGCGAGTGCAATGTCTTGTGGTCCATATTCATTTTTAAATGGTAGCATTATAAAGTGAGATTATGTCCCTTTCGTTCCGCACTCTGTTGTTGGACATGTAAACTAGAAAGTAAGGATCCAAATGCCAAGGATCACAAAAACTTTTATAACAATTAGATCTAGTAAAGACATATTTTATTATCTCGAGACAGTAAATAGTATCAACGCAAATTTCAAGAATTGTATAATAATACCATGAGTTTATGAGTTTGATTGTGCTTGCCTAATAATAATTCACTAAGTTATCATTTATTAGATAAATATAAAATTCGTATATTACACGGGTTAATTAAAGAAAATAAAATATTAAAATATAAATAATAAGTATTTTTGTAAATAAAATTTTGAAATAAGGAATGAACAAACATATAAATTACAATTTAATATAATATTTATTACATTTGATATTTTACATTTACAAGTATAAGTATTATGTAACTTTTTAATTTTAAAAATAGAAAAAAATCATAAATTGACATGTGGATATTATTTATTTAAAAATTATCACAAAATGATAAGTGTCAAAACATATTAGACATTGACATGTGGCAAAATTATCTTCATTTCTTATAGTATTAGTTGTGAGACCCATCTATTATATGGATTAACTTAAAAAAATTAAATATAAATGCTTAAATATTTAAGAGCTTTGAATTTATAAGAAAATATGAAAAATAATAAATTATTATAATGAAAATGTTTTTTTACTATTAAATTTAAACAAATAATTAAAATAAATAAACAAAAAAACTAATGAGTTTTAATTTTGAAAATTTTGAAATTAAAAAGTAAGTTCATTAATAACAATGATATTTATTTATTACTACATTTATCGCAATTATTACATTACAATATTATGTGAAATTTTAAAAAATAGAAAAACTTGTAAAATGACACGTGGAAGAAAAGTAATTCAAAATAACCATAAAATGACATTTGCAAATTAAATGAGAGTGTGTCAAGTAACAACAAAACCTTTATTTATTAGAGTAGATATATTTATGATGGTTTGAAAAAAAAAGGCTAAAAACAAATTAAACCAAATGGATTGGATACGTGGGTCGAAAATTGCTCAAAGTATATTCAAAGGGATTAAACCTCCAAATTCATTATATATATATATATATATATATATATATATATATATATATATATATATATATATATATATATATATATATATATATATATATATATATATATATATATATATATAGGCTTAGGTTATTATTTTCAAACTAATTATTATGTAATTGTATTCATAAATGTGGGTCAATCATTTTACTTATTTTAAGAAAATGATTAATACATATTATTGAATTAAAAATAATCGAAAAATACCATCTAATTTAACTAGAAGAGTATTTTAGTCAATTAATATAGATTTAATAAAGAAAATTTGCATATTTTAAGGGATCATAGATTCTATTAATTTTAAAAATCCGATTTTACGAATTATAAGGTTTTTAATTCGGACATTTTGACAAAATATGTTTGAGTATGTTCAAAAATAAAAATATTCTAGAAGCATAAAATAATAAAAATATTCTTGAACATATTTCTTGTAGAATAACAAATTTTCGAACTAACAATTGAAGAATTAAAACAAAAATTATATTAATTTTTATAGAATACATGTAACAATTGCTAAGAATTACATTTATTGTTAAAGAATAAAACTAAAAAACTTTCAAATCGGGAATAAAAACATTAAAATCTAACAAACACACTAATTCATTCTAAAAAAATAATGTTGCTAAGAGGCGTCGTTCAAATTTCGTAGTCCGTTCTTCAAGCATTAACTTTTGTGGAAACAAATCCAATGAATAAATTAGTGAGAAAATATTCATATTTCATTCCAACATAATTGGAATTCGTGATTCCATTATGATAGAATTGGATTTCATTTACCAATAATTACATTAATTCGGGACATTCTAACAGAATATGTTCATTATTATCATAAAAAACATTATTTTTCTGATAGAATACTATAAACGGATCCATTGGTACCTTCCTCTATCGGAACATCTTTCACGATAATAAATCTGCATCATACTCCCCTTCATTTGTAAGGGATTCTGGAAATGGACCAAAACCGCCAAGTCACAAAAAATACAAAAACTAGTGTAACACTAGTCAAAATAGGTCAATAGACAATCACATGTGATTATACCAATCATATAATTTTGTAAACTAGTAATGTGATAAACATACTATTTGGTTCATGATAAATTCTAATACAAATACGAATTTTCTTTGTAATACAACTCAAAGTATATGTCCATACGATTCCAAAGATATAGAGAACGTCTGAATCTGACTTCGCATAAGAAAGTTGTGATAAACCGAACACTATATATCTCTATAATAAGATGAATTTAAAATAGACATAGAATTAGCCATTAGAGTCTAAAAGAGAGTTGTAGTACTCGTAAATACCTATGCGTGGATATAAAGAACGTCAAAAACGGAGTTCGTATGCGAAAGTTACGACCTTCCGAAGATTCGGCTATCAGAAACCCTAATCTAATGAATTCACAACGTGAACAAAGGTTTATTCACGACGTGAGGTGTCATTTTGCCATATCTCGAAATCTAGAAGGTGTGTGACGAGGCTACGAAGGGATAAGATCCAAACTCACGACGTGAGCAAGGATAACTCACGACGTGAGGAGTCACATGGCCACCCTCCGAAGCTAGGGACGCAAATGGCAAGTCTACGGGATGAGCATGCAAGACTCACGACGTGAATTTTATAAAACTCACGATGTGAGAGTCCAAAATCCTTACTATAAATCGCAGGTCCAACCTCAGCTATTCCTTACACCATTTCCCTTTCTCCTCTCTCCCTTGCTGAAGCCATCTTGCATCCCGAGCCCCGACGACCTCGTATCGCTGACTGTTTCTGCTTAGATACATAAAATCACGCTACTAGGGTGAGATTCGCGGCCCCACTTTCTAATATTTTCGGGGGAAAACACATGCTATATATTGTATATATGTTACTATTAGGTCTATATGATGGTTTATTTGTATCAATATAGATAGTTATATTAATCGAGATATAGGTGTTCTAGATATAATATTTTAAATATATACAACTATTGTCAACTTGTTAGCATGATATTGTTATAGAAATATATTAATGTAGATCTTGAGTTATACTTCAGATTCTATATATGTTGTGTGCGATATAGTTCCGAAGTTATATTCGAAAGTTCTATATGTTAAAAAGTATGTACATTGTTATTGTTGGTTTTATGTCAATATAAAACTTGTTATGTTATATGTTGTTGTTGTTATTGGTTTTATGTGAAGATAAAACCTAGTTTTACTTCAAGTTATAGTTGTTATATTGCCTAAATGGTATGAAGTTAGGAGTAATGTTTAAAAGCAAAGTCTAGTAACTTAGGGTTTTAGACACGAAAATGCTTTTGTTGTTAGGGCTATAGGAAGTCCTCGAAGTCTACATGAGTAATTGTATTCATCAACTAAGATTGGGGATCTTAGCGGAAATCCTCTGAACTGTAACCGTTAATCCCGTGTGAGCGAGGAAGTCATGTATAATTAGTATACGGGTTGACAACCCCACTTGTGATTGTTAATTTCAGTCAATAAAAAACAAGTGACGAACTATCCTTTTACTTGTTATTGTTCCGACGTCGATGAAGTGTACGGTGTTGTTTCTCATAGAAATTATGAGTGTATTGTTTCTCATGGAAATCATGAGTGTGTTTTATCAGAGGTATTGTGTCGTAGCAGCGGTTACAGGCTCATGGTAGCAATTTGTTAGAAACATTATACTTTGTCGTATACAAGTATTAATGTTATGTATAAGTTTCCCCTACTTATACTCTAGGTTCAAAGAACGTTTAGGTATATCACTTATTTGATAAGTAGAATATTATACCTGATATATATACTAAATGTTGAAGAGTCAAAATGATACTTTCAAAACTATACTTTTGAACTTGGAAAATGTGTTATTTTTATATAGAGTCAAAACATGTGGACTCACCAACTTTATGTTGATGTATTTTAAAATGTACGTGTTTTCAGGATCTTGAAAAGCTGATATGTATTCGAACAGGAGAAGTTTTACTATTATCTTTCTGTTCATTAAGAAATATGCCATAGTCGGATATTATGTAATAGGTTCTAGAAAAACAGTTATGTAACTTTTAATTATCAATAAAGGTATGTATTTTCTTTAATACTGCTCAACGTATGTTATATAACTGTGATACGAAGAATAACGTTACACCACCCGGTGTTTCCGCCGATGGACGGGGTGTGACAACCAGAATTGTCAAAACGCTTAAGTTGCAGGGACCCAAAATGTAACTTGAATATCTTCTTCCAACTTAACGCTTACGTTGCAGGGTCCCAAAATGAAACGAAATTTCTGCCATTGCTGTCCTCGAGCTTAAGTTTATGAGAAATTGAAGTCCTATGGTGGGAACCTGTTCCAGATCGATCCATCCTCTACACGAAAACAGAAATTCAATTGGTTTTAAATGCATAAACGCTTGAAATTCAGATTATGAAATAAAAATGAGAGATTTTTCAAAGAAAACGACCCATGGGTTAGAATTTCAATCGCGTAGTCTTATAATATTGTTAGATTTTGTAATGAACTGAAAATAATCAAATGATAAATAATAATAAAATAGAACTTGGAAGCATTATCTTGGAAGCTTATTCAATCGTGATAACGTTATTCTGAAAATGATAGTTAATAGAATCTTCAAATTTGGGTGATAACAAACAAGGAATTAAGTTGAAAAATCGATCCAGATGATGAAATTTGAGAAATCAGAAAATTTAGAGATGAAACTAACCTCAGAAACAGGACTATGAGATGGATCGGACAAATAGGTAAGGTGGCGGCCGGTGGTGGGAGGCGGAGGTGACGTTTGGAGATGGTTTGATTAGGGTTACAATTTACATTAGAGGTGGTTTTAAAAAGCCAACGATGGATGGAGAAAACTTACCATAATTCTAGGATATTATTTGTCGAAACAAATTATAAAATTACCTATTTACCCTTATTTATTTATTTATTTATTTTTAATTTAATTTTTGATTGGCCCACATTTATGCATACAATAACACAATACTTACTTTAAACACTTGAACCTATCTCTCTCTCTCTCTCTCTCTATATATATATATATATATATATATATATATATATATATATATGTGTGTGTGTGTGTGTGTGTGTGTTTGAATGACATACTGATTTGGTAAAACTATTTAGAATGTATAACTTTTAGTTGTCCATAAATATTTAGCAAAAAATAGTTTTAAAATTAGATACAAATCAAAAACTAAAATCTCTAAAAGAAGCACTTAAAATGTACTTGAATAGCTAAATTACCTTTTGATTTATGAGTTTTTTTGTTTAAAAGAAAAACTAAACACTCTTATTATTGAACGAAACACTTTTTTCTTCAGTTTTTTCTTAGTTGAAAACCAAAATCTCTCTACCTAACATGCTCATAATTTTTGTAGTATGAATACAAATTTCATTATATGTGATATATGATTTAATCGTAATAGTTTGGATGTAAGTATTGATTGTAGTGGTATGCTTGGTGTTGTAAATACCATTGTATTATCTTGGATGCAAGTATTGATCATAGTGGTATGTTTGGTGTTATAAATACAGATGTATTATGTTGGATGATAGTATTAATTGTAATGATATGTTTTGTGTTGTAAATACCACTGTATTATCATGGATGTCACTATTGATTTTAGTGGTATACTTGGTGATGTAAATACCATTGTATTAACTTGGATGCAAGTATTGATTCTAGTGGCATGCTTGGTGATGTAAATACAATTATAACATCTCAGAATCAATTATCATTGTGGTGGTCTTGGTAACTATAACATCATTGTATTAGAAAGATAATGGTAGTCTTGGTGCCGTAATATCATCATTGGTGGAAATACAAGTCAATGACAAACATGGTGTTTGTAATGTTATACTTGTAAGAACGCTATTCAAAATCAATTATTTATTACAAAATGTTTTCAAAATAGTTCCATATCTGCGTATCCCAGAAATCAAAATCATAAATGTGAGGAGGTGCATGATCAAACCTTCACCTTCCCGCAATCATCCGAAGTACCTGAAACAAAATCCAAAACTGTAAGCCCGAAGCTTAGTGAGTTCCCCCAAAATACCAATGACATACAAACCATAACAATATCATAACAAACAACATGCATATAACATCTTGAGTATGACTGGACCGCCCTCCCAGGGCCTTTAGTTTATCTGGCCCACTCTCAGAACCTTCTGCTTGTCTGGTCCACCCTCACCGGACCTTCAACCTGTCTGGACCGTTCTCCGAGCTTGCGACCTGATTGGTACGATCCATTAGGCCTTCAGTCTATTCGGGCCACCCTGGGTATGTTGGCCTTCAACACAAAGTAGGGCTGCCTCAATCCACCCGCAATCACACAATCAACACATAAATATCATACACTTGCTAGCATGTACAAATAGTCAAAACGATCTAACAGATCACTAATCATGTCATCATCCTATATAGCATGATATCGACCTAACAGGTCACTAAACATATCATCATCCTATATACCAGGATACAGATCTAACATATCACTAAGCATATCATCATTCGATAACGAGGATAACAATCCAAAAAAGGGTTGGCATTGGTGCCTTCGACCATGTTAGTATAGTGAGGACAAATCACCTCACAAGTAGTGCTGAATCAAGAAGATCAAACCCCAACTCTTAGCTCCAAACTCAACTGCCCATAACCACCATATAATTGATTCCATTAAAATCTAAAATTACCAAAATACCCTCAGAAGTCAAACTTGGTCAATCCTTAGTCAAATTCAAGTCAACAGTCAAGGTCAACAGTCCATGATGACCCAAATTGTCGAGTGCAACTTATCAACTCATCAAGTTCCTTCAGAACTCAAAAAAACACGAAAACTTGAGTCAACTCGCCGAGTTTCCAAACAACTCGTCAAGTTTATGCAGTGTCTAGGAGACCAGGAAAACCCTAATTAACTCGCCAAGTTATCTCACCCACTTGCCGAGTTCACTCAGAATCCAGAAGGCGGTAAACCTTATCCAACTCGTCGAGTTGACTATGCAACTCGTCGGGTTCCTTCATCCTTTTTCTCATTCAGATGCTTTTAAGAGAAACCAAGGCTCCAAACTATAGATATAGCCTCCTATGGTCTAGTTATCACGTAATGTTGCCAACTTTATGTGCATGAAAGGCCTCAAGAGGCTAAATGTAACGCTCGATTCCTGGTACGTATTTTTAATATAAGTTTATGCATTTTTACACTGGGAATCGACGAGTTAGAGGCCCAACTCGTCGAGTAGATACGAATTTTGGACATGGGTGGAAGAGTCTACCTGTCGAGTCGGAAACCCCGACTCGACGAGTAGACCTGTCTAGATGAAACCCTAAATTTGAGGGTTTGCACCCTATTTAATTAACTTATAGGGTCTCCACTCCAGCCTCCATCACCCTCAGACTCTCTTCACAAAACCCTAATCGAATACCAAGTGTTCTTGAGCTTTTTATGCCATTTGTGTGTCTTTGAAGCTTGAGAAGAAAGAGGAATCTTGGGAGATCAAGAGAAAGCAAGTAGATCCAGAGGTTTTGGCACATACCCAGCTCATTTGAGGTATAAAGCTGATACCTTGACTATTCATTTCTTGGATCTCTATTTAGGGTTATTTTCTAACTTTTCTAAGTCTTAGTGAAGCCATATTCGGGACTGTGTGTATCAATGGAGTTGTACTTTAGATCTTGAACCTTTGAGGGTTCCCATGGCATAAAGGTGCCAACTTTATGGCCATGGGAGTCCCATGCACCTTGTAGACTTCATTTTTGGGTCCTTATGAGCTAGTTAACTCATGCAGACACGTAAATTTTGTAACTTTATGTGCTATATCGACCCTAGGAGGTCAGAACTACACTTTGGATGCAATAAGCCCGAATGAAATCAACTATATGGACTTGCACTTTGGGGGACTCGAAGAGTCATTCATAGGACTCGAGGAGTCGGGTAATGGTTCCCTAATGTGTTCTGTTTCAGAGCAAACCTGGTTGAGTCTGGAAGAGGACTCAACAAGATGGACTTGAATATGGACATGAAGATCAAAGTACTCGACGAGTTCAAGGCCATGTCCCAACTTATATAAAGAAGAACTCGACGAGTTCAAGTAAGAACTCGGTGAGTCAAAGGCTAAACGTTCTAACTTATATGAAGAGGAGCTCGACGAGTTCAAGGATGAACTCGGCGAGTCATGAGCAAAAGGTCCCGATTCTGTATGAAGGATAACTCAACGAGTTCTTGAAAGACTCGACAAGTAGGATCGAAGTTCCAAAATTTTGTGGATTATAGAACTCGACGAGTTGGTGGACCAACTCGGTGAGTTGAGTCAACTAGATGTTGACTTTGGCAAAAAGTTAACTTTAACCAAGGTGTTGACCTTGACTTTGACTTTGACCTGAGTTGACCCTTGAAAGGGTTATGAGTATAAAAAGGTAATTAAGGAATATTGTTATGTGTAGGAGTTTGAGAGGAGTCGATTCAAGCACCGAGGATATTTCAGATACTACACAACTTTGAGGTGAGTTACCTTCCAGTAGAAGTGGGTCGAAGGCACCAAGGCCGACCCACTAGTAAGAGTTATAGTAGAGATGATTGTCTTCATGATAACTATCTGGTATGTTGTTATGATTATGTGCTAGGCTGATATGATGATATGTGATAGTGGTAGTAGGGGGAATAGTCCCCATATCCAGTCGATAGGGCCAAGGGGTAGGTCGGACACCCCAATATGCCTGACAGTATGATTATGTTATATTTTTATGTGGTAGTAGTAGGGGTGAAATAGTCCCCGTAACCGGTTGAGATAAACCAGAGGGGTAGGTCGGACACCCCGGTATGTCTGACAGGGGTAGGTTAGGCACCCCGGTATGCCTAACAAAGGTAGGTTGAGCATCCCGGTATGCTCAGCATGGTAGTTCGGACACCCAAATATGTCGTGTAGTATGTGTTATACATGGTATGTGGTATAATGGGGGAATTCACTAAGCTTCGTGCTTACAGTTTTCAGTTTTGTTTTCAGGTACCTCTTCATTGAAAGGAAATGAGCTGGCACGGTAGCAGCGCATCACACACATACAGGATTTCCGAATTATGAGATTATTGAGATTATACTCTAACATTTTTACTATTTTTGTGATATGGTTTTGAAACATGAGATTATGATTTTATGAAATGATGCGACTCGAGGATGTTTTCTTATAAATGTTTTCTTAATTGTTATATCAAAAATGAAATTTTTATTCTTGAAAATTTGGGATGTTACACTAAAACACCCATAACTAGTCTTAGAAAGAGGTTTAGGGCCTGGAGAAAGGCCAAGAATAGATAAAACCGATAACGTCATGTCTATGAGGGCCTAGAGGAGTCCATTTCTGAACTCCTTACTTCAAAACGTGCTCAAAATCAGAAATGCCTCAAGAATAAGCTAGAAATGACCCTAAATTTTTGAATGGTGAGATCAAACAAGAAAATGGTCAAGGTAATGCCTCAAGAATAAGCTAGAAATGTCCCTAAATTCGTTTGATTCTAACCGTTGCTGGGATGGGTCTTCTACTAGAAGGATTATTTGAGCCTTCTGTTAAGTATATGTGTTTTGCATCTAGTTATGATAAGTGACTTTGTTCTATTGGTAGCATCAAGATGATCAGGGTTGGGAGTGTTGTGTTCGGTCTATTAATCGATGAAAACTTGGTTTGATGATGTTCCAGCATGGACGGTCTGCCGGGGAGTCAGACCAATGTAGATTTAAGGTTTCAGAAGGGAAGAAGCGGTTTTCTTCATGAGCTAAGGGTTTGTTCGTCTTCAGGTTGGAAGTTCGGTTTGGTTTTGTTTGCCTTGGGAAGTTCATTTTGTGGATAGAACTTTCATTTGCGTTCCTCAGGTTGTTGCTTTGATGCGAGGGTTAGTAAGGAGCGATTCCGAGGATGAAATCTAATTTAAGTGGGGGAGAGTTGTAACGCTCTGAATCGTTTCTCATTGCGGGGTGGTGATCAAGGAGTGGGTATTAGCAGACTGAAAACCCTTAAAGAATTGAGTTTGGGCTCATTTGGAGGTGGATGATGTAGTTTGGATGATCCGAGTTTTCGGTTTGTGTTTTAGATCCTAAGGGTATCGGTAAAGGCGTTGGTTCAGGCCTTTTATGAATTTTGGATTTAATTTCGGTTGGTTTTCAGACTAAATAAAGTTTATAGAAGTGTAGGGCTTCTCGTTATGCAAAAATTATGATCATTTGAAGTTAGAGGGGTATTGGTCCAAAACAGGTATGCATCGCGTACCAGGTAGGAATGCATGGCGTTCAAAAAGGAATTTGGACGTGGGAGCATTTGGAAACGCCTTGTGTTCCCCAAGGGATTACGTTTGTTCGTCAGGTCAGATGGAAACCCTAATTTAGGATCTTGGATCATACTTAAACACCTTAACTCACATCCAACCCTCATTTCCTTCCGCCTCTATCATCTCTAACCCTAAGAACGAAACCCTAGCCTGCATTTGTGTGATTCTTGAGCATCAAAGGTGATTTATGAGTATTTTGGTGCTTGAGGAGGAAGAAGGAACTTCTTGAAGAGTCATTGCTTGACTTGGACCTTTTGGATTCAGGCTTTGTGCACCTACATCTATCTTCTGGAGGTATAAATTCTTAACCTTGACAACTTTTTCATGTAGATCTAGCTAAGTGGTATCTTGTTATGGTTTTGGTCCCTTTGAGGTGGTTCTTGTGAGTAAAAGTTACTCCAGAACCCTTCAGCTTCATATTTGGTCCTTGTTGAGGTTATGGAGTCATAAAGTTTGGATCTTGATGGGTATACACCTTCCATGCATGATTTGGTAGTCATTTGATGAAGTTTGGGATTTGGGGTTTTGATTTGCATCCCATTTAGTTATGCTAAGTCATAAAGTTTGAAACTTTATGAATTAATAAGTCCCTTGAAATCAGATCCGGAAGTTTAGATTAAGGTCTTAAGGTATTAAGAAGTTTTTAAGACATTTTAAATTGATTTTGACCTTTGGAGTTCATCTTTGGTGTTGGGCTTCATTAAGCCATACAAAGGCTTAAAGCCTTTGACTTTATGGATTAAGTCACTGATATGAAGCTATTTTAAGGATTTAGACGTTGGAATTAAGGTATTCAGTCGTTGGTGTGATTTTTGGTCAATGGCTGTGAACGTTGTGCGTTCATCTTGGGAACGCGGCGCGTTCAGGCAAGGGGTCCCAATTTGTGGTCTAGCATCAAACGCCCTGCGCTCCATTAGCGAACACAACACGTTCGGTTTATTAGTGGGCTTTTTGGGCTTTTGGTCATGGGATTGTTCTGGGTTTGTTTTGTTTTAAACTTGTTGTTTGGGCCTTTGGTCTATCTGAGATTTATTATTGGATAAGGAATTATTGGGCTTTAGGATAAGGCCCATATGGGTTGGGTCCAATTTAGAAAATTAGGCCATTAGTGGGTTATGGATCTTATAATTTTTGGACTTTTAATTTTAGGCTTGGGCCTCAGTTTTGGTTCATGTAGGGTTAGGGGTGAAATGGTCATTTTACCCCAAGTATGGATTATGGATCATAGTTTGGAACCCAATTGCTAATTTGGTGTTATTTTGGTATTGATAGCTCGGGAAGTCATTAGAGCAGCTAGGGATTTCTTTCAGCAAGCTTCTGCATTCGAGGTGAGTTTCCTCGGTGGGTTTAGCGGGTCTAAGGCACCAAGGTTGGCCCTCGTTTAGTTATGTTATTATACTAGTTATCTATGTGATACTTGTATGTACTTGTATATGTATGTCTCTTTGGTGGGGCCCATTATGTGAGTGTGGGCGATGCCTGTATCTTATTATTATCTGAGTGTGGGTGGGGCTCGTATCTCATTACTATCCGAGTGTGGGTGGGGTCCATTATTCGAGCGTGGGCGGGGCCCGTATTTCACTAGGATCTGAGTGTGGGTGGGGTCTGTATCTTATTATTGCATGATATGTATGGTATGTGGTATTTGGGAAACTCACTAAGCTTTGTGCTTACATTTTGTGGTTTATGGTTTCAGGTACTTCCGGTTTGAAATGGAAGATCCTAGCTTGATTGCAGCACATACACCCATATTTTTTGCAATATGTGATCTTCGGGAATGAACTCTGATAATTGTTTTATTTTAAGATTCTTTTAAATGTTTGGATAAAGTTACAATAGTGTTTTGATTATAATAAAAATGAAATTTTTACCCTTGTTTTTTTTGGGATGTTACAAGTTGGTATCAGAGCCTTGGTTTGAGGGATTCAGGCATACTCTCGAGTGTGCCTAAACTCACAATGAGGGTTTGGTGAAATTTTTTATATAATAAATACATAAGTTAAAATAAATTTCTAAACAAAGAAAGGGGTGTGATGCATGCAATCGGCCGAGCTCAAGTATCTGGCTCTCAAACTACCAATACATGTGATTATAGTATATGATATGATTATGAGAATCGTATGCTAGATTAGGGCTAAGGATCTACTGAGTATTATATGTTAGGAGAGATGCCTCTATATGCTTGATTGTATAAGCTTTAGAATTGCATGCTAGTATAGATTCCAAATTAGTGGATTAAATGGCTTGATTAATGTATGTTGGTTAGATTTTCCGTTGCCTGAATTTTGCTTGCTTTGTGCTTTGTGGGACTCTTAGTGATATGGACCAGCTACTAAGTGAATATGTTAAGTTACATGTTATGAATGTTGACTAATCTCAGAGTGATGACTTGGTCCTATTGCACAGCTCTCATTTGAGTCCAACCCTTCTAGGATTGAGTCTTTTGCTCGAAGGATTATCTGATCTCTGTTGCATGTGACTATATTCATGAGGTAGCTAGTTAACATTAATGAGAATCTTTCAGCAACTGAGAGCGGGGTGAGGTCAGGAACCTAGGAGAGCCTAGGATATGCTTCAGCAAGTTTAGTGGTGTGGGTTTAGTGAGTTTTGGTGCATTGGTTTAAAGAAGTGACTTGGAGGATTCAGGAGGATTGGCGAGGAAAGTATAGATAAGTGTGGAAGATAATATTGGGCCCATACTACTGAAAACTCAGGATCCATACTCGAATCGGGGAGAGTCTTGGAGAAACTAAGAAGCTTATGGAAGGGAGGATTCTTAGGTGTGTTTTGATAATTGGCATGTTGTATTTCAGTTTGGTAATGAGCACTCAGGGGGGGGTCAGGTTCAGGTTCGGGTTCGGGTTCCGGTTCAGGTGTAGGTACTGAGTCGATTAGCGAGCAGTTGCGGGAGTTCATTCATCGGAGATTTCTCACAGTATTTCAGAGATCTTGGATGAGCTCTTAGGGCGCATTCCGTGCGGAGGTTATGGCTATCATTGGAACTCATACTCTTTCCTTCTGGGAGAGGGCTTTATTGGTATCGCAGTTTGCAGCAGATGAGGAAATGAAGAAAATGAGGTATCATGATATGTTGCGGGATAACATCAGGGATTTTGTCAATATTTTAAGGTGCGAGATCCTGAATGATATGGTTCCTAGAGCCCGGGAGCGGGAGATCAATTTGGAGCACCTCGGAAAGAGGGGATCAAATTAGGTGCATACAGTGGAGGGTCCCGGGAAGAGACCCAAGACTTCTGATCAACGTTTGAGAGGCCAGCAGGGTCGGGGTCAGTGCAGCATGTGCGGGAAACCGCACAATGGATTCTGTCGTTCCATGGGTTTGGGTTGCTACAAGTGTGGCAGGGTTGGTAACGTCAGCAGGGATTGTCATCGGAGGGCACGCCCGTTATGTTTTCACTGCAATCAGGTGGACCACAAGAAGGCCGACTGTCCGATGTTGAGGGGAGGAGTAGTGAGTGTGCCTGCTCCAGCTACTTTGAGGATCACTGATGGACGAGAGGGTAGGGCAGGAACCTCAGCGAAGAGGATTCGGGCTTTGCAGTGTCAGGCAAGGGAGGTCAGGACTCCAGCATGCGATGTTGCGGGGCCCGTATCTCATTGGGCGGGGTCCATTATTTGAGTGTGGGCGGGGCCCGTATCTCACTATTATCTGAGTGTAGGCGGGGCCCGTATTTTATTATTGCATGATATGTATAGTATGTGGTATTTGAGGAACTCACTAAGATTTGTGCTTACAATTTGTGGTTTATGGTTTCAGGTACTTTCGGTTCGAAAGGGAATGGTCCGGCTTGATCGCAGCGCATACCCGTATTTTCCACAATATGTCAACTTCGGGAATGAACTCTGATAATTGTTTTATTTTGAAATTCTTTTAAATGTTTGGATAAAGTTACAATATTGTTTTGATTATAATAAAAATGAACTTTTTACCATTGTTTTTTGGGATGTTACATGCTCGAATGTTAAAAGGTATTGACTTTTTTTTTAATATTTCATATTTCTTTTAATAATTAATGTTGTTACATTTTACAATAATTTGTTTTTTAATAGATATTTTGAGGATACAAATCTCTACTGTAGCATCGGAGTCTGCCTTTAGCACAAGTCGTAGAGTTTTAACTGACTATCCTGCTAACTTGTTGAACGTGATAGTTGAAGCTTTGTTGTGTACCCAAGATTGGGTTAGAAAGAGTAGAAAACCTATAATAGACAATGTGACGACATTTTAAGTGACGATGATGTAGCTATGAGTATTTTGTACTTTCAATTCTTGTTATATTTTTATATGACTTTTACATGTTAGTAAATGCTAACAACATTTTTGATTTGTGTTTTATATAGAGATTGAAGAAGCTTAACATAATGACAAAGCAATGGAAAGAGACCAACGGAGAATTAGATGATAGAAAGAATTGTTTTGGTTGAAACTTGATTGGTTGAATTGTATTAAATTTGATATGTGGGGTTGAGTTTGTTTTTTGAAACTTGATTATTGATTATTATGTTTTTTTTTTTTGAAACTTGATTATTGAATATTATGTTTTTTTGGAAGCCAACTTAACAACATGTAAGTATTATGAATTGCATCGTCATTAGTTTCACCTAATGTATAACCAGTTCTTGTTTGGAAAAATAACCGAAAAACTCATTAGTTTCATTTAATTTATAACCGGTTCTTATTTGAAAAAATAACCGAAAAATCGGGACCGGAACCGGTATTGGAACAAGCGGTTCGGTTACCGGTTCTTATAATATCGTAATACCGGTTCCGGTTCCAAACCGGTTTGGTTCCGATCCGGATCCAACGCTCATCCCTACATTAAACCATTAAAAATATCAAAATATAATAGCTTTTTGTGGTTGAAAAATAAAACCGATTAATCAAATTTGGTTTTCAGCAAGATAATTTGTTTATCTTTTCTTTTCTTTTATCTTTTTGTAAACAAAATTAACTCTAAACCTATTCGAATTCAACATGATCACTAAGAATTTGATTCGTTTCGGGTTTTTAATTTATGTTGAGAAGTTTATAAGGTAAGGAATCCGAACCTATAAAGTATAAACACCCTAGTAACAACATCAAATAAATAAATTATTAAATTACGTAAAAAGTTTGTTTGAATTTGTCTCCCTAATTGATGTGATCATAGGAGTATATTTCAAGCTTTATCCAACAGTGTATGCGGATTCTCGGAGCCCCGTTTTTGGGGCAGAACAAATGCGGATTCTATGTCATTTAGCTAATCCATGACACTTGGCTTTTTTGACAAGAGTTGGATCCCTTATCACGTTATCCACAAATAGGTTCGACACTAGTTCGGAGTTTATGTTTAATGGGTAAACCAAGTAATTAATTAAGACATATATCTAAACAGGAAACAAATCAAAAGTCACAAAATTGTGTTTTCAATACATACAATCTCTTGAATTGTTTTAAAATTGATATTATAAAATAATAGCTAATAATATGTAATTTGTTTTTTTTATCATTTATTTTTTAATTATATATAATAAGCTATTAAACTTTTTCTAAATTGTTATTATACCATTAAAGTGTATATCAGTCGATTAATTCTATTATATCGAATGAATCATTAGTCAAAACAAATCTCAAATTTCATTATACTAAACTGATTAGTAACATAGAATTTTTCCATCACTTTATGTTTAAAATACATTCTTTGCATTACATATTTTTTTAGTTTATAAATATTTATTGGTCGAGATGGGTTTATTAGTCTAATACTCTTTTCAAATATTTTAGCTTATCAATATTTAGTGAATTAAATTTTATTAGAATAACTGTACTATTGTTGCAATCTATTTTAATAAAATAATATTGGAGATGGTAAGCATTTGGATATATCTTGGTCCGTAAAAAGGTTAATTTGGGTTCGTATGAAAACGAATAAGATCAAATCGAGTTGCATTTTAATGCGTTTTTATTTTATTTTTAAGCTCTAAATGTTTGATGGATTGAATATGAGTAGATCATATCTATTATTTATGTTAAGGGTACATTCGAAAAATAAATCATGAGATTATCAATGAACTATTTGAAATATTTTTCTAAAAAAAGTAAGCGGCCATCATCAAACAATAAATTGCAATAAATTTAAGGGAAAATGACTTTTGAGTGTAATTAACTTTTGCGTTTGTACTCATTTGGTCCATTTCTTTATTTTTTTGTATTCAATATACCATCGAACTTGTTGTATGCGTTCACCATAACCATTTTGACCTGTGATAGTCGGTCAAAGGGTTATGGTGAACACAAAGAGCAAGTTCGATGGTATATTGAGTACAAAAAAAAAGGAAAGGGACCAAATGAGAACGAACTTAACAATTAGTTACCCTCCTGAGTCATTTTTCCCGAAAATTTAACTGAAATTAAAGTTGCAAAATTATCAAAGATTGCAACCTTCTTTGGCTATAATGTATATGAAGAGCGTTTCAAAGGGGTAACTTTGTTAAAACATGGTCTGCGTTATGCTTATTGTGGTTAGCTGTCAACACCTGTCTGCAAAAGGATATGACTGTGTATGAGAGGTATATTTATCAGCATAAACGTTTATCTCAAGGTATATTATGGTGATGTGTCTACAAAAGCAGCATGATATTGTACATATTGATGTTGTATCTTATCCCATGAATTCGATTTTAAAGCTAAGTAAACTCAAAAATCACAACACTTATGATTCCACTCGTTTGTAGACTTGTTTAGAATCCATGATACGATAAATCATTTGATTGGAAATGTAAATGTAGTCATGAAATGCGTCTGCTTAGTCAAGATTTCCCTAATAAATATTCAAGTGCATTACAAAGTTGTACATGTATGAATAATGTTCTTTCGTGGGTTATGTTTTGAAGAGAAGCAAGAATGAATCTCATAAAGTCATTAATATCAATAAGGGATGACGTGGGATTTGCTGTAAATGAGTAAAAGGAAAATGAATCATGAGGGTAACCAACTGTTGCATTTGTTCTCATTTGGTCCCTTTTTTTGTACTCAATATACCATCGAACTTGTTGTTTGTGTTCACCATAACCCTTTGACCGGCTATCACATGTCAAAAGCCGGTCAAAAGGGTTTTGGTGAACGCAAACAACAAGTTCGATGGTATATTGAATACAAAAAAAATAATAATAATAAATAAGGAACCAAATGAGTACAAACGCAAAAGTTAATTACCCTAAAGAGTCATTTTTCCTAAATTTAAAAGGATAAGTTAACTAATACAATTCAAACACCCTAATTTGTTTATAATAATTTTAAATTTTAGGTCCACCCAACCTAGTTTTAGGATTGATAATTGGTTGAATTGATTTCGAGTTAACATTTTTAATTAAACGGTTTCAAATTTTGAACTCCGAACTTTTCAACCCAACTTAACATGTTTAGTAAATAGTGTTGATATTTGATTGACTCGTTTATTTTTTTCCAACCCAGCATGTTCAGTAATCAGTGTTGATATTTGATTAACTCGTTTATTTTTTTCCAACCCAACATTTTCAGTAGATGAATTGAACTTGGATTAACCTATTCAAATTTTAAAATATCTATAAAATAGGAAAAACTTATACATAGTTAAATAAATTACAAACTATTATTCGAAGTTATAAAAAATAAAAGGGAAATAAAGATAAGACTAAATTTTAACGTGGCGAGGGTGCGAAGTAGACTCGATAGAGCATCACATCTGGTCAGCGATGGTGATTTTTGGTGGCTAAATTCGGTTCCAAAAAAGGTGGCTAGTTTTATCTGACGAGCAAAACAATGCAGGATCCCATCAGCAATGGAGTTGGCTAAGAGAAACATTCCTGTTAGATCACCAAGCTGTGGGTTATGTGCAAACACAGAGGAATCAGCTACCCACATTCTCACTTCCAGTATGAGTGTATGACGAAGGATACTATAAATATGGTGCTTAGCTGGTGTGGAATACCCACTCAATCATTTTCTGGTGTTAATGAAGTTTTAGATTTTGCCAGGAAATGGAGGCATTGTCCACAAAAGAAAGAAGCACTAACCAGTATTATATACGGATGTCTTTGGAGTTTATGGAAGACGAGGAATGATCGTGTTTTTAGAGGTGAGGCATCAAAACCGGTGATTATTGTGGATTCCATAAAAGCTAACGTATTTACGTGGAGAAAGCATAGAAGTCAAATAGGTGAAAAAGTAGAGTGGGATAAGTGGTGTGTTTCACCATTAAATTGTATATAGCATATGCTTTGTTTTCTCTATTGGATGTAAATTCTGGCCCCTAGTATCTTGTTTGGGTGCTTTTTCAATAAAATTGTCGGTTAAAAAAAAAATACTGATATTAAATTAAATATAAAGTAAAAATAAATGCATTATTTAAATAAATTGATGGGTTGAAATTCCGTTAACCCAATTTAATTAAATTGATTGACCCATTTAATTAATAGATGGATAATTTCAACAAAACCTATTAATTTTGGATTGTCATTAAATTAGATTAGCTGATTTGTTTAAATAGCATAAAAAAATGACTTGTTTTGAAATTAAAAAGTTGATAGCTTAAGTGTAGATTAACGATACTAAAAGTATCGATACCACAACGAAAAGAAAAAGAAAGAAAACATAGTTCCCTCACCACCCAGAAGGGATCATTTAGGGGGATTCCACCCAACAAAATATCTCAAATTCGTGTTCAGTTTTTTAAGATATGAAAAGCTATATGCAAATATTTTGCTATTTATCCACTAAATAACATATATATTAATTGTTCACGAGATACTACACAATTGAGATTTGTGATATCTATCTTGTACAGGAACTCTAGAAAAGACGAATAAATTTGAACTTATGTGTATACCAACATATATTCATAATTCATGCATCCAAAACAAAACCCCAAATTTAAATTTTGCACTCACTAAATTATAATTATCATTTATAATTAAATAGTTTTGTTATAGATTCTTGTAATTCAAAATATATAATGACTTTAAAAAGATCGATTTAGAATTTTCGACTTAGCGTTATAATAACAATTCTATTTTTAAATGGTACAATGACTATTTATTATTATTATTATTATTATTATTATTATTATTATTATTATTATTTTCTATTCTTTTTAGCACTGCAAAAATCATGCATGATAGCCACAAATGAAAAAAATCCACCTATGAATGTCCAATATTTAATTTCAGAACAAACAGATAACAGAACCCATCCAAAAGCAAGATTAATGGATAAAGCAAACGAAATACATGTGACGTAAAAATTATTTAAAAGTTGTAATAAACGTTTTATACAAAACTTTTCGATGTTAAGGATTATTGGCGGAAACATGAATCACCTCAACTTTACATAATGAAATAAATTTCTCATCAAATCATTGCTTCACTTCACTTTACGTGTACTCTTCATTCTTTTCTTATAAAATAGTCTATATATACGATCATTAAAGAATAAATATGTCATAAGAAAACATTTATATAAAAATAAAAAATTTTAAAAAAATAAAAAAATTAAATAAAAAAAAATCTAACTCTTAGGAACTCTTTTAACTACCAATATCTACCATGCATGCAAATAAGTGAATAACTTTGCACATATACTCCTTTATGTTATATTTGAATTTAAAATGACGTTATTTATATATATAATTATATATATGGATCCAATTTTTACGGTTTACATGTTTCTAAGTCACAAAAATATCTTATCTTATATTTATTAACACATCACGGATGATGATAAGTATGATAATGACATGTTTATTATCGTTTATGTAGAAGTTCTCTACATTTTTACTAAACATCTACTAACGTGTATTTTCACTTCCAAACATGTAAATTTCAACTTGTCACACAATTAATCTTGTACGTATATAGGAAGGTATGATCAATACTAGACTTGCTAATTTATCATGCTAATTCCATTTTTATACATGCCCAATTTAAGAAGTTTAAGTCTATATGAATCTACATACACAACACAACACATTTAACAACACCACAATGCATTCAAGTTTCTAAAGAAACGTTGGGCATTGAACATAATAATACGTTGAGTGTTTTATAACGAGTTGAAAACCTCAATGAGACACAAAAAGCACACACAAGTCACTTGTATTGTGTGTCCATCAGCATGTCTCTTCACTCTTCAGTCCTTTGTCACGTGTTTGTGGTTGATAATAGTATTAGAGTGTCGTTTTTTTGACTTAACATGGATAAGAGTTTAATAATGGCCATTTTTTATTTAATAAAATAAAAAATAAAAATAAAAAACTTAATAGAAAATATCAAGAACAGATACAGAAGGCTTTCCCCATTAAGCTCAACTTTTTACAAATTTATTATTTATTTTTTTTCTTAAATGTGCATTTGTTATCTTAAACATCATTTATCCACACATAAAGACACAAGAAAAATGCTTGGATCATCTAATGCATCAAGTTCACACAACCAATGATTGATCTCCAAACAAAGGTCCCCTAACAAGGCAACAACATAATCTACCATATTTTCCACCATACAAAAAGTAATAAGTTGCGTGGAAAACATATAAAAAATACCCCATTCATAACACTAACACATATATATCATCACCCTACACCAATGATACATACCCCCATAAAACCTTTAAAAAGAAATGGCTTTTGTTAAACAGAAATTAGTGCTTTCATACGCAACTCACACTTTGCATTATTGCCTATCTAAAAAAACCACACCGTATATACGTATCTATCGTATATTACATAACAAAAATCATAAATCTCGGTATACGTTGCGTAAACCATGTTAAAAAGAGTACAACCGTTTTAAGCTTTTAAATGTAACGGATTCTAAAAAAAGGAGATAAATGATATGATTATGTCATAAAGGTGTGAAGTCTGTTCATCTATTTAGTGTGAAAAGACGGAAATACCCATAAACCACGGATAACAAAAAAAAAAACAGTCGGTACCAATGAATCTAAGAAACAAAGATATTAGACAATATTAAAAGTAAGATTCCTGATTCTGAGTTAAAGTTTTTATTGGTGCATTGCCTATGAGGAAAGCACAAATGTCAAACTTTTGAGTGCCTAATGAGTAAATTTCAATTCTTATAACGATTTTGAAAACGAGGGGGGTGTTTTTTTTAGGTAACTGAACTGACTTCATCATTGTTATACAAAAACACACAATTTTAGCAAAAGGAATTTACATCGGCCACGAGAAACTTACCAACAATCATATTGGAAAAACTTGTAAATTTCTAACTCCATTCTCCACTCCACCCCTGAAAAACATCCGAAACATGTTTTATTAAGTTATTATAACTATCTTCCAAAACTAGGGTCAACCTAAAAAGTTTTTTTTTTTTTTTTTTTTTTTTTAATTCCAAATTTAAAAAGATATAAAGAAATGTCTTGTTATTATAAAGTGATCAAGTCACATTATCTTTTCTTCTTCCTTTATTCTTTCATGCTAAAGAGATGTTATATATATAGACACAAGAGGGTAGTTATTTCATACAACTCATACAAGTTTTTTTTTGAAGCAAAGCAAAGCACAAGTAGTGAGTGTGAGTGGGAGTGTGATTGAGATGAGTAAGCATGAGGGCATGAGTGAAATTTTCAGAAAAGGGAAGCCTTTTTTGGCTGTGATTTTCTTGCAATTTGGACTTGCGGGAATGGATGTTATTTCAAAAGTGGCTCTGAATCAAGGAATGAGCAATTATGTGTTTGTTGTTTACAGGCATGCTGTTGCCACAATTGTCATGGCCCCATTTGCAATTGTTTTAGACAGGTTTGCCCTTCTCTCTCTCTCTCATATCAAAATTTATTTTTCTATATCTCAACTTTTTTCATTGATTATTATCATGCAACTGTAACAGAAAAATACGACCAAAGATGACTCGCCCCATTTTCATCAAACTTATGCTTCTTGCACTACTCGAGTAAGTTTTTCTCGGTTTTCTATAGCTATTTTCAATCATGAGTACACGAAGGGTATTTTCGTCTTTTTACAAGAGATCAAGAGCAAGTCTCTAACTCCCTATCCGACCTTTTTCCACTGTTATGGCCACACAAAGCTTGCAATTTTTGTCCCATTGACATAAATCTGATGATGAGTCAGTCTCAGTTGAATGCATGTCAAACACAGTACAACTTGTTACTTCATTTGGGAACACTAATTTAATAATTAAATAATGATTTGTTGCGTATCTGGCAGGCCAGTTATAGATCAGAATCTCTATTTTCTAGGGATGAAAGCGACAACAGCAACATTTGCAGTTTCGATGTGCAATGTTCTTCCTGCTATAACTTTTGTCATGGCATGCATTCTAAGGTAAAAAAAAAATTAATAAATAAAAAATTTAAAAATTAAAAACATTCATTCATGAAAAGAATTAGAACTAATTTAGTGGTTTTTGTTTGACTCAGGCTAGAGCAGGTGAACCTAAAGAATATCCGAAGTCAAGCGAAAGTAATTGGAACGATTACAACTGTTGCGGGAGCGATGCTTATGACGCTTGTTAAAGGGCCAATTTTGGAACTGTTTTGGACAAAAGGAAGAAGTAATAGTAACGTTGTAAATAATGGGGTGGATCTTCATCATTCTTTAAAGGGTGCTATTATGATTACAGTTGGATGCTTTAGTTGGTCTTGCTTTATGGTTTTGCAAGTAAGGATTCATATTTTTTTTCATGGGTATGATAGGGAGGTGTTAGTAATCTTTCCTTTTCTTTTTTTAATTTTAATGCTTTTATTTTTTTGGTGATTTGTAGGCGATTACGTTACAATCTTATCCAGCTGAGCTTTCTTTGACTGCTTGGATATGTTTATTGGGAACAGTAGAGGGAGCGATAGTGGCACTGGTGATGGAGAGGGGGAACACAGCAGTTTGGGCTATTCAGTGGGACACCACACTTCTAGCAACACTATATAGTGTAAGGAAATTCGGTTTAAATTTTAACTTTTTTTCATTTAATCATCAATTAATAAAAATTCTATGTTTAACTCTTAACGATATATAATTTTTTAAATAAAAATAAATATTGTTTTAATTCTTGATGTTTATGCAGGGTATAATATGTTCAGGTCTGGCTTACTACATCCAAGGACTAATAATGAAAGATAGAGGTCCTGTTTTCGTGACTGCATTTAGTCCACTAAGCATGATAATTGTAGCTATCATGGGATCCATTATTCTAGCAGAGCAAACTTACCTAGGAAGGTAAAAAAAAAAAAAAAAAAATTCTCATTTCTTGATCGTTTACCAAAAACTTGAGGAAGTAGTACACAGCTTCATGGAATGTGATTCCTTTCTAGTGAAATATCATAATTACGAATTACTTTTAATTATATAATCAGATAATCTTCAAATATTGAAAAAACAAAACTCAAAACTTCAATTACAATATTTTTTTTTATTATCCAAATAACCAAGGATGTTATTTTATTATAAGCCTATCTATTTCAAGATATCATGGTATTTGCTTTTTTTGTACAAAAAAGCAAAGTGATAAATAAGTTTTTTTTTACTATTGGAAATAAATATAGTATATATTTCAAACGGATAAGGAACATATTTATTTAGCTATATGTCTTTATTTGATTAAAGTTTATTTTCATAAAATAACATATTTTCTTTATTAATCAATTTAAATTCATTGAGGTTTATCATTGTACATAAGAATTAAGAAACAACATGTTTGAACGACTCATTCCAATCCCTCAAGATAACCAAACACAATAATGAAATGTAACAACTCATTCCATTCCATTCCTTTGTGATTCCATTCCATCATACCAAACAGACACCTAATCTAAATTATTCTGACAGGGTTATTGGAGCCATTGTCATTGTTGCGGGACTCTATCTAGTTGTCTGGGGTAAAAGCAAGGATACAAAGCTTTCATCACTTCCTATTGATGAGCAAATAGCACAAGAAAAGAAACTTAAGGGAATAGAGTTAGAATGTGAAGAAAATTGTTGCCACAAGGTCACTATCAAAGTATCAAATGGAGATATGTGCACCAATGATAAAGTATGTGAGAAAAACAATCAGACAGGTGATGTAAGCTAACAGTAATGGTCAACCTCCAAAGCACTTCCATCCATTTATCAAACAAAATTAAAGAGAAACTTCATCCCCAACAAGAGGTGGTAAAAAACAAGGATAGTTATCTCTTGGTTGGGGTTAAAAATAGATGATGGAAATTAAGGGATTAGCCATAATGTATGAGATACTGAACTTTTGTTACAGATGGTAGTTTTTTGAACTTAATTGTTTTTTTTAATATTAACCTACTTTATCTGTATGCCTAATATTGAAGTACCATATCTAATATAAATACTTTCTGTATACCTCATATTCAAGTACCATATCTAATGATTAGTTTCATTCGCTGAAGAATTAAAATAATTGATTAAAAAAGTATCTGAATTAACTTTTTGTTAATATTAATGCAAACATGAATGGATTAGCAGCATGTGAAGTTGTAAACTAAGTGTTGATAAATAAAAATAATAAAAAAAAGCATATAAATGATTAACTTTGAATGAAATCTTGTTTATTTGACATCAGTGCTCTTTGTTCCCACTTCCCATCCAATGATTTATGTGGAAGTAAAAATTTATTATTGGGTTCGGTGAGTGCCTGAGTAGATGTGCTTTATTTGCTTGTGTTGGTGGTGACATCCAGGAAGCAACTTATTATAATCATGAAAAGTACAACTAGATCTTGCACTTTGTGAAGGCTAAAAATGGTATGTACCTTCTATCATCAAATAGTACAGTTAATTGTTATTTCTGGAAGTAAACTATATACAGGGTTAATTGGTATTTCTGTAATTTTAAGGATTGATGAAATGATAAGAATTGATTTCATGGATTTTAGGAAGGAATGTGAAATCTTTCAGGTGAGGTATTTCATGAATTCCCACGGAATTCAATTCCTTACAATTTTACAAACAAACGCAGGAATCGACTGGAGTGGAATTGAATTCCAATTCTGACAAAATCCTCTGAAATCCCATGAACTAAACGCCCCTCTTAAAAAGTGTTCGAGTGACCAAAGGTGGAAAAACAGTGAAACTTGGTTGCTATTTACTAGCACTGGCCCTTTCTTGTATGATAATGGTTATGTTTTTTAAAGCTTAAGAGGAAAAACAGAAACTTTTGTTTTTTGTAAAGGGAACTTTATCTACTATAACAGGTGGCCTACAAAAAGGTACAGTTTCTACTTAATGGTGAGTGGTGACACTGTTTTCTGCATTATCAGATTCTCCATCCAATATCACAAGGACAATAAAAATTGCTAAAAGTGACATCACATTTAAAATAATACGTAAAATCATGCAAAAAAAAACATGAATATGTCATACCTTACTAAAATCAGATCTATGATACAATCTTTCCTTCTTCCTTCCCGTATATCCGCTGAAGCTCACGTGTAGCAGCCAGGAATGATTCTGAAAAAAGTGGAAGTGGATCATGAAGATGAATCAGTAATAACTGGAAATAGGAAACATATTAAATGCAGATTAATTAAAAATTGTACCTTTCCAAAGTCGAAAAGATTTTTGATTGATTGGGGATCCGGTTATTGTCTGAATAACATCAAATAACACACTCTGAGGAGTGTTTCTCAGCTCTTGAACAACCCCATATATTGTCTTTCCATTCTCAAAATAAATATGATTATTTGGGTGCTTTGTTTTGCATCCAGCATGGCGTTCAAACTCATAAGCATTAATAGCCTTAAAAAGTCAAAAAATCTAAATGTTAGGAGGTCAAAATGGCTTCCAAAAGTAAGACCATATGCAAAAAAAATCACCTTGGAGAAAGTACACGATTGACAACCACAAAGATAAGCAGCACCTTTGATAACACCACGAAGCTCCTTCTAACATGCATATGAGTTATGACACATTAGTAAAAAATTTAACCTCAAAGGAGCTCATAACAATAAGAGGTGTTTCTTTCTTACTTATTGGGCTTAATGGATTACTAAACAATTAATCTGTACAGCTATACATGGATGCTTCTTTTTTACTTAACCTCATCATAATGACTTAATGGGTTAAGCTTAAGCCAAATAGCATGACTTAATGTATTAAGACGCCAACCCTTTAACTATTTTCCCTTCTTTTTTCTTCTCACGTTAAAATTGATGAATATTGTAAAAACTGTTTGTTGGAATGTAAGGGTAAAATGATCATTTAGTCGCATTGAAATGGTTTGTATTCAGTCTAGAAAAGAACACTTTATCCAGACAAACATCATTACCCATTCAGTGATTTACTCATACAGGACTTAATGGGAAAAAAAACAGCCCTGTAGTTAATTAGTATCTACCTCTCTTGACCATGCAATGTACTTCACAGCAACCCCATCTAGCATACCAGTTGATAAAAGACTTCTGACATTTGAAGGGAAGTTATTTGGAGGTGCCTTTTTATTTCCTTTTTGATCTTTTTTCCTTGAAATGGTATCTAATTGTACACCACTAACAAGTGCATCACTTGTAGATTCAGAAAAACCATGTTCTTCTAATCTTTGAACAGGCTGTCCCATTAAAAAGTCATAATTGCATACAAGCCTTCCGGAAGAATTCATGTTATCAGCATCATCACTTAATCCACCAAAAGAGATGATATTGTTTTCAACTTTGCTAAAAGAGTGTCTCATTGATAAACCACTGCTATCAGTTTTGCTCATGGTGTCATCCTTGTTGAAAACCTGATCCATCAATAAAGCATTACTATGTTCATTGAAGGCAACCATAGCTATGTTATTATCATCCTCTTTGATGAAAGATTGAGTCATTGTTGTAATATTGCTATTATCCTTGCTGGCAGATGGACAGCTATAAGGCTCACCCATTGACATAAAATTGTTGTCCCCCCTGTTGAAAGTGTCTGCCATTGATATCATGCTGTCATTTCCTCTATCAAAAGAGAGTCCCATTGTTATGGACTCATCATCAGCCTTGCTATAAGCATGATCATTGATGGTATTATTAATATTATCCCCTGTGGAATAGGTATGTCCCAAAGAAACAGATACAAAACCCTCGGATTCCTTGACTTGGTTGACTTTGACTTTTCTAATCCCACTGTAACTGACACTTGATGTTTCATCATCAAACAGCCTTTCTGTGAATTGGGAGTGGAAACTAGAAGAATTTCCCCAAGAAGAAATGTTTGAGTTTAAAAGTGCAGTGTATGAATTGGGGTGTGGAACTTCAACTGCCTGTTTCTTGTTGGGAAATAAGTCTGCTTCAGCACCTTCCATGAACCATTGTTGAGAACGTTTGAGGTCGCTTCTAGGAGAATTATTGTGAGCTATATCACAATCATTTGAATTTCCTGGAGCTTTTGGCATCCAGAAGTCCTTGTTCTGGAAAGATTGGGACAATGAGTAATTTCAGAATGATATATCATTTAGATGTTCCCAAATGAGTATAAGAACTGTCAACTTAGCATTTATAGTGAATGAAAAAATGAGCATACCATCTTGCAGCGTTGATTAGAGCTCACTGTTCACAGAAACAGAGTCATATAAATTTGTTAGGAAAGTATCTAACAAAACTAGAAATGATATGCAAAAATTGCGCTGTGTTAACAAAGATAACTTTCTCTAACTTATTACATTGTCGAGTTTAAGTCCTTTTCATGATGCTTAGTTTACAAAAAATGTGAGAAAAAACAAGTCAAATATGAGTTTTGCAAAATCATGATTAATACTCGAAGCTAGAAATGTAGAATTAACTACTAAGCATTAAGATACAGTTGATTAACAAATATTTTGAACATAAAAAATATGTTCATCTTCCAAGTGCTAATCCGGTATCTTAGTCAAGAGAAAATATTTAAACATCAACGTCAGCCGATCATTTCAACGATGTAATGAACTTTCAGTTCTCTCGCAAAAGGTATTTGACATTTTACTTCTCATACTTCAAAACATAAAATGAAGCTGAATGCAGAAATGCTGAAATGAAATTAGTTTAACAAAAAAGTCAAACCCTAAGGAAAATCAAGCAAACTTGGATGTTTCGTTGATTTACAACTCACATTAGATAAACTGTTAAACACATTGAACTTAACACAAATATTATATCTCTGGTAAAGTTTACCGGCGTCTGTATGATCTCCGATCGACCGATTCCGGCGAGTGTTGTACGGAAGGTGATCACGGCGAGATCTAAGCAGTGAGGGTTTGTGTGGATTTTTTTGCTTAGTTTTTGCTTTAGTTTAAAGAAAGGATCAAAGATGGTCTTCTGCACGATTAGCATCTCTGGATCATGTACTAATGTTCACGTGGCGAGATCAAAGTCGTTCGTTGATTAGATGGGCTGACGGATGTCTGTGGGCCGGAAACCGAAGATGCTTTTGAGGTGAAATTGGCTGCAGAGGATTATAACCTCCTGGGCCTATACTCTCGGTGGGGGTGACACGTTGAGTAATTATGAAATACAAAAAAGTTATTTGTGTATTTTTTTATTGTGTCGGAAAAGCCGAGGCGCCGTGCTAATGTTTTTGTGTTTTGTTTTTATTTTTATATTTAAATTTAAAAAAATCGGAGAATAATCGTTAAAATAATAAATTGTAAAAAAAATTATTATTATAAAATTTAAAGTTCACACCGAGTTTTTTTTTTTTTTTTTTTCGTAATTATGTCCTATCATTTTGTTGCAAAACTAAATAATCGATTTTACATGTTCTCTCGGTAACTATTTTTTCCGAATTGTAATAAATCACTATGTTTAGCAAAATTGCCATTTTGATATTATGTTTTTTTCTTAATTGTGTCGTTATATTTACAATATTGTAATATCAACTAAATGACCGTCACCATCAGTTTATCACGTTACCAAATAAATAACACGATGATATTGTGACATGGAAGACACATCACACCATCAATCCAACATTCAGTGTACAAAAGAAAGTAAATCGGACCCATGACGACAGTACGGCCCTCTATAGGGTGCGGCGTGGTGAGGAAAAAACCTTCCTATAAAAGGAGGGTCACCCCTCCTCATTTCTTTCTACCAATTCTTCTATAGAGAGAGAGAGAGAGATTTCGGTCCATCGTAATTCGACTTCTCGTTCTGTAATCTAGTTAGCGAAGCTCTGGAGATTTCGGAAAGATAACTAAGGAAAGTGTAACACCCCGTTTTCACCGTTCAATAGGATTTAATATAAACAATTGTTTATAAAATTTGAAAATATATTACTCTTTAGCAAAAGTAATTGCCATAAACATGTAGAAAATGTCAAAACGATTTTCGTAGATATATAGAATACTCGAATCTGACTTTGTATGAAGAAGTTATGATTGTTCGATGTTTTGCATTCAACCTTTACTTTTAACACTAAAAAAAGATAGATTGATTATTAGCCTAAGTAATATAACTGAAAGTTGTAGTAGTTGTAAAAACGAGAGCGTGCATATAGAGAACGTCTAAATCTGACTCCGTATGAGTAAGTTACGGTTTTTCGAAGCTTCGGTACAACAGTACATGGCACTGAAATAGAAATGGAAATCGGTCGATTGTGTCGATATGAAGATCTCGTAGATACCATTATGTCAATATGAAGACTGTCGATAACGAAATTTTTATGGACAAGTTACAATTTTATATGGAATTTAACAATTTAAGTCCGTTAAAAATATAACTTTGAAAATAAAGTGAGAATTAGCCGATTGAGTCTAAATGAAAGTTATAGTACTCGGCGATAGCTATGTGTAGATATAAATAAAATCAAAAACATAGCTCGTATGAGAAAGATACGATTTTCGGAAGTTTCTCGAAAATGCGCCCCGTGCAGGTAGGCATGATGTACGCTTCTAAAAGGCGTTATGTGGACCAGCAGACAAGTGACATGTGGCAAGAAACGGAGGGTTCGATGTCACCCTATGGCATGTCGCTCCTCATAGGTGTGCGCAACATGCCTCCCCAAATTTCTCCTATAAACAACAATCTTAGTCCCCTTCATTCCTCACACCCAATCTTCTCTCTCTATTCTTTCTCCGGTCCGATTTACAAGGCTTTTCAGAAGTCTGAAGAAATCCACTTTAGAGAAGCTTTGAGGCAGAGGGTTGGGAAAATATAAGTGGTTGTGTAACGACCCAAAAATCCAAGGTAAAAAATTCATTTTTAATATAACTAAAACACATTTCTAACATTGTTCACACATTAAAAATCATTTCAAATAAAACAATTATTGGAGTTCATTCCCAAAAATCACATATTGCGGAAAACATGGGTGTATGCGTTGCGATCGTCCCGCGCTCCTTTATTTGAAACTGGAGGTACCTGAAACCAAAACTGAAAACCATAAACACGAAGCTTGGTGAGTCCCCCAAATACCACATATCATACATATCAACCGATCCATACATGCCATACATAATTGTGAGCCATATATATCATTCATATATCATAATCAATAAAGTTGTTATGTGTCGCACATAGTCTTTCCATTATGTCATATGTTGCCTCGTGGTCTTTCTTGCCAAGTCGGGGTCCACCCCAGTGTCTTACAGACAAGTGCCAAGAGCCACCTCCTGGTGTTCCATGTAAGCATCACAAAGACAACTTGCATACATACTACTCTACTTAGTTAATTAGCCTACATTATGCCAAGAGCCACCTCCTAATCTTTCATACATAATGCCTAGGGCTAACCCCCGGTTCTTCCTACAATACATAAATCAAATGGGTCGGCATTAGTGCCTTCGAACCATACAAACAATGAGGAGACACACCTCGAATGTTGAAGCTCCCTGTAAGAAATCCTTAGTCGTTGCCCTGACAATTCCTCGAGCTATCAATACCAAAATATCACCCAATTAGCAATTGGGTCCCAATCCATGATCCATAATCCATACTTGGGGGTAAATTGACCATTTTACCCCTGGCCTAACAAGATTTATAACTAAGCATTGGATCAGGTGTCTAAGCCCATTACTATGTTGGTATGTACTTGACCCAATTATGAGCATGGTCATTTTGAGTTGCCTTCACCATATCAACTGATAGGATGAATTAAGAGAAAGAGGATTAATTATGATTTATTAATATATTGTGTGAATAATATATTAAAAGAGCAATCGTGTTGTTTAATCAATATTGATCAAGAATTAATTTAGAATTGATTTTGTGGTCAAAAAATATTAATTAAATTAAGGGGAATGATAATGTAATTATAAGATAGTTACAGAATTGGGCTTAAGATTCATAAGGAAGCAATGGACGAATTCTATATGGGAGTCCATATAGAAATCGTCCAAAGGGCCTTCTAGAAAGATCTTTGGGTTGCTTAAGGACTAAGCAAATGGATTAGGGTTTCTAAGTTGAAAACCCTAGTAGCCTCAACTATATAAGGACTCCTAAGGCTCCTAAAAACGTGGCTAAGCATTCCTAAGAGTATCTTGGATGTTTTCGGTGCCTCTCCTATCTTTCTTGTTCATCCTTGTTGCTAATGGTGTTTGTGACTCCATTAGAGGTGCAATACTTGGGGCACTAGGCTTTCAGAAGTCAATATCAAGAAAGTTTGTGATTGTTGTTGCTACATAACAATCAAGGTAATATTATTAACCTTATTCATATGTGATTTTCAAATTTGTATGCTAGTCAATTAGGGTTTATTGCTTTGGTATTCAATGTTGTATGTTTACTTAGAAAAACCGAGATCAAAGCAATTAGGGTTACATCTACACCATATGATTGATGTGATGCTCATAATCCATCGGTGGTATCAGAGCCTAAGTCGTTTTTCTAGTTGAATAGATGCAAAAGTGAAATGCCAAAGGATAAAAAGTCGAATTTTTGTTGTCTGCGTAGCCGACTCGGCGAGTCCAGGGTTGTCACACCCCCGAACCAGACGACGGAAACGTCCGGGGGCTGTCGTGACTCAATTGAATACCATAACATTGAATATATATGAAACATAACAACATTCGTCACCATTCATCAACATAGTACAACCAGTAGTGTTTACATAACATACATTGTTTAAACATTACATTCCCCAAAAATTAAGTTGTTTAATTCATACAAAAATAAACCGCAACCGTCACTGGATATGATTTCCCTTGATTCACTGGCTCCCTGAGAATACAAGTATTTTGAAAAACGTCAACATATGAAATGTTGGTGAGTTCATAAGTAGTGTTTGAAATCGAATGTTTGTATTGTTTGAAGAACCACCAGAAAATCCGATATTTTCTGAAAAGATAAGTTTCCGAAAACGTTTGTGAAGATCCATAGGTATGCTTGTTTGTTTCTATACTTGTAAAAAAAATGTTCGTTTAGAATGTATGCATTTCAAATTTGTAAGTATTGAAAACCCTAGGAAAACCCGATGTTCTCCTAGTTCCTTGAATTACGTGATGTTACATTGAAACCATGGCATAGCGTATAGTGTCAGTCCCGGGCGACGTTGGAAGGTTTTCGAGCAGGATTATTTACTACAAACCCGCGTTACACAAACGCCCAGTTTATAGTTATACTAATGACTCCGAAGGCGTCGTCAATACTAATCGCGTTATCCAATCGCCCTGACTAGGTGAAGTCCCACATCCGAAGAGAAAGAGGTCACGAAGACCCCGGTAACTCCATTAGCCGGTTGGGGATAAAATGTACGAGGGGTCCCAGACCCGCCTCGCATGAAATGTAGACCTTACTAGCAAGACCAAAGGACCCTTGGGAACCGGTGGTATACAAGCCATTGAAAGTCCATTTACGTTGTGTCGGATCGGTAAAACCCAACACTCCGTAAAAAAAATGTCTTCGGGCCTTAAGATCAGGTCATTGGGCTAGCTAGGCTCAACGAACAAGATTTTACACTTGTGGGGCCCAAAGATGGTGCATAGACGTCTGTGCACACTCGCATGTGTATGTATAACCAAACGTTACTTGTATGAATTGTAGTGTCGTAGTGTTAGTAGTTGTAGATTTCTATTGGCTCGAGACCGAGCCAATTCGTTTAACAACGACTTTTGGTATTGTAATGTATTGTATTCCGTTGATAGTCGTGGTGCCATCATTTGATCAAATTGGGTATATTGAACTAGCCTTGAAATATTCCTGTTTTCAGCCCCTCATCATTTGTAAAATTTACATTTTCAACCCTTTATATTAAATACTTCCCGGTTTAGTCCTTAAACTATTTTTCTTGACATTTTAACACCAAAAATTATTGAAATTAATATTTTTCAACATATTTTTCATAAAAACAGTTTAAGTCCTTGAAAATGCAGTTTTCACGGTTTTAACCCCTTCTTTTCGCAATTTTTACAATTTTGGCCCAATTTGGAAATTTTTTGCAACTTTGGTCCTTTTTAAATTTAAAAAGCATTTTAAACCTTTGAAAAGGAGTTGGAACACTTATAGTCCACTGTTTTACAGAAAGTTACAGTTTTGGCCCTCCAAAACAGAAAAATTCGCATAATGGGCCTTATTGGGCCGAAAGTTACATTTTTAACCCATTAAGCTTAAAATTTATGTTTTTAGTCCCCTAAATGAGTATATTTCCAGAAATTTATTTATGAAAACTGTTTTGGCACACTTCATCCATCAGAATCTGTGACATGTCGATTTGGGCCCTTATTTTTGCATTTTTCACATTTTAGGCCCAAAATTTGTGTTTTTAACCCAAAGAAATTATTGCTAAACTACTTAGCTAATTTTTCTTGAAGCACTTTGTGTTTAGAAATATATTTGAAGTTAAAATCATGTAGCACAAGTTATATCTCGGTTTTGATGAGTTTTGAGGCTAGATCCAACATAAAAACACATAAAAGCATACATATAAGCATGGAAATCATACAAGGCATACAAACACATATAGATCTACACTTTCACTTGTATTCCCCCCCCCCCCCCCCCCACAAAACTCATAAAAACAGAAAATAGGGGGTATGAAGCTCACCTTGGGGTGTTGATTCGGTTTTGCAAGGAAAATGGAAGGAAAAAAAATGAAGTGTTTTTGGCCTTGGCTCCCTTTGATGAAGATCTCGAGTTTTGAGATGGTTCTAAGGTGCAAGATCACGATTTTTGCATAGATTAGGAAAGGATTTTGATAACAAAAGAATTTAAACCATAGATATATGCATAATCTTACCTTAGATGATGATTTACTTGCAAAATCCTCTTGGAAAGTCCCTAATTTTCGAGATTTTTGGAGAGGGGAGGAAGGAGAGTTCTTGAGTGTTCTAGAGAGAATTTGAGATATTTTTGGTGTGTGTGAGAGGGGATTCGGCCGAGAGTGGGAAGAGAGAAGAGAGGAAGTGATATTTGAAGTGATACATGCATGGAGGTATGTGATATGTGCCTAGAAATCCATTAGATAATAGTGAGGTGTCACTCACAAGTCAACATGCTTCCTTTCCTCTTGGGCTCATGCATTGGGCCGAGAATGGGGAGAGAAGAAGGAAAAATTGGGCTCTTTGCCCCTAAGCCCAACATTAGAGGTAGTTTAGGGTATTTATTGGCCTTATAAAATAAAATTGTGATTTTTATGCTTTATTAAGCTAGGTTAGGTTAAATTATAGATCAAAACTTGTGTTTTATTTCATTCTAGGTTCTACCTAGCCCAAAATATTGCAATAAACGAATGTGGGTCCAATTAGAACCCAATTAGGGTCCTAAACCCATGATAGTCCAATTTGGAAATTCATTGGTCCATTTGGATCCAATAAGGAAGTCCTAGTCCTAAATGGACTTAACAAGAACTTCTAGGGTCTCCAATTGTTTGATGACTACTTATAGTACTTGTATCTTGTATTTGATTGAAGTTTTTGATTCACATGTACTTGAATGCATAGATTACATGGCTCAAAATTTATAGTTGTGACAAGGGTGCTGTTGCCTGGATTTTCGATTTTTTGAGCAGTTTTTGATGAGGATAATTACCTAAACTTTTTTTTCTTGCCTAAAATTGAATTTTCATGTTTGGAATGGTTATCCTTATCAAAGTTGATTGATTTGGTTAAATATGGATCATATAGGATTATTATAAGTCAAATATTTGACCTAATAAGTTTGAAAAAGTTTCAATTTACACCCTTATGTTTTATAGTTTAAATTTGAACTTAAAAGTTTTAGTTTTTGAAATTTTAATAGTTAAACCCTAATATTTTGAAAAGTTTCAAAATTTATCCTGAAGTTTTGGAATTTAAAATTTAATTAAAAGGTCTTGTTTTTTGAAATATTAAATTCTAAAACCTTAGTATTTTGAAAAGTTCAGATTACACTCTTATTGTTTTATTAAATTAGTTAAGTGTATAATTAAAAAGAGAGTTAATAAATCCATAATACAATGGTTTATATTTAATAAAATTAAAGGTATAACATATTAGATTAAACCACCTAGTATTTTAAAAGTGTAAAATAAACCATTATACTATATAAAATTCAAAGTCTGATATTATATATGTATGAGTAAAGAGTTAGTCTTATCGTTAGTATGTCTCATTCACAAAGCTGGTCTATAAGGGGTGTTTAAGGAAGCGGCATGTAAAACGACCACCATTGGGTATCCACTCTTACCCACCGTACTCTTGACTAGTTGATGGTCGTTAGCCGAATGGGTATGATAGAACACAAACTTCCATTATAAGTATAATGAAATACAAAGTAACTAAACACTTTTACAAATTCCGAAATCTTAGTTACTTTAGGAAAAATGTGGAATCGATGTTAATCCATGAAATTGCACATTGCAGCTTGTCAGTCGTTAGTGGAGCGTGTGTGGTTAACCGACACACTAATATGGGACCAATGAAGGATAACAATGGGTAGCTCGTAGATTATCATAGATCAATGGAGCGTGTGTGGTTAACCGGAACATTGATTAGGTGATGGAAGTCTTTGAGAGCACCAAGCTAATTTGCATGGTTATCCACACCTTGTTTGTGATCCTCGGCATCCCAGTCACAAATGAAATGCATAATCGAGATTAAACATGCCATTGAAAAGTTCAATGAATCTTAAAAGATCTAGGAGTTTCAAAACATTTGAAACCTAACTTTCTTTTCATTTTTCATGGTGGAAATGGGTACATCATCAATTACCTACCTTCAAATATTCTGCAACTAGATTACGGTATCCCTCTTTCGGGTTGTAGAATATTATGTTGGATCTTAGCCTTAATATCTCATTTGGATGTTTTATTACGGACTCAATCAACTAACTTGAATTTTCTCCCATTTTATAGATGTCAAATGACTATGGTCTTCGTGAATCCTTTGGAAAAAGTTTTCCACATGAAGATGATGTTCCGCGACTGAATCGTGGAAACAGAAATCATGTGTTACGTCCTCCACCTCCTCCAACAATTCTCCCTGGCCCATGTGTTCGAAGACTTGAAAAGTTCAAGGTCACTCAAGCCCTATTAACAAGTAAACACAAAAATGGAAAGTTTGTGTGTGCACACATCATGGAGACGAAGTCACACATTAAAAAGTTGGGAATGTTGTGTGTCATTGTCTCAAGGAAGTTGGTTGTTGACTTGGTTCTTCAATCATTTCCCGAATCATATAGTGAGTTAATTAGAGAGTACTATATGATGGACCATGACGTCACCCTCATTGATCTTACATATTTGCTTCTTGTTGCTGAATCAGCAATGATTTGGCACACTGGTCAAGCAAATTTGACCAGTAGATCAACCTCCCATACTTCCATGGACAATGCCAACATTGGAAATCCAGAAAAGTTTTCTCTACGCAATAGAAATGCTAAGTCTGAGATTGTCATGTGTACCATTCCAAAGGAGTCTGTTTGTTTCTAATGCCAAGAGAAGGGGCATTGGTTGCAAAGCTGTTGCACCTACCTGAAGGATCAAGAGGATGGGAGAGTCAAGATGTATGACTCTGCTTTAGGAAAATCCACTATCTATGTAACAACGTGAATTTAATTTCAAAACAAAATTTCATTTTTCAAACAATATAAACCTTCATAGAATATTCTCAAATCTCATGTTTAGCAAATGTCATAATAATAAAAATACATCCCAAGATCATAAAATAAATCTTTCGTCAGTGTGTACAGATCACCCCGACGCCTTCCCACGCTCCTCGCTAGTACCTGAAACACATAACACATCAACGGTAAGCATAAATGCTTAGTGAGTTCCCCAAAAATACCACTTACACACGTACGCCCTTCCATGCCATGACCTTCTAGTCCATGTGTCTCAGGGGACTTCCGTCCCAACCCGGTAAACCTTTCGGTCCTACCCGTGTCGACCTTCCGGTCCACATCACAATGCCTTCCGGCCCATAACATAATGCATTCCGGCCCATATCAAGCATAGCATACATATCACATACAAAACGGGTAACTAATCACATACAATGCATATATATCATATAGCATATCCGACCTTACGGTCACACATAGGTACCCTTCCAGGTACAGTATCGTGAGAAGACTCACCTCTGATATCTCGGTAAATCACTGACTCGGTAGAAATACGATCTAGCCTCCGCCTAAACACATAAAACAAATACTCCCATAAATATAACTATACTCCAACCTTTCCTCAGAAGGGTAAAAGACCATTTTACCCCTCTTCTGGCTCAAGAGGCCTCATTGCTAACCAAACCCTAAAAGTCAACCAAAGTCAACAGTCAAACTTTGACCCGACTCGGCGAGTGCACTTGGGCAACTCGGCGAGTCCACCTGTGTCCTTTTAACTCCTTAGTCCCATTTAACACGTCGAGTCCCTCCCTTTACTCGACAAGTCCCCAGGCAAAAATCACGGGGATACCCTGACTCAACTCGCCGAGTCTCAAGAACAACTCGGCGAGTACATGCCATGCACAAGTTCTATTGACCTCCTGAGGTCAGATCCGTTCCTCAAATCCATAGATCTGACCTTCCCAAACAATATAATCACGTAAAGCTCGAAACTTGATGCTTATATATATATATATATATATATATATATATATATATATATACATAATGGCATCGAATGGTGATTTAGTCGCAAAAATGGCAACCTAAGTCCAATCACCCCACAAGGACTCAGAAAGCTTAATGGATTGAAGTCTCTAGACCTCTTTAAGTCCGGATCCAAAGCATAGACTCGATAAGGGACCAATTGCTCCACATAAACATCCTCAAAAGAGGTTAGAAAACCCTAATCTCTAAATTCAATACCAAAACTGAAGAAGGTCCGAATGAATACCTCAAGTTGAAGTCTCTGGACTCTGAAACCACTTGAATCACACCTCCTTCAGCCTCCTCTTGCTCTTGATCACCTTCTTTTTGCCAAACCAAGGATAGAAAGATCAATTATGGTTTCTCCTTCCTCCCAAACGATATAGATCACTAAGGGTGCTCTCAAGGGACTGGTAGCCGCAATGGAAGGCTAAGAGTGCCCTTAAATGGGCTCCAACCCCGGAGGATTAGGGTTTCATTAAACAGCATGGACTCGCCGAGTCCAATGCGAACCCGGATGATCAACCACGACCCTACTCGGCGAGTCTACGCATCAACACACCGAGTTCCTTCACATAATCCAAAAATAAATATTTAAATAATATACCTGGGATTCCGGATGTTACAATCTAACTCTATTAAGTTCCTATTTGGAGATTCTTTATACATGATGTGATAAGATTGCATTTTGATGTGTGTAGGATCGAAGAAAAGAAAGTAAGCTTAAAGGAAGAAGTGAGTACGCGCAACGTACTGAGGGTTTGGGGGCTACGTGCCACGTACAACTGGTTACCCCCAGCGTACACCCAGTTTAAGCACTTTCTCCATTAAAGTGCTTAATGCTTGGTTTCCTCATGACCAAAAGTTAGATCTATGGCTGTTAAAACGTCCTAAGGCATAAAGTTGCCAACTTTATGCCATTGCATGCCTCAAAATCATCCAACACTTCCATTAAGAATTTTTCAAGGTTCTTAATCCCTGCATGAGGCCTAAACATCCATCAAGATCCCATTTTTATGCTTCTAAATAACCGAGGGACCTCAGATCTGTCATCCTCGTCTTATAGAGTTGCTTAACTCATCAAAAGAGGTCCAAAACCAACCGAATGGGCAAAACTAGAAAACCCTAGCTAGATCTAAGGATTTAGATGGAAAGGTGCAAGCTTTTTACCTCCAGAAGCTTTGTAAGGTGAGTTTGATGCAAGATCTTAAAGCATCTATACGATCCAAGCTTGCTTGACCACTTATTCTTCTTGCAATGAACACTAAAAGGTCACAAATGCACTCTTTTAAGCTCAAGGATGATCTCACTAGGTTCTCTGGGGTACAAGGACGCTCTAAGGCTATGGAGGCTCTCTGGGGTTAAGTCCAAGGGACTTAAGATCGTTTAAATAGGCCTCATGTTCGAAGATTAGGGCTTTGCTCTCTGACGCGTACGCCAGGCGTACCCTTACGTATGCCCAACGTATGTGAGGCTCCTCCACGATCAATCATGCAGAGTACGCTAAGCGTACATCTAAGTACGCCCAGCGTACTCGAGGGACCAAATACACTCATAAATGAAATATTATGGGTTTCCAAGACATACCAGATTAGGGTGTTACACTTGACTTTTAAAACTTTTAAGAGTTAAAATGCAAAAGTCACAAATAGATGGGATTTCATAACGTTTGAAAAAGCTTTTTTTGTTCATGGCAAAAAGTTGTTTTAAAAGAACTTTTCCATTTGCCAAATATCTTTTGAACTTTTTTTGACTTTTTGGAAAAATTAAAAGTCCAAAAGTCATTATTAAAGAAAATGCAAACACCCCCTTAGTGTTAAAACTATGTTTTCGAGAAACTTAATAATGAAAATTGTGTTTAAGTTGTTACAATAAATGAAGAATTGAGCAAATTATTTAAACCGAGAATTTTTATAAAAAGAGCATCCAAATCTGACTCTGTATGAGGAAGTTATGATTTTTCTAAGTTTCGGTATAGCAATAGACAGCTAAAAACTCGAAATAAAGATCGAGTAATTTTTAGCCGACACAACCTAAACGAGAATTGAAGGTCCCGTCAATAGTAGTATAACGGTAAAAAGATAGACAAAAACGGACATCGGATGAAGAAGTTATGAATTTTTAACGGATTTTTCTATCCCGATCTGTTAAAAATAATAATATTTAAATAAATTCAAAATTAGCCGATGGAGGCTAAACGAAAGTCGTAGAGCATAATTTTAGCTACACATGCATATAAAAAGGTCAAAAAGGGAGCTCGTATGCAAAAGTTATGGAATTTTGAAGTTCGGGGAACAAAATTCGAGAAAATCCCAAGAACCGAGAAATTTTGCATGGACAGGGTTCGGCCACGTCACCTTCGCACACGAGCCTGCCCCGTGTCCAATGCTGATGAGTCATCCGAAGCAGCTGCTAACGCGTGTCCAACCTGTGTCGCACCCCCTCGCACCCGAAGGCGCGACCCAATCCGAGACCCTCGCGTGTCCGACGCGTGTTACGTCCGAGACTCTGAAGCGTGTAGCATGCGAACGTCCCAAGCCTAGCCCTTCCATTCTCACATGCGAACCACATGCTTCCCCTCGGTCCAAAGCCTCCCCCATATAAAGGGAGGTGCGAATTTTCCTGGCTAATGTTGGAAAATTCTCATTTTTTACACCTTAAGCCTTATTTTAACCCACTTTTAATCCACCGGAACCCCAGGATCTTACCCAACATCCGAAATACATTACAAAGTGCCCGAAGAGCCCGAGAAATTTATCTTTTCGGTTTGAAGCTCAACCATCGCAAGGCCCGGTTTTCAAGAAAGCTTCCGATTTTCATCGAAGAAAGCTAATTATAATAACGAAGTGCTGCCCAAATTACTATTTTAGCCTCCAATTAATTCACGGTGAGTTCAATATATAGGAACAATTGTATGTTATGTGTTGTATATGCTATGTGTTTTTCCGTGTTATTATTTCATGCTATTATGGTAGCAAAAGTTGTACCTTTGACCATGTGATCAATAAAAGGACTTAGATTCACAATGGTATTGGTATGTAGCCTCTGGCCGTGTAGAGAATGACTCGTAAGAGAATGACTTCTACCCTATGGTATTTGCAGAAGGTTGGATAGGGCTAAAGGTCTGAAATCTACCAAAATGTTTAATCATAAAGTGTATGTCTTCTGTGCCATTTGGGCTGAAGCTTTATTGATATATATCGAGTATGAAAATTGTTATATCTCATTGATTGTATATCTTTGAATCAAATCATTGATTGATATGGAAAGTTTGTCACATGATTCACATATATCTTTGTTGTTTCTTGTTCCTCTTTGCTTCTGTCGTATTGAATTATATATATGACATAACGTTATATTGTATGTATTATTGAGTTCACTAAGCGTCACCGTTTATCCCTCTCAGTGTTTAACTATTGCAGGTAATAAGGATCCAATATAGTCATATACTGTTGTAAGATTTAGAATAGTTTATATTATTACTTTCGTATTTAGTGATCGTGTATGTATAAAATTATAATGTCCTGGGTAATTTTGTAATATATAAAAACTTAGTCGGTTTATATCCAGTCTTTTGTAATTAAACTATCAATGTAAAATATTGTTTATAAAAACTCACTAAGCGTCACCATTTATCCCTCTCAGTGTTTAACTATTGCAGGTAATAAGAATCCAGTGTAGTCATATACTGTTGGAAGATTTAGAATAGTTTATATTATTACTTTCGTATTTAGTGATCGTGTATGTAGAAAATTATAATATCCTGGGTATTTTTGTTTATAAATATAATGTAACATATTTTGAATTAATTTGGAATAACTTGGAATAATAAAGTTTCAATTATGAAAGTGTGGGTCTTTCAATGGTAATGTTTCTCATGCTGAACGGAGTCGTGCTCATTAAGAAGTTCGCCATGCTCGCCAACTTGAAGGAAACACCGCCCCCTAGCTCTCGCTAGGGGGCTCGCCATTGTTTAGTCGTCAACATGTTAGCGAGATGAAAGAAAGGCAAATTTGTGTTTCATTGGTTGCATGTCTTTTGCAGGCTCACTTTTTCAGTATGCATAGTAAAAACAAAAATCACTACTTTATGCATGGAATTAAATCTCTGTTTAACTTTATATATATATATATATATATATATATATATATATATATAGAGAGAGAGAGAGAGAGAGAAAGTGTCAAGAGTGTTACCACTCCTTACCAAATGTTAAGTGTAAGTGTTAAATGGAGAAAAATGATATGGCAACTAAAATGCTTATGTGACAAGGTGCCAAGAGTGTCGCCACTCCTCTTAGTTTCATTATTAATGTTTTTTATGTGTATCCTTAGGATAAGCAAAATAAAAATTGATATTTTACAATGAAATAGGCCAAACAGTTTGAAAATCGACTAAAACGGTGTTCAGATGATTACAACCTACCTATTATATGAATATTAACGAGTCAACCTGCCCGTTTGCCACATCCAAAACGAATACAAGCCACTCATTAGTAGATGAGTGCATAACAAAGTTTCGAACTTCACTAAGAACATGAAACTATAATTATATATATGCTTTAAAAAGCTCTTTCACCTTGACATATCCTTTTACACTAAAAAATTAGTTAACATCTGCAAAAGGACATCGGTTAGGAGACCCCGAGCTTATATGTTGATGATGTTTCACTTTGCTTCCATTTTCCACACACTTTTGTCGATTTTCATAAGCAGTATTTGTTGCTAAAAGATCTTCAAAAGCAAGTGTTCGCATTGCCTCTATGGATATCAAACTAGGCACATCTATCTCACGTTTTCTCACACCAGAATCATCATCAACCTGTTATACATATCAACACAAAAATGAATTCTTGTTTTAAGCAATAATAAAAAAAAATCATAATTTATACCTTGTAATCTTTCTTTAGGCACTCAGATTGGTTTAGCATGTTTTTTGTTCTATCATCATGTTCATCTTCCAAGGATGTAAGGTGATGTAAGCATGTCTTTGACACAGAATCCAATTCTTTCTTCATTTCTTGATCCACCATGAGTGAATCTGCTTGTGATACAATTTATTCACCCGATTAACTTATCGGTTCATATTTTTTTATAAACCAAAAAAAAAGGATTAATTTATAAAAATTACCAATAACAGATGATTTCAAATCTGTAGCATCTGAATGGAATTTTGCATCCATCGACACGTGTGTTGAAGCAATCTCTTCACTTCTAAGTTTGTTTACATGAAGTTTCTCACTAAACAAAAGATTAAGTTAAGTGGTCAAGAACATGCAAAAATAAAGACTATTATGCCCCTTAGTTCGTTTTGCTTATACTTTTTACATCATTGTTAAATTAATGTAGTAATTATACCTTATAAACAATTCTGTCTCAACTATGCTGCTCTCATTAACACGATTAATCACCAACTCTGTATTGTTCCAGTGTTGCAAGGATTTTCCAACCTTATTTGTACTGCATTAATATTTAAAAAATAAAAAATAAAAAAAATCAGTGACTCCAACAAATTAGCAAAAGTTATAATCAAATGATGCAATAAATCTTACCAATCCTCAAAGCAATTCTCCATCATTGATTGATTTTGAGTTGAAATAAACATGGCTTCTGTATAATGAGTTTTCGCCTTTTCTATATATTCATTTGCTTCAGTCTTTCCATCGTTTGATGTCTGCAACATGTTGGATATGTCTTGCAGCAAGATCTTGTTGTCTTGTGAACTTAAGTTGTCAAGATTTTGTGATGCCTCAGAGAACTGATAATGACAATATATGGAATTTTTTTTATGACATGTATATATGAAAACAAGACAAAATTTTCCTACTTACCCTTGAAGTTTGTTTTGCTATCAAATTCTTCAAGATTGTTGAAATGTTTTCTATTGCCAATTGTTCTTCTCTGGCTGCATCTTCCTGTTAAATAGGAAAAATAAACTTTAGAGCCCTGACTTTAGCTGATTTTTTTGGTTTTGGACAATAAAGGATATGGGTTGCAAATTTGATCCTTATTTCACTATTTCATAAGCTTTTGGTTCCTGGGTTTCTCTAAGTTAACAGCCCAACTGTTAAATTTTTTGAAATGTCCATTTTGCCATTGGACCAAAACTGGGAAAAAATATACTATAGGGACCAAATTTGTAATTTTCTCTTATATTTTATTTATGGTTTGTAACATCCTTGTGGTATATTATTCTTTTTTCAGTTTTGTCCAAGGGCAAAATGGTCATTTAAAAATTTTAACAGCTATGGTTCCTTTACTCTTAACTTTTATTGCCTTTTTTACCTTGAAATTCTTCTCAAATGCATTTAGCTGATGTGATCTTGTTTTATGATTTTCTTCAAGAATTTTCATGAGTTTGGTAGCTTGCTGACTCAGATTGTTGAAGAAACCAATTACTGCCCTTGAGATTTCATGTGAAGTCTCCAAACTTTTATGTACTCCCTATACAATTAAAAAATAAAATATGAAAAGAGTAATAACATAATTATAAACTTTAAGAGTTAAAATAAAAACACCCTTGTTGTGTTTGCACCTCTTCATGTTGCTGAACAGATACAGCCAGCATCTGCTTCTGATCAGCTATAGAATTCTGAATATCACATGTGACATTTTTAGCCTCCATGACTGCATTCTTAAAGATCTGCTTGAAATAATGTTTCACATCATTGACTTGTTACCATTAATTCATTAAACCTTAAATTCAATTTAATGATTTCTTACATTTTCGATTGCCAATGTTTGATCTGATATTCTGGACTTCATATGAACCAAATCAGAAGAAGCTTCTTTTTGCAATGTGTCAACAAGCTCCTTTAATACCTTCATGCCTGATGTGTATGTCTCTGTTATGTTCTTGATCCTTGATTCCAAAACCTCAGTTTTCTGGTTCATAAATAAATTCAGTAAATCAGAAATGGTAAAATTTAAAAATGATTTGGAAAACAATGAAACTAATTTCTTACATCATGTTTAGTATCAAGAAACACAGAGACATGTTCTTCCATGCATCTCATTTGTTGCTGCTGTTGTGAAACTGAACTCAATACAACTTTCTGCAGATCTTTTAGGCTGTGATCAAGCTCACAACCAAATGACAAAAGTAGCCCTTGGTTTTCTGCTTCTAACTTGCTCTTATAATCTATACATGAAATTTTATCTTTGGTTAGTTTTGTTATTGAGCAAATTGTAGGAAACAGGAACACGCATAAAAAATATAATAATTAAAAATATGAAAAAACAATATACCTATTTTTGAAAACAATCCAGTTATGTCTTCTGATGCATCTTGTAATTTGTTACGCAGACCTTTTGCATGTTCAACTAGACAGTTTTCTGTTTTGATGACAAGATTGAAAAATATAAAACTTTTGCATAAAAAGAAGCTAATGGATTAGTTAAAGTCAAGATTTATGTTTGACCTGAATCTAAAAGTTTGGAGATGAAAATTTCCTTTTTCTTCAACATTGACATGGCTTCCCTATGCTTTCCTTGAATCTCCAGTAAGGACTTGTTACTTTTTTCCAAATCTTCCTGAATGTGTACACAGGGAATATATGAGATAAAAAAAAAATTAAAAATTAAAAATTATATATCCACTTGTAAGTTCATTGGTCATTGCATACCTTGCAATCTTTGAGATCACTTTCAAGGCTCAACCTTTTTTCTTGTTCACTTTCAAAGAGTTCTCGGTATTTATCTACTTCCTGGATTTAAATAAAATTTAATTAATGAATGATTCATCAATATTTATTATATTTCTCTTAGAAATAGAGGAAGGACTACTACCTTCTCACTGATGTTTAAATCAATCTCCAGCTGCTCAATCTTTTCACTCTTCAACTGTAAAATGATAATCCACATAACAATATAACATTATAAATGAAAAGATGAAGTAGATGAAAAAGTATGCTAATGAGATTAAAATATGCATACCTTCTTTTCAGATTCATCCTGTGCATATCTTTCATGTGGAATGTATACGCCATTCTTTTCCCTAGCTGCTCTAAGATCTGTTTATATATTTTTAATAGAATCATAACTTTTAACTGTATTATGCATAAAAATTTATGGGGAATAGCAGTGTGAGTCATCAAACCTTGTTTCATTTTTTCAATTTCCAAATACATATCTTTGAGCAGCATAGCTTTAGACATCTTCTGATTTGCCTGTATTAAAGTATATGAATTCAGATACAGGTAATGTATATAAAAAAGAAAATCAAGGGTATAGCCATATAGAATAATATAAATTCTGACCTCTGGTTTGTTTTTAATGTTTTTAGCACGATGTGCATAATCTAAAGTGCTTAATGTTTCTTCTAAACAATGAGCAGATGGAGAAACAGTTGCAATGATGCAGGTTTTGGTCTTTCCACCAAGTGAGTCTCTTAACAGCCTTGTCAGCTTACTATCCCTACAGAAAATTACAGAAAACCCATTATAAATCTGGTAATTTTCCCTATGAATTTCTACTAGAAGTTAAGTTAACAGAAATATTATGAATACAAACCTGTATGGAACATGACCAGAATGCTCCACAAGTGCATTAATGACACGTCCCAATGTAAGCAAACTCTTGTTTATTTCTCCAGCCTCCCTTGCTCTACCCTACAATAAACAAAACATGATTTTTTGTAAAAAGAAAAACAAGAATTCAAGCATTTTGAAAGATAAAAGAATAAGATATAGTATCTGTTTCCTTACATCTCGGGCACCTGACCGGGAAATATTTTCTGACCCTGCCAAATCAACAAGATTAAGCTTCCCATATTTAATAAGTTCCTCACTTCCAACAGTTGCTTGTTTCACATGTACAGTTATTGTAAAAACTGAATGAGAACGACTGCTGTGTTTGTTTAACAAGGTGTCTGCTGTGCGTCTTTTGGCTGCACCTCGTTCCAGGAGGGTATATATGTCATTTGCACTGTATACAGCTTCTTCTTCCAAACCTCTTACAAGAACACAGCCTTTCCCATCTTCCATCAAGGAGATTGGCTTCTTTTGCCTCTCGTCTATAGCTCTGGTGTGGTCTTCAGGGGCAAGAAGGTCAACTATTTCTTCATTGTAAAGTTCTAAGAAAGTAACTTTCATGCTGTAATCAGCATTTTGAGACTCTAGTGTATCAAAGATTTGGCGAACTGCTCTTGGAATTACCCCTGCCTCAGCAGGTAAGTCTCCACCCTTATTTCTCATCCCTCCTTCCATTGTGTATGTTTTACCAGTACCAGTTTGACCATATGCAAAAACTGTGCAATTGAAGCCCTCAAGCACTTCATTTACAATAGGAAAGATTGCTTGGTCGTATATTGATCTCTGTTGTGCTTTGGGCCCGAAAACCTTTAAAAAGGAGTAAGAATTAGATAGCTTTTTGTATCACATTGATGGTAATTATGGATTCAGGGATGTACCTTGTCAAAGGTGAAGAGTTTGTCTACTTGTTTGTTGGCGACATTTTGCAATATTGCTACCTCTCTTTTGTGTTCGTTGCATGTTATCACCTTTGGTACGTTGCACTTTTGTTCTTCCTCGCTTAAGGGCCTGTGAATACATGAACAAGCCAAGCCTTGAAACAAAGCCTAAGAATAGTTGATGAAATGTATGTGTACAAACCCTAGTTTGAATCGAGCACTACAATCCAATTCAAAGCCCCTCAGATCATGACAGCCAATTAACATAACCTAAACGCACATGAAATTAAATACCTAACTAGAAATCGAAAGAAAATGAAGAAAGTGTACCTGCATCTGAGCAAAACTTGGATGTTAACTTCACCACGATCTTTCTCAACTTTACTAGAATTCCAATCGATACCTCTAGATTCCGGACGCCTCCGTTCGGGTCTAGGAGTAAGAAACGGCATCGGAGTGGCTACCATTCCAACTCCCGCTTTCCCATTATGATCCGGCGTCATTGACGTTGTGCTCCTTTTATACTCCATTCCCTAAAATAAGTTTTATTGCCGATCAAGATCCCAAAACAACAAGAACGCCAAATCAAAATCGAATGTTAGAATTTTTACCTGTGCTTGAACAAGAAGAGTTGATCAAGATCGAAAATTGTTGGATGGAACGACTGCTTTCACAAAGTTGAGATTTGATTTTTGTTTGATAGGTTGAAAATGTGTTTGGCGAGAGAGAACAGAGTGTGGAGGATTTGAGTTTTGCTAACGGCTACAATGAGTGTGTATATATTTGACGAATTGGGGGGTCCATCTCCGCTTCGTACAAAATTCAAATATTAAAACGAGGCGCCTCCCGTATACGACGAACTACCTCGGGCCGGGTCTGTTTTACGAAGGTTTTTTTACCCATTTTCTTTTTATTCTTTAGAGTAAATTACACGAATAGTCCCTATTGTTTGAGGTAATTTGTGTGTTTAGTCCTTAACTTATTTTTTTAACTCGTAAGATCTCTTTTGTTTGTTTTTAGTAAACGTTTGGTCACACCATCGTCGTCTCCGTCTCCGTCACCATCACCTTCATCTTTGTGACTGTTTCTTTTCCTAAAAACCTTCTTCTCAGATTTACTCCATCTCAAATCTACACATACATTGTTACTACATGTTCGTCTGAAATCTTGTTCGTTGAAGCTTGCAGATCTAGAAGTGGTGGTTCGATGGACTATCAGATCGGGAGACGATCAGACGAAGGTGGTAGTTCGTCAAAGATCATAGATCTGGAGGATGATGTGTATCATTTTGTCTCAGAGGTGAGTTGCTTTGAACCTTCATCATCTTAGGGTTGGAACATCACCACCTTCACTGTATCTAGGTTTTGATCTGAGGTTTCTTTTACACCATCGCCTAGGGTTTCAAGTTTGGTTTGGTTAGGTGGTGATAGATGGTCGTTTCTAGTTGTAGTCGACTAGCGGTTGTTCATGATGTGTTAGCGGTGATAGGTGGAGGCACCGGAGGTGGATGGTGGCATGAGGTGGGAGAGAAATAAGAGCGACATATGGTGGCTTTATGGTAGTGGTTGTCGGAGTTGAGAAGAAAAGAAGATAAGAGATATAATAATTGTGGTGGTAGTGTATATTTAGTTAAACAAGTTTTTAACAGATTGCTAATTAATAATTAATAAACAAATCAAAAAAGAGATAAACAAGGGTAAAATGGTTTTTTATGTGCGGATGGACTAAGCATGTAAAAAAAACAACCCCAATGACGATCCGAGTTAATTTTTGAAAATAAAAACTAAACGGGCTTTCTGGCATGCGCACGATGGACAATTGGTGTGATTTACCCTTAAAATTTAATTATATCAATAACCATTAAGTGTTTAAGTTGGTGTATCAAATATTATAATTGTTTTAAATATACGATAAGATAAAAACATATTAAACTTATATTATTTAAGTCTTATCCATTTTGCAGATTATGTATATAAAAGGAATTGGAGTAAATTACATGAATCATCTCTCATACAAGTGCTAAAAAACACGTTTATTTCCTATTTTCAAAAATTAACTTAGATCGTCCTTGTTTGTTTAAAAGTTGCATCCTTCATCCCTCGTTAGTTTAAATATGCATGTTTCATCCTTTACGAGACATGAAAATATTATATTGCCCTTATTTATTCTCTTTTTTTTATTTTGTTTTTAACTTTTGTTTTTTTATTAATTATAATATTTAAAAAATGAAGTAGGCCCCTCTCTATTGTCTTTTTAAAAATTCTTGATTTTTTATTAATTATAATATTAAATCTTGAATTTTTTATTAATTATAATTCTTGATTTTTTTTTTAAATAAAATTCCACGTCTTCTCCTCACATCTCCTCTGTCTCCATCATTTGTCACCATCATCTCCCTCCATTGCTCTCCGACAATGAACACGACCAAGAACTAGTGCTTAGTTGTTCTTTCTTCCTACCACCATATCAAGTGAGACTAGAGACCTTTATCTTTGATTTATTTTGTTCTCTTTCGACCTGAAAATATTTTTCTTCAATTTATATACCTTTAGAGTAAATTACATTTTGGTCCTTATGGTTTGTTGATCTTTTGGTAGTAATTTCCATTAATATGCATGTTGGGGTTGTGATGGTGTTGTTATGCATCTAACTTCCCTAAGCATTGGTTTTTGGTAAAGGGTGGTCCCTTTTATTCCAATCTTGCAAATCTGAGCCTCTTATATTATCCAAATTTCCACTATATTTTTCAAGGTAATATCTTAATTTGTAATGTAAAGCACTCCACACAAATAAGATGAGGCAATTTCGAAAAAGGAGATGTGGTTTCTGGTGGATTCTTTTCATCTCATAATCCTAGTAGCCACTACCAACCAACAAAGCAAATTTCGTCGGGATTCCAGTCAGGGAATTATAGATCTAGAAGGCGACAATGTGTAATACATGGGTTGATTCAAGGTTTTCTTGGAGCTCGCAACGAACAACATTGGAGGCATGAAGGGGACAACGATGGTACTTTGAAGGGGACGACGACCGCCTCTCCCTTATCGTGCATCTCTCCATCTTTCTTCCCCCCCCCCCCTCTATCGGTATCACATATGTACACACACATGGACTTTTGACCTGTTCCAATGACACTGGTGGAGAGGAGATGTCTTTGGAGTCGTCGAAGACGAAATGAAGAAGAAATAAGGGGGAGAAACGACACGTTTAGGCTATGAGGAGTGGTGTCGCATGCTAAAGAGATGTTAAGACATGTTATATCATATTTTTTTCTTCCACCTAATCTTTTGTCATAGAAAATATATACACTTGGATTTTGAGAAAAAAAAGTAAAACAAAAATGAAAAAAAAAAGATAACCAATCACAGCCTTTTGATTTTAGAAAAAAAAAAAAAAAAAAGCAAATACAAAAGGACCAACGACAGTCAACTCCAAAGAATCTTTTCTTCTCTCACTTCTCGATAGCGAGCTCTTCTTAGCACATTGCTTAACATAGAGAATGGGATAGTGTTTTGTTCATGCCAAGCTTTTGGCGAGTGGGCTTGGCGCCCCCCCTCCTTTTAGCCTTAGGGGAGTAAGGGTTAAATGCCTATCTTTCCTAATAAATGAAAATGTTATTGCCACTTGTGATTCTCTTATTTATTTGGCCACATGTCATTTTGTCATAATTTTAAAATATATATATTTTCCACTTGTCAATTACTTCATTATTCATTTCCACTATATCATTAATTTAGTTTCCATAAATTAAATCTACTATAATAACTATTAATTTCAAATTTCAAATTTCAATTTTCAATTTCAATTTCAATTTCAAATAAATTTACACTTTAAACATTTGTATTTAACATTTTATTATAATAAATCGTTTACTACACGGGTCTAACAATTAAACACATAATTTTAATTAATTTATTTTTTGCATGTTTTTTTTCATAATTGTCACTAATTACATATTTCATATTTCAAATTCAAATAAACTTTTCATTTAATCGCTCCTGTTTAACATTATGTTTTAATTAACCCGTATAATATACGAGTTTCACAACTAGTTTTTTTTAATAACTCAAGGCAATAAATAATTACTTTTTATAATAAAGAAATTAATAAATAACAAATAAATATAGAGAAATCAAAAAAAGAAATAAATAAGGGGAAATTTGTCTTTTTATGTTCAGAGGGATGAAACGTGTAAATTTTAACGAAACGAGGATCGGTCCGATTTAAATTTTGAAATTACGGCCTGAACATATATTTTGACATCTGGACGAGGGACGATTCATGTAATTTACTCAAAGAATTGATTTAATATTATTTTAATTATTATAATTATTATGGTCAACTACGTAGGGAGTGACTCTCTCATTTGAGAGGTCATGAGTTTAAGTCTCGCTTGAAACATATGTTGTGATAGTTAGGAGTATATTAGTTAGTCGTTTTAAAAAATTGATTTAAATAAATGTTTTTTTTATCAAATCATTTCATCTCAATAAAATCTAGCTAAAGGTTATAATTATATATTAAGTTTAATTTTGAACCCCATTAGTGAACAATACTTGCATCCTGGTGGATTTTTTTTTCTTTTTTGTGTTGTGGGTTTACTTTTATTTTTTTAATCATCGCCGCTTGATTTCTATTCCTATTGATACGTGTAGTTCCACCGTTTTCTTGACTAATCCCTTCCATCCATATTTACTACCTACACCGATCAATACTTATAGATTTTTCTGATTTTTCTTCATCTGATTTCTTCTACTTCATTTTAGTTCTTCACCGACTCTTTTTTTTTCCCTCCATCCACCGCCATTGTGGTTTCATGTTTCATCCAACTGCAGTAATCAATCGGCTCTTTTCGTCTAGTAATATATTTGCTCTTTTTGTCCGGAGACCATTGATATTCTCTCCCACGTCCACCATCGCTTGCTTTCTCCAGTCTAAGTTATATATATATTAGCTGTTTACCCGCGCCAAGCGACGGGTACAAAAAGTTTTTTTAGAAATTAATTTATACAAACGATTAATTTTTTTGCATCAATGGTTTACTATATCCTAACAGTTATCAATTAAAGTCATTCATAAAAATATGGATTTAAATTTTTTAAATTAATTTTTTTTCATAATTACAAATAATGACATAATAACAAATATGATTTAACTTAAAGGATCATTTAATAATTGAACTAAAAATATTGATATACAATTTGAATAAAATGTTATTGAGTTGATGAATACCCATGTCCAAACAAATGTGAAACCATCTCTATTATCTCTTTAGCTAAATCTCGATTTTTTAAGGCCATAATATTTATAAAATATAAATGTCTGCACAATCCATACATAATAATACATGGAACAAAAACCAAAATATGCAAAAGGAAACTAACTATATACACTCTAAATAAAAAACAACTTCAAAATTTGGCACCATGAAGATTGAAACGTATGGATGAGAGCTGCATCCACTGCCAAATGACATCAAACGACACTCATTAAAAAAATTTAAAAGAAATCAAATGTATAAATAGAAGAAAAACTCAAATAAAAAATAAAGAAAACAAACACCACTTTCAACATATTTACAAAATGAATATCTGCACATTTTCCAATGGTGTGATACTGGTAACAGATTTGTTCCAACGGGAATAGAAGAAGTTCAGAACTTCTGATAAGAATCTGTAGGAAGTTGAATATTTCCATTGGTATTTGCACAAAGATAATATTATGTAATTAATAGTTTCGACAACATAATAACCCAATTCAAAGATGATACATATATTTGTTTCAAAATTTTGTAAACTACAATTTGTAAGGATAGAACCTGAGTGGTGTGAAAAGTAAGTTCATATTTCTTGCATTTAATCCAAATTAAGCAATAAATAGCAGCATACTTTTCATAAATTTGTTTATTATACAACCATACTTTCACTTTATTCCATTTAACCCAAATTAAGTGAATAGATTTAACCGACAAATCAAATAAAAGGCAGAAAGCATACAAAACATATGTATATCTTGATTTTTGTTCTTCATTTTAGAAATTAAAAAAAAATCAATCCGAAAGCAAACAACAAAATCCAAAACCTGATAAAATCAAATGAAAAAATAGATGTGAATAAGCTTACAGACTAAACTCTTGGACTAATTACTCATACATTATATCCATTCCCATGTTCTATTTGTGCATGACATCCAACAATTTGTATCTTTTGGGCTAATGACAAACCTTTTTACTTTTGTTTCTAGGTGTCTTGTCCTTGGTTATCAAAATAATTTTAGTGAAGTTACAAAAGAAGTGAATATGTTTTAATTAAACCATCTTGTGTAACCTATAACGATGGCTCTACTGTCTTGGAATATGGCCCCACTCACATGTTTCAGCAAAAGCCCAAATCAAAACAATAGACAACCCCACAAAATCAAATAAACTAATAATTTCATTTTTTTGAATAACCACATAACCATTTAATTTATAAAATAGGTTTTTAAAATAACCAAAAAATCGCAAGTATTAGGCCTCCTAAATAAACTCATTAGAGCTTACCATTCTTGCAGTTCCTCCACGAAATAAGTTGAATATTTGATGTAAAAAGCCTAACCTGAAACAGATTATTATTAAAAAAAAAAGTAATTGGATATCAATGATTCTACAAACAGATCAAAACATAAGAAATACAAAATCTTAACATAGGCCAAACAAAAAACTATCTTTGATTTTGTAAAACAAACGTTTGTAAGAAATTATGCTTAAATAAAAGATGTATAACAAATTCATATCACTTTTCAAGAGACTTTTTAAGTACACACTTTCCCAGAGCTTCATCACCATATTAGAGCATCTCTAGTGCTAGAAATCATTCAAACCAAACACCTTTGCTTGTTTCGAGGGGAAGGGTGTGAGGATGTCTGTGGTGGGAAACAAATAAACACCATGCATATATAAAACCTTCAACTTGAACATGACGGCCATCCAAAAAGTAAATTTTTAAGATTCAAACAAAATAATTTCAACCACAATGTGGGGGAATCAAAGAAATAAAAGCTTTAACCAAAAATGGTTCAAGAAAAAAAAAAATCAAATCTGAGAAATTGGCTGACATTGCCATGTTTTTAGAGATAGAAAGAGGAGGATAAAAAAGAGCAAATGAAAAAGTATGTCGTGTAGCTATCCTTAGATTTTCATTCGAGGGTCAAGCTTTGATAAGGTTCAACAGAGAAGAAAGATAAATCAAACACAAAATACTGTTACAACACCAAAAAACAGAAAAAGAATGCTGATATAAAACAGAAACATACCAAATGTGAAGCAATTCGAAGCTTCTGAGGAACACTTGACATCTTTTCCACCGTCATTTTCATGTTTATGTAACAAAGTATTGAAATCTTTTCCTTTAGAACTTGGATTAAGCGGAAACCTAGAGAGGAAAATAAGGACAAAGTTTTAAATCAGAAAAAAGCAAAGGGTGTAATCAGAAGCTTTATGTAAAAGTATACCTGGACGACGTTGACTTAAGGGCTCCAAAATATGGGCGCATATGATCTGTAATGAGTGGTTGCAATCAATGATTGAGAGGGAGAGAATAAGGATGGAGAGAAAGTGACAGGGATAGAGTAGTGGCGGCGATGGTGTAGTAGTTGTTCGACTTTAAGATGTAAGGTACTGGTGTGGTGATGGAATAACAACAACTACTATGTTTTTTCTGATCAGGGAACAACTGCCCTTGCCTCCTCAACAAATCAGCTTGATGACATTCAACATTTTGGGGATGTTTCCCTTGATGATAATATCTGTACAAATATGGGATGCAGCTAATCCAAGCTATTGTCTACATGCACTCACTGGACATACCTCACATGTTATGTCCCTAAAAGATCATTAGGTTCAAATGGAAACCCTAGAAACAGAAGATTGGAGACAGAACAATACAAAAATGTATTATATCTGTAACATCCGGATTTTACCAGGTATCTTGTAAATTTGATCTTGTTGTATTGTGAGGGGGACTCGGCGAGTTGGAGCTCAGACTCGCCGAGTAGGGACGCGGATTTGGACATTGGTGCGCGCCTGGACTCGGCGAGTCCAGGATATGGACTCGGCGAGTCTGCGCTGTGTAATGAAACCCTAAATTTCTGGGTTTGAGGCCTATTTAAAGGGCCTTATGGCCGTCATTTGTGCTCACCCAACCCTCAGTGAGAGACCCTTGTGTTCTTGAGGGATTTGTGAAGAGAAAGGAGCATTTCTTGACCTTGTGTGTGTTATTTAGCAAGAAGAAGGAGACTCTAGGCAAGAGGAAGCAAAGGAGGTTGCCATTTCGTGGATTTGGAGCTTAGATCATCCATCTAGAGGTATGATCTCGGACTATTTTCTGTTTGGTGAAGCATTATGCGATTTAGGGCTTATGATGGTCATTTATGGGATGATTTGATGCCCAATGGTTCCCTCCTTGAGTTGAGGTTATGGATCTGGACCCATAGAGGTCCAGAGAGCCTCACTCATCCAGCTTTATGTGTGACAATGGAGTCTATGACCTTGTGTTGTGGTATTTGAGTCAAAAACATCATATATGGTCATATAGAGGTTGTATGTGCATCAAGATTGTAACTTTACGTGCTAAATGAGCTTGGAGGGACTGGATCTATGGATTAGTGGACTGGATCTGACCTTTAGAGCAAGATTGAGTCAGTGCATGGCACGGACTCACCGAGTCCGAAGAACAGACTCGGCGAGTAGCATGAATGTTGCCCGACCACACAGTGAGTGGCCTCGCCGAGTTGGAGAGGGTGGACTCAGTGAGTCAAGGGGGAGTCAGAATGGACAGGTGGACTGAGTCAAACTGGACTCGCCGAGTTGTTCTTGAGACTCGGCGAGTTGAGTCGTGGTGGCCCCACAACTCGTGCCAGGTGGAACTCGTCGAGTTGAGTGAATGCTCGACGTGTCAGGGGAGGATTCCAGGAAATTGGTGTATACGCTCAGACTTGCCGAGTCGCTATAGTGCACTCGCCGAGTCCGATCAAAGTTGACCGTTGACCGTTGACCTAGATTGACTTGTTATAGTGTGGTCAACCCTAGTTGGGGAAAGTGTTAATTAGAGATGTATTGTGCTATAGGGGGACTACAGCTCGGCAGATCGAGTGATTAGCGATTTCAGGTTTACGATTTACCGAGAGACGCGAGGTGAGTCTTCTCACTATACTTTACCTTGAGTAGGTAACCAGAGTTATGTGATAGAGTATTTGTATGCTATGTATGTTATGTGTTGTACTGCATTATTTCTATGTGATTTATGTGGTGCATGTTTATCAGAGCTAGAACCTGAGGGTTCACAGAGTTTGGGTGCACGGACCCACAGAGTTATAGCCTAGAGTGGCTAGTATGTGTTACATGTGGTATTTTGGGGAACTCACTAAGCCTTGTGCTTACAGTGTTTGATGTTATTGTTTCAGGTACTAGTGACGACTGCGGGAAGGCGTCGGCTTGATCCGTACACACACACACGTTCGGAGTTTGATATTATGATCTTGGGATTTTGTATTGTCATGTTTGGGATAATTTAAATGGTTGTTTAATGAATATCAAAGGAATTATGTTTTATAAAAATTGAAAAATTTGTTTTGAAATTTTCGGTGTTACAAATTGGTATCAGAGCCTTGGTTTGAGGGATTCGGGTACACCTTCGGGGGTATTTGAACTCAAACTGAGGAATTGAAGAGATATTTTCAAAATAAAACCAAAATTTTCTAAGAGTAAAAGATTTTCCAGGAAGAAACGTGTGTACGATCAGCCAGCGCCCGAACGGTGAATTCCCAAAATACCTTAATATTACGTGATAATTATCATTAATGTGATGTGTTTGCATGCTAGAGTAGGCTAGGTATTGCTGATAGGACTAGAATGGCCTGTTTTGTGATGCCTTAGCCTAAGGAAGGGTGAGCTGCTATGAGATGCTGAGAGTAATTAGGTAGCAGCTAGGGCTTTGTGTGAGACCTGTTACAAAGTGATTTAAGTATAATAGAGTACTTGGGGATTAGGATCCGAAGAGGAAGATTTGGGGTGTGTACCGAGACGGTGCGGACAGTAGTATTGGGCCCGTACTACTGAAAGCACCGGTGCGGTACACAGTCCAAATAAGAATCTTGGGATACCAAGAATCAAGGAGGGGTGGATTGTCGAATGTAAGAGTGTTCGAGTGAATTCTAATTATCGCATGTTGTATTTCAGAGGTTGATCATGGTGAGGACACGTCATATGCCAGAGGATGCCGGAGCTAGTGATGAGGAGATTCGACAGATCATTCATGAGGAGGTGGCTGCGGTCATCAGAGCTGAGATACCAGAGATGTTCGGGTCTATTAAGACCGCGTTGATTGAGACATTTGACGAGCGCTATGCCGCTCTTTCTGAGGCTGCGGTTGCAGCGGCTACCGCAGCGATTGTTGCGGCAAGGCCCCAGGGAGGTGATGCGTCATTGTTTAGGGAGTTCAGCAACACCAAGCCACTAGAGTTTGATGGTACGCAGGATCTGGTGGCAGCTATGAGGTGGATATCTGATATGGAGGGATGCTTCTTCACTTGCTCGTCCCCTGAGCATTTGAAGGTTCGGTTCGCGCTGAACCAGCTTCGCTTGGGAGCGAAGGACTGGTGGAAGTTTGTGACGGCGCACTTCACACCGACTGAGCTTTCGGCAGTGACCTGGGAGAGGTTCACTACCATGTTCCGAGATGAGTACGTTCCTCAGGTGGAGAGGGAGCGTCTGGCACAGGAGTTTCTGACCCTCAAGCAGGGTACCGAGTCAGTTACAGCGATTACGAGGATGTTTCATGAGAGGGCGATGTTCTGCCCTGAGCACGTGTCCACTGAGCAGGCACGTATGAGCCGTTACCTGAGCATTCTGAGACGGGATATTCGGGAGTTCGCTGCGAACTCCTCGTATCGGACATTTACCGAGCTTCAGGCAAATGCTCGGAAGAGGGAGATTGAGCTTGAGACTCAGGCTAGGGAGGAGGCGGAGTCTCTGGGGAGGGATCGGCGGCTGGCACAGTCCCAGCCGGCAGCCAAGCGGGCCAAGCCCACTGATCCCAGACCCGGGAGCCAGAAGGGCCGCACTTGTGGAAAGTGCGGCAAGGGTCACGATGGAGTCTGTCGAGCAGGGTCTTGCTACAAATGTGGCAAGGAGGGGCATATGGCCAAGGACTGCCCCAAGGGATTTGCAGTGTGCTTCCACTGCAACCAGACCGGACACCGGAAGGCGGAGTGTCCACTGCTGCGCGGAGCATCTCAGGGGTCTGCTCCCGCCGCCATCAGAGCTACTGTTACAGAGAGTCGGCCCGTGAAGGCCGAGGCACCGAGGGCTCGGGGGAGAGCCTTTCAGCTGACTGCGGAAGAGGTCCGCGCTGCTCCCGACGTTGTGGCTGGTACGTTTCCTTTTTATTATTTATTTATGGTGTTTAGATATTATGCTTATATTATGCTATGCATAGGTACCTTCCTTGTGAATTCTGTACCTGCTTTAGTGTTATTTGACTCGGGTGCGAGTCGATCTTTTGTATCTTTGGCATTTAGTCAGCGTATCAGTGTTAGTCGTGGGGCACTGAGTCGGCCCCTGCGGGTTTCCATAGCCGCCGACAGAGTGATTTGTGCCACAGAGGTCCTCCGGGGATGTGTATTGGAGATTTTTGGGGTTGAGTTCCCGATCGACCTGATTCCTATTGCGATGGGTGATGTCTGTGTTATAGTGGGCATGGACTGGTTGAACCGATTCGGTGCGGTTATCGATTGCGAGCGTCAGCTGGTGACTATACGAGATCCTAGTGGGGGAGTTCTTTCGGTTTACGGCAAGGGTACATGTTCTGGATCGGCCTTTTGTTCGGCTGCTAGGGCGATGTAGTGTTTACAGCAGGGCTGTAAGGGTTTTGTGGCGTATGTGATGGATACGCGAGTGATCTCCGAGAGACCGAGTTCAGTGGATGAAGTTCCGGTGGTGCGTAAGTTTCCAGATGTCTTTCCCGAAGAGTTACCAGGTGTGCCCCCCGTGAGGCAAGTGGAGTTTGGTATCGATTTGGTTCCGGGAGCCGCACCTATCGCTAAGGTGCCGTATCGCCTTGCGCCTCCAGAGATGCAAGAGTTATCATCGCAACTTCAGGAGTTGCTGGGGAAGGGGTTTATTCGGCCGAGTAGCTCGCCGTGGGGAGCACCCATCCTGTTTGTGAAGAAGAAAGATGGCTCGCATCGCATGTGTATTGATTATCGGGAATTGAATAAGCTGACGGTCAAGAACCGTTACCCGTTACCGAGGATCGACGATTTATTCGATCAGTTACAGGGAGCATCTTGGTTCTCCAAGATTGATTTGAGGTCGGGCTATCATCAGGTGAGAGTGCGGGACGAGGACGTCCAGAAGACAGCATTCAGGACGCGTTATGGGCATTATGAGTTTGTGGTGATACCTTTTGGGCTCACCAATGCCCCGGCTGTGTTCATGGACCTCATGAACAGGGTATGTCGGCCGATGTTGGATCGGTCGGTGATTGTGTTCATTGATGATATTCTGGTATATTCGAGATCTAGAGAGCAACACGAGGAGCATTTGAGGGAGGTTCTTGGAGTTTTGAGATCGGAGGAACTTTATGCAAAGTTTTCCAAGTGCGATTTCTAGTTGCGGGAGGTCCAGTTTTTGGGACATCTCGTTAACCAGAAGGGGATATTGGTCGATCCGGCCAAGGTTGACGCAGTGATGAGGTGGGAGGTGCCAAGGTCACCTTCTGAGATCCAGAGTTTCCTTGGGTTGGCAGGGTATTATCGGAGGTTTATTAAGGATTTCTCCAAGATTGCGGTTCCACTCACCATATTGACCCGGAAGGGTGTTACATTTTTATGGGGTCCCGAGTAGCAGACCTCCTTTGAGACGCTTCGCCAGAGGTTGTGTGAAGCTCCGGTATTAGCTCTTCCGGAGGGGATGGAAGGTTTTGTGGTATTCTGTGATGCATCGATTTTAGGACTGGGAACGGTACTGATGCAGAAGGGACATGTGATAGCTTATGCATCGAGGCAGTTGAAGCCTCACGAGACGAGGTACCCCACACATGATTTGGAGTTGGGGGCAGTGGTGTTCGCCCTCAAGATTTGGCGGCACTACTTGTATGGGGTTCGTTGTACGATTTACACGGACCATAAGAGCTTGAAGTACTTGATGGATCAGCCTAACCTAAATATGCGGCAGAGAAGATGGTTAGATGTGGTCAAGGATTATGATTGCAAGATCTTGTACCACCCGGGCAAGGCTAATGTGGTAGCCGACGCATTGAGCTGCAGGGCGGAGAGTACCCCACTGCGAGATGTATGTTTGAGATTGACCGTGATAGTCTGTTTTTTATCCGGTTGGATATGAACTTTGGTACATTTTGTTAATTATTTGATGTGGCTTCAAATTTAGGTGAAGGAACATGTGGTTGACACGAAAAATGATTACAATGAAGTTGAATGTTCACATTAATAGCACGGCATCAAGATGTCGTCATTACAAAGGCCTATGAATGGCAATCCCTGTTGGTGGAATTGAAAAAAATTCTAATTTGCATATGTTGTCAAACGGTCAACGACTTCTCTAATTATCCAAATTTCTCATAAGATCAACTCCCCCAGTTCGTTGCATTTCTCTACTAGGTGTATTATATAAATGTAATATTAAAAAAAAAAAATTAACCAAAAAATTATATCGATATTGATATTTATTTGTAGATGATATAATTTATAATATTTCCATACTTTTTTATAAACTGTTGATGCTATAACAATGTTCTATAACTTAAAATACTTAATCAGGTAATGGTTTAATATATATTAAAACTATTATACTAACCGATTAACATATATTAATGTTACTCAAAATTGATGGTTGGAAATTCCAAGATGTATGAAATTCCCTTTAAACATAAGTAATCATGAACTATTATTTAACATTTATTATAATTCATTATGTATTTTTTCTTATAATATAAGTACTATTTTATGGTATATTACATTTATCACATAACTTATCTCTTGTATTTTACCAAACAATAATTACTGTTAAATATTGCTTATAGACAAAGTGTTTATAAATAAGAGTAGTAGATTTGACAACTGAATTAAGTGAAAGATGCGAAAGTACAAATAAAAGTCTACAGTAGTTTAAAATACTTCAAATAAATATTTTCTAAATATTAATAACATGGTCATGATAAAAAAATATAGGCTTGATGTTTGCTTTTGAATGACAAGGCTTCTTTTCAGATGCAATTGACACAATATGCAAATTTACAAATATAGGGCTTTCATTTTTTTCAATGTTATAACTATGTCCTTCAATCTATATCTATGTATGTGATTAGATTGATTTCAGTCATTTTTATGTTCTTTTCACACAGCATGCTACAGGTATCTTATTAACGTCTAATACCCTCTACCAAGTTAATAAGTTGGATCCGCTAACAAGTTAAGTATGAATGCAGGTTAAAAAAAATGTGACAATGTAACACCCCGTTTATTAAGTAGATAAATAAATGAATTAATGGATGTATGGTAGCCCTAAAATAAATAATTATATTGCAAGGTGGTGGTCTTAGGAAGCCAACAAAGGCTATAAGTTGGATATTTCGGGGGTTAAAGTATAAATTCGAGATTTATTTTGTAAAGATTTTAGAAGACAGGGAATATTTGGTAAGTATTAGACCTAATATGAAAGGATTTATGAAAGTGGGGGTTAAAGAGTAAATTATGGACCTCATTTGACAATAATTGTAGAGGGAGGGGCTACTTAGTAAAATATGGGACTTTATTTGTAAGGGATTTCAGAAGATGGGGTTAAAAAGGTAAAATGTGGACTCATTTTGAAAGAGAAAGGGGAAGGAGGGACCAAACGTGTTATTATGGGATACATTTTTAAGTGATGAGGGTATATAAGACCTATCACCCCGTTCTAAACCCTAACCCTAAAAGAAGTTCCAGCCAAAGTTTAAAATCCTTGATGATTTTCATTTCTAAATTTAAAATCCTTGGGATACCCAATAAGGTTATAACATATCTCAATGGTATGTTCCTTCATACCATAGTTTTTGCATTGTAAATTTGAATTACCATGAAACTTGTTTCTTTTATGATCATTAACTTTTCTAATAAAGGCAGCGGAGGCTTTATGGAATTTTGGGCAATGGAACTACCTTTTTGATGCGACTCCTCACGTGAAACAATAAAAAATGCAGTTTTAACATAACGGAATGGTTCCATAAGCAATATATCGCTTTTAACTTGACTGAATGTATCATCCAAGCCAGATGAAAACTACATCAGTTTCATTAAATTTTATTGGTGATTAAAATGAGTTTGCTTTGTAATTTTCATTATAACATATCGCAATGGTATGTCCCTTCGGACCATAGTTTTTGCATTGTAAATTTGAATTACCATGAAACTTGTTTCTTTTATGATCATTAACTTTTCTAATAAAGGCATAGGCCAGAGGCTTTGTGGAATTTTGGGCAATGGAGCTACTCTTTTGATGTAATTCTTCACGTGAAACAATAGAAAAAGTAGTTTTATAAGGAAATGGTTCCATAAGCAATATATGTCTTTTAACTTGACTTGTTGTATCATCCAAGCTAGATAAAAAAACTACATCAGTTTCATTAAATTTGAATGGTTATTAAATTGAGCAAAGGCTTCATATGTACATTCAACTAAATTAAGAATACCATCAAACTCTTTCCATAAAGCATCAAGTTTACTATAATATTCAAATACAATTAAACCACTTTAAGTAAGAGAATTAAATTTTTGGTGAATATTAAAAACAACAGAACCATCAACTTTATGGTAAGTCTCATTTAACTCAGACCATATATCATAAGCAACTCCAGCACAAGCATGATTAGCATACAAAACTCAGAAAGTGAACCTAGAATCCAAGAACACACAACAACATTCACATGCTCCCATGTACGAATTTTAGTTTCATTTGCAGTTGGTTTATGTAAAGTTTTATCAATAAACCCTAACTTATTGTTGGTGATTTTAGTGTCACAATGTCATTTTAAGTAACTGGAACTAACATGTAAGCTAAGGGGCTTCATGATTTGTACTCTAATACATGTACGAGGTTGTGCAGAGTGCACACATGTATATGATCGAGTCAGAAGCCGGTTTGATGACTAGTCGGGGGTCCGGGGGCAGCGCCCCTTTGGCGGGGTATAGGGGCAGCACCCTGGCGGGGTCCAAGGGGCAGAGCCCCTGGCTGGGGGCCCGCTAGCGCCCCAAAACCTCACCGAATTTTGCATGTGGGAACTTAATGGAAAACTCAATTTCTTGAGGGTGATTATGGTAAAACTAACAAAACTCGTTAGTTTTGGTAACCCTAATCCGGATTAATATTACTGGCTTCCAATGCAACTAATAACAACCCAACCCTAATGAAACCCTAATTGTGTTTAGTATATAAACAACTATTATTTTCAGAAGGGGGTTACGTTCTTTAGCTCTCATTTTTCATCACACATTAACAGAACCTTTTAGCATATTGGCTTACGTTTTCTGTGCCTAGAAACGTAAGTGTCCACTTGGATTATCATAGACTAAATTTCTTGTAACCCAGGCATAAGGTAGAAATATCAGTTCGGAAAGTGATATCACGATCCAAGTTGGTATCCAGATCTCCACCACAAACCCTAATCTTCCCAACAACTTATACCTTTTAGAGCCCTAATAATAAAACTTCTCCATATTGTAAAGTTCTTAGTACCAGACGGTTTAAAAGAAATGATAAAAACAACACCATTATTAGAAGGATGTAAGAATAAGGGATCATCAAAATCATAATGATCTATATTCTTTGTTCCAGATCTAGATCCATGAGTTGGAGTTTCTCCAACCATGCCTAATACAACCTATGTGACAACCAGGCTGAGTTCCCTTGGGTAAACAGGCGTATGTACTAGATCAGATTCCATCCACCTTTCAAGGGGATGACAAGCTAATACAAACACAATATCAACAACTTTTTGTTATCAATACGTTGTAGAAATCACACCAACAAAAAACAAGACATCATAAAAACTCCCAAGATAAAACATGAACAAACAAGAGATAAAGCGTGTGATACTTACAATACTCCTCAAATACTAAAACCTTAACAAACAAGAGATAGAAGTGTGCGATACTTACAATACTCCTTAAATACGCTTTGCAAGTTAGGTCTATGAAGATCGATATACTTAACACTGAACGGAAACGACATTTAAATGCCATATATTACTAGGAAGCACTCAGATTGCACCATATGCGCTCTTGAGGTTGACCGTGGCTTAACGTTGGTCGTTAGAAGTAACAAGATGCTAGATCTAATGTTTAATCTCAAGCAACGACAATGTATGAGATGAAGTTCACAAAACAACAACGAATAACAACCAAAAACAACTCCGATTCAATCATGCAAAAAACGACACCGAGAGACACAATCAGAACACATATCAAGAAGAAGGCTCGATAAAAGATGAAACCCTAACTCGAAAAAGAGAAGAAAACCCTAACTCGACTCAAGTACAATCAGATGAACAAATAACAACGCATGACTTAAACCTGCTATAATATCATGTCAAACATTATAAACAAACTCAAACAACGAATTATCAAAACATCAACATATTTTCATGAAACTTACAACTGAAACCTCACCTACATAAAACTCTCACACTCAAATGAAGAACAAATACAAGACTCTGTTTAGATACTTAATTACGACACTGTAACACCGTAAATTTCAAGAAAAAAATTTCATTTAAAATAATCATTTTATTCTTAGAAACGCTTGTTTAAAATCTCATTCATAGTCGAATTACAAAACATAACTCCATTTTCACTTGCATAGAAAACCAGGATCCTCCAAAATATGACTCTTTCTCTGGTGTGTACAATCAAGCCGGTGCCGTCCCGTGATACTGAAAGAAACCTGAAAAAACCACACAAAACACTGTAAGCACGAAGCTTAGTGAGTTCCCCAAAATACCACACATAACACATATTAGCCACTCGAGGCTATAACTCTATGGGTCCGTGCACCCAAACTCTGTGAACCCTCAGGTTCTAACTCTGGGAACCTTCCGGTTCCAACTCTATAAACATGCACAGCATAAATCACATAGAAGTAATGCAGTACAACACGTCACGTACATATAGCATACAAATACTCTGATCGCATAACTCTGGTTACCTACTCGAGGTAAAGTATAGTGAGAAGACTCACCTGGCAAGCAGAAAGCAGATATCCCCACACTTAAATCTCAACTCGCCACCGCCTAACACGTAAGGCAAATACTCTCATGAATATAACTCTCGAGACTAGAATCAATCCTCTCATGGCACCCTCTTAAGGGTAAAAGACTATTTTACCCCTCTCTTGGCCCAAATGCCACATCGCTGACCAAACCCTAAAAGTCAACGGCCAACCCTTGGTCAAAATCAAAGTCCTCAGTCAAAGTCAACCCCTGACTGACCCTACTCGCCGAGTCAACCCTGTGACTCGTCGAGTTCCCATAATCAGAACTTCACTCAATCTGCGACCTAACTCGTCGAGTCACCCCGAGACTCGCCGAGTCCAACAACTCTGAGTCCACTCGCACACAACTCACCGAGTCATCCCTCGACTCACCGATTCTCGACTCAACCAGAGAATATCGGGACCCTTCGACAAGACTCGCCGAGTCCAAGAACAGACTCGCCAAGTCTAAGGCTATCATCAACCTACTCGCCGAGTTGTTCTTCCAACTCGCCGAGTCCCAGCTCATCTTCAAGCAACTCGTCAAGTACACCCATGTGACTCGCCGAGTACCACCGGTCTAAATCCATTCAGAAGCATTCCAGGCCACGCAACTGCTCCAAAACATAGGTCTAGCCTCCTACCACTCATCCATCACGTAAAGTGGCAAACTTTACGTGAATCCAAAGAGATCTAGGCCGTTTGCACATTGGGCTAGGGTTTGGGACATGTAAGCTTCACTAAACAGTCCAACACAGGGACTTTCATGCTCTCTGATTATTCTCCCTTCCAGATCTGAGGTAGCAACCTCAGATCTAACCTCTAGACTTCCCATTTCATCCATAGACAAATTCCCACAAACCCCAAAATGAAGAAACAACATAACAAGAGCCCAATAACGAGATATTACCTCTAAGAGATGCCCCAATTGCAATGTAATTCGAATCCAAGCAAAGCCCCTTGCTCCAAGCCTTCAATCTCCCAAAATTCCTTCAACAATTACTTCTCCAAGCTCCAATCCACTCAACAATGGTGCTTCTCCGCGATTTAGGGTTTTCTGGGGCTCAAGGGGTGATAAAGAGGTTAGGAGGAAAACATAATGATCTTTATATAAGGCTCAACCCCGAGAATTAGGGTTTTCTCCACTTAGCGCCTACTCGCCGAGTCCATCTCACTGACTCGCCGAGTCGGCTACTTAACACGCGACCAAGTCGCGACTCTACTCGCCGAGTCCATCCATGGACTCGCCGAGTCACTCTTTCACAACTTACTCTTTTAGCCCCTTCAACTCTACTCTTGATATTTCGGGATGTTACAATTCTCCCCCACTTAAATTAGGCTTCGTCCTTGAAGCCTACAGCAACTCAACTCCAGAAATGCTCCCACAACGTGCCACCTGGCCTTAATCGGACCAGGTCTCACGAGGCATACCCATCGAAACTCGAACACACTTTCCCTTTCCTTACGGTGTCCTGACCACTGTCTCGAACCGGGCACCGGATGTACCCTCTGATAACCACACTCAACGATCCGAGAATTACCCATGAAGCATCACTGCCCCAAATCTTAACAATCACTCGACCCATAAGGGTTAGAAGCCATGAACCATCGGATCCCCGATCCGAATCCCACTCTATCCAATCCGTGACGACAGAAAGACCCACTCTTCAATCCCAGAGCAAATCCCACGAGTCCTCTTCTTGCAATCACACACCCATGTCGCACCAACCTTTGGACTCTCGGGTTAGGAAAACCCGTCACACTGATGACATCTCTAACATCCCCAAGAGAAACCACCACTACGCACACAACCCTTGATCAGAATCAAGCTGGGAGTCCCAGACTCCATCCCTGCATCCATCCTGAGACTCTTGGCTCTACACCCGCGGAATCCCTTCCGCGTACTCAGTAGACATCCCATCATGATGTCATTCCATACCACTGTCACAGACACAATGTTCGACCACCATACTCCAAATCATCCATTCTCACTACAACTTCCACTTCCGCGAATCAACACTTTCCCCAGCAAATGAGGGTCCGACACTTCCTCCCATACAACAGCTCAAAGGGTGGCATACTAATGCACTAATGATGGTTGTTGATATAGGATAACTCAACCAAGGATAAATACGTGCCGCAACTCCCTCCGAAATCTAATACACATGCCCGAAGCATGTCTTTGAGCGTCTGAATCGTTCGCTCCCTCTGAGGTGTCATCAGACATCATCGTGATAAGCTCTAGCTCATTTCTCATATCCCTCTTCGAGACTGAGCACCAAGTCAGCTTTTGACTCCACAGCTGAGCCTCCAAAGGTCACCCATATCATGATCCAAATATCCCACTAACTTCCTCCCCGTGACCACTATCCTGGCCCCGTGACATGCAAGTCACAAAATTCTCTTTTCCTTATGCGAGAAAATACAATCCAACTGAGGATCGTCTCAACTCTGATCTTTGGTTTCTGCTGTGCATATCCCTTGCGCATCTCACCACATTTCCCGACAGAGACGGGGACCCCAGTCTCGCCCCCGGTCCAACATCCAGGCTCCAAAAACTCAATACTAGGGCTACTCAAGCCCAAAACTCTTCCACATCATACACTGATTGGAGAACATTCCATCATCACACTCTCTTGCCATCTAGTGAGTACTACGGCTCCCCGCGGTATCACAACACCCTCTGACTAGTGAGTACTACGGCTCCCCGCGGTATCACAACACCCTCTGACTAGTGAGTACTACGGCTCCCCTTAGTATCACAACACCCTCTGACTAGTGAGTACTACGGCTCCCCGCAGTATCACAACACCCTCTGACTAGTGAGTACTACGGCTCCCCGTAGTATCACAACACCCTCTGACCCCACTAGCTCGTGCTCCGCAGACTATCATAGGCGGCTACCCATACTCGTCTCGAATATTCATCACAGACTCTGGAGGCAATCGACATAACAGATGCCCACCCTTGCGAAAATCCACTCTCTCAAATAATCTCCCTGGATGCCCATACTCGAAGGGCTCTCACTAGATCCATAGATACCTGATATACCACAAGTCGTCTCAACTCAAGATTCGCGAGTAACTCCGAAATAAAGATTATCATACCCGGATACCTCGGAATACCCCAGCAGAACATCACAAAATCCTGCCACAACCACTGATCTCCTGCCCCAAGCATCATATAGACACAATAATACATTTCCTCTGAACCCCAGAAATAGATCGACATATATTTTTTTTTCCACATTGCAACTTTGGTGCATCCAATTTCTCAATTGGAATACGAGAAAACGCTAACGCTACGAAATACGCTGATAATTCTCCGAAACCCTTTTTCCCGCCGCTCAAAATCCAACAAGGATACGCATACCGACCCGGGAGTTGGCTGCCCAATCATTCTCTATCTACTTGCTCCAACACTGACCAATACCAGATTCCTGACCAATAAACACCTGTCGTGGAGACATTCATCCTTCTCAAACAAGTACTTCCCGCATTAACTCACTCTGACCCCTTTCCTCGATCACCGACATCTCTGGTCTCATGATTTCTTACCGCATATCTCTATACTCCACTTATAACTGCTCTTGACAAATCTCTGCTTTCTTACATACGACACCCGGTTCTCCCCCACTTAGGGTTCGAACCATCACCAAATAGCACACAACTATCCCATAACTATATTCTCTAGCAAAATCGCACCTGCCCCCGGAAAGTGCTACACAACGCCCAATAATCCCCCTTAAGGAAATGAATCGACCTCATATACTCTGAACCTCTGATGAACTCCTCAAGAACTTCTCGTCACGTCTGCCTCTAGTCGTTCCAAATCTCGTACCAATCTAGTACCAAACAACTCAACTGCTCAATAACATCCCTGGCTCATAGACTGAACCATAAAATCATCGTACCCCTCACCTCAACTCATCAACCAACGCTCCAACACCGAGATCATCCTAAGAACAGGTACCCACTCCCAAATTCAACACCCCATGGATAGAAAACTCTCTGCACCGCTGAACTCGACTGAACTCCCCACTGATACCACTACAATACCTCCTACTATACTCAAATAGGTGTAGTGTGGTCCTCAACTATCTTAGTCCCAACTGACTATCTGCTCATGATAAATCACTGCCTCGCGGCACACATGCTACCTGATACTCTGGTGGGAAATCATCATCAATGATGACCTGTAGGGTTTACCCCTAAACCCAAAACTAAAACATCATGCTTCTCATATTTTTCACACGAACATAATCAGTACCTCCCAGATCATAGGAGGTGACATCTCCTTCATCGATTGATCGCTCAACTCAGATCGAAACTCTCCCTTCTCACTGATTCCTTACTAAAATACTCTGAGGGGATCTCGATCTCCCTCTCAAGGGACACCTCTTCGAACTTACTCATGACCGGATAACCGGAGAACCACAAACATCATTCACTACGAACCATGGTACTCATTCCATGACATCTCTTCTCAATATGCCCCGGTGTATGGTACCCTAACCATAACATCACTCCCCAATCCGCTCCGATGTATGGTACCCGGACCATAACATCACTCCTCAATCCGCTCCGATGTATGGTACTCGAACCATAACATCACTCCTCACTCCGCTCCGATGTATGGTACTCGAACCATAACATCATTCCTCAATCCGCTCCGATGTATGGTACTCGAACCATAACATCACTCCTCACTCCGCTCCGATGTATGGTACTCGAACCATAACATCACTCCTCAATCCGCTCCGATGTATGGTACTCGAACCATAACATTACTCCTCAATCTGCTCTGATGTATGGTACCCGAACCATAACATCACTCCTCAATCTGCTCTGATGTATGGTACCCGAACCATAACATCACTCCTCAATCCGATCCTTAGAACCTTCAGAATACTCCCTGTATCAAGTATGGGTCCTCTGCTTTCAGTAGTACGGGCCCATACTACCTGCCACATCTACCCATACTTTCCACATGGACCATCCCATAGCTTTTAAGTAGCTGCTCGACCTGCTCTTTCACCAATCCCATCGTGCGTGCTCGCTCCCCAGCGAAATTCTCTACTCTACAAGTGCACTCATCTGGCTAGGGTTACTCCCTAGGCTCTTCCGTTGTCCTCCCACTTCTTTGCTATCAGATGCTGAAGAGCTCCTAATGATGCCAGCCATCTACCTCCTGAATATCGTCATATTCACTTGGTAGCTGACTCCCATCATCGAGAGTTCCACAAAGCACAAAGCAAGCAGCATTCGAGCATCGAAGAATACATAGGACTCCCTCTCTGTGATAACTCCACTTTCTCGGCTCATCCTCGAAAGTACCACCGAACTCTGTAACTCTACCCCTCATGGGTTCTAACTGGATACTCTCACTCATCACATACTCAAAAGCATAACACATATAACAACGAGTCCTAGGCTAAGGCATCACAAATCAGGCCACTCTAGTCCTAACATATGAAATACCTAGCCTGTCTCTAGCATGCAATAATATCTCATAAAGTGCATCATAAATATCTCATAACACAAAAGTAAGGGTATTTTGGGAAATCACCGTTCGGGCTCTAGCTGATTGTACACACTGCTCTTTCTTGCTTTCTCTTTGAACTCTTATTCACTTTTAGAAAATTATTTCCTTAAAAACTTTTCTTACTTCCTCAGTTTGAGTCCAAATTTACCCGAAGGCGCATCCGAATCCCTCAAACCAAGGCTCTGATACCAACTTGTAACACCGTAAATTTCAAGACAAAATTTTCATTTAAAATAATCATTTTATTCTTAGAAACGCTTGTTTAAAATCTCATTCATAGTCGAATTACAAAACATAACTCCATTTTCACTTGCATAGCAAACCATGATCCTCCAAAATATGACTCTTTCTCTGGTGTGTACAATCAAGCCGGTGCCGTCCCGTGATACTGAAAGAAACCTGAAAAAACCACACAAAACACTGTAAGCACGAAGCTTAGTGAGTTCCCCAAAATACCACACATAACACATATTAGCCACTCGAGGCTATAACTCTATGGGTCCGTGCACCCAAACTCTGTGAACCCTCAGGTTCTAACTCTGGGAACCTTCCGGTTCCAACTCTATAAACATGCACAGCATAAATCACATAGAAGTAATGCAGTACAACACATCACGTACATATAGCATACAAATACTCTGATCACATAACTCTGGTTACCTACTCGAGGTAAAGTATAGTGAGAAGACTCACCTGGCAAGCAGAAAGCAAATATCCCCACACTTAAATCTCAACTCGCCACCGCCTAACACGTAAGGCAAATACTCTCATGAATATAACTCTCGAGACTAGAATCAATCCTCTCATGGCACCCTCTTAAGGGTAAAAGACTATTTTACCCCTCTCTTGGCCCAAAGGCCACATCGCTGACCAAACCCTAAAAGTCAACGGCCAACCCTTGGTCAAAATCAAAGTCCTTAGTCAAAGTCAACCCCTGACTAACCCTACTCGCCGAGTCAACCCTGTGACTCGTCGAGTTCCCATAATCAGAACTTCACTCAATCCGCAACCTAACTCGCCGAGTCCAACAACTCTGAGTCCACTCGCACACAACTCACCGAGTCATCCCTCGACTCACCGATTCTCAACTCAACCAGAGAATATCGGGACCCTTCGACAAGACTCGCCGAGTCCAAGAACAGACTCGCCAAGTCTAAGGCTATCATCAACCTACTCGCCGAGTTGTTCTTCCAACTCGCCGAGTCCCAGCTCATCTTCAAGCAACTCGTTGAGTACACCCATGTGACTCGCCGAGTACCACCGGTCTGAATCCATTCAGAAGCATTCCAGGCCATGCAACTGCTCCAAAACATAGGTCTAGCCTCCTACCACTCATCCATCACGTAAAGTGGCAAACTTTACATGAATCCAAAGAGATCTAGGCCGTTTGCACATTGGGCTAGGGTTTGGGACATGTAAGCTTCACTAAACACTCCAACACAGGGACTTTCATGCTCTTTGATTCTTCTCCCTTCCAGATCTGAGGTAGCAACCTCAGATCTAACCTCTAGACTTCCCATTTCATCCATAGACAAATTCCCACAAACCCCAAAATGAAGAAACAACATAACAAGAGCCCAATAACGAGATATTACCTCTAAAAGATGCCCTAACTGCAATGTAATTCGAATCCAAGCAAAGCCCCTTGCTGCAAGCCTTCAATCTCCCAAAATTCCTTCAACAATTACTTCTCCAAGCTCCAATCCACTTAACAATGGTGCTTCCCCGCGATTTAGGGTTTTCTGGGGCTCAAGGGGTGATAAAGAGGCTGGAGGAAAACATAATGATCTTTATATAAGGCTCAACCCCGAGAATTAGGGTTTTCTCCACTCAGCGCCTACTTGCCGAGTCCATCTCACTGACTCGCCGAGTCGGCTACTTAACACGCGACCAAGTCGCGACTCTACTCGCCGAGTCCATCCATGGACTCGCCGAGTCACTCTTTCACAACTTACTCTTTTAGCCCCTTCAACTCTACTCTTGATATTTCGGGATGTTACAGACACAAAAAAGAAAACCCTAATTTAGACGAAGAAGACGAGAGAAAGAACGAAAACAAAAATATCTGGTGCAAAGTTGTGAGATGCGTACTATGAGCCTCCACAGTTGCAAACAAGAAATATATACTTCCGTTGCATTATCCGGTTCAAGTCCGGTTTAACTTGGATCCAAGCCCTGAACCATACCTGAAAATGAGTCCACATACCTATACAAACTTCCAAATAGTAAGCCACAATTATGAAGAAACACAAAATAACAAACTACACACTACACAAGAAATAACTCACAAAATACATCATAATAATTTTTACTTCTTACCTGATAATAAATGTTTCTAACAATATTAATCTTGAATAATATCCTTTGATATTTTAACACTTCCACGTCAACTCCACCTAAGTTACCAATGCAAAAAAAAGAAAAAAGAAAAAGAATAACGCCATTGTCCATTGACATGCCACAACAAGGGAGAAGATAGATGGGCTATTTGCCAAACTATCAATGACGTGCCATTGCCACATATGATGTCATTGTCTTTGCCACCCTCCACGTGGTATAGCCTTATCCAACTATATATGTTTCCTTGTTGACACTTCTATGATTCTATCCGAAATTATCTCGAAATAAAATGTATATGTTTGCTCAAACATATTATCAATAATAATGGTTGTCGATAAAGTGTTAAGTTTAATAGGGAATATTAGCTGGAGTTTAAGGAGAAATAACAATCGAGCAGGCCCAATTACTGGATATGGCCATTGCCTCATTGGACGGCAAGATGGGTCGCTAACTGTCGATACTCCAAAAAGATAAAAGAAAAAGAACTCTCGGTACTCACGTCACGTGCCGCTAAAGAGAGTAATCACGTGCCAACGCTTAACCATGGAGGTAAGATTTTAACTCAACCATGGTTACTTTCTGCCTCATCTCCATTGTTAGCTTTCTTTCTCCATCTCAATTAAATCTAGGGTTTCCTGCGAATCCCTCGATTTTTCACAAACGGATTTTTGCATTACTTCATGTGAATCGGGATATATTTCCAAAGCTTAATCTGGTAGATCGTGTTACGTGATGGAGACGCAGAGGATCTTGGAATTTCCTCACAAAAATATGGATAAGCGACCAAGGAAACGGCCACGATTGGCTTGGGACATGCCCGCACCTGTTCCTCCTCCCCCAAAGGTTCAAAATTTTACGATTCTAATATGTTCTTGATGATATTTGTGTCTTAATGTAATTGAGTTTGCTTATTGGGGATTCATTTTAGGAACCACTTTTACTGTGATTTGAAACAGTGAAAACGAGTTACTTGTGTGTTTTTGATCTTCAGACTTTTTTGCTTTTTGTTTGTAGAATATAGATCTTGTCCTCTCACCCAAAAAGAAAATATAGATCTTTCTGTAATTCAACAGATTAAGCCATAGAAAGTACTCAATTTGATTTTCATTTCATATCTTTTTAAGTTCTTAACTGCATCTGATGCATGACATCATCCAATTTCAAGAAATTTCGTATAAATATCAAATAAGGTAATTATGTTTTCAACACAAATTTTTTCTTCACATATAAACTCAGGGATTAAATCCAGTTAGTAAATCTGTTGCCTGATCATATGGATGAAGTGAGATATACATAGAATGATGTTCATCTTTGTGGAATAAGACTCATCCATGGATGAAGAACACCTTGATCTGTACATAAAAAGTTTTGAATAACATGAGGTTCCAATTGAATAAACAGATTTTGTATTAATCTTCATCTTTCGTAGCATATTCATACACATATACAAACTCTGGTATATTAGTACATATCATATATAGTTTACAATATCTCATTGTCACTCAGGTCCTCCCAGCTTTATACTGCAGACAGGATTTCATAAATGCAGCAGTCCCCAGTTTCTCTTACTCTTCAATATATTACAAAGGAATCCCTCACAATGGCTCTCCTCCATGGAGACCAGATGATAAAGAAGGCCACTACATTTTTGCTGTAGGAGAGAATATAACTCCTCGATGTAAGTCTCGTAAATTATAAATGGTAATTCATGTGCAAATCACATGCTAATATAATAATAATCGCCTTATTTCCGAATTGCAGATCGTATATTGAGCAAAATGGGTGAAGGTTAGCTATTTTGTTACATAAACCATAAATGTAAAGTATTAGTTTTTCTTGATTGACAAATGACAATAAGAATAACGAATATAATAGGTACTTTTGGGCAAGTTTTGGAGTGTTTGGACAACGAAAAGAAAGAGCCTGTAGCCATTAAAATTGTGCGCTCAATAAACAAATATCGTGAAGCTGCCATGATTGAGATTGATGTTTTACAGAAGCTTGCTAGGCATGATGTTGGTGGATCACGGTATGTATATACACATCTCCTCTCTTTCTTTTTCAAGAATTTAAAGTGGTTTTGGTGTAAGATTTATATTTATTTTTGCAGTTGTGTGCAAATACGGAATTGGTTTGACTATCGTAATCATATTTGTATTGTAAGTATTTATGAGATTCGATTAATTTCCAATTGCTTATGACACCACACCACCATGTTGTTGTCATATGCTTGGATTTATATTTTATAAAAAAAAAAAAACTTGGTCTTAACAGGTTTTTGAGAAGCTTGGTCCAAGTTTATACGATTTTCTCCGCAAAAACAACTACCGTTCATTTCCCATTGATCTTGTTCGCGAGTTTGCAAGACAACTTTTGGAATCTGTAGCATGTGTGTGATAAAAACTTGTACCATTTTTTATTTTTGTTTTCTTTCTTTCTATATCTTTCAGATGTTATATGTTTGGAACTTTGTAGTAATATGTTAATTACTTGTCCTTGTTCATGTAATCCATTGCTATTTGCTCTTTTTTTTTGAGTAATTTATTTTGGGTCTTTTCTTTGCAGTTATGCATGATCTACAACTTATACATACCGATTTAAAACCAGAAAACATTCTTCTGGTTTCTTCAGAGTATGTGAAGGTGCCAGATTATAAGGTATGTGGATGCATACTATAAAACGAAACATAATAAAATTGATTTTAATTTTTATTTGTACCTTGTTATATAATTCAGTTCCTGTCAAGATCCGGAAAAGATGGTTCTTACTTCAAGAATCTACCAAAAACAAGCGCCATTAAGCTCATTGATTTTGGGAGTACTACATTTGAAAACCAAGATCACAGCTATGTAGTCTCAACGCGCCATTATCGTGCCCCTGAGGTTATTTTAGGTAATTCACATCTTCTATCTCCTAAGTCCTATCCTTTTTTGATTTCCCATCTTTTAATACACAGGCCTTGGATGGAACTACCCATGTGATTTATGGAGTGTGGGTTGCATACTCGTTGAACTTTGCTCCGTAAGTCAAATCTTGTTGTGAAATTACCCTTTTGCCCTTTCTAATAATTTTTTGGTGTCTGTGGATTGTGAATAGGGTGAAGCTTTATTCCAGACGCATGAGAACTTGGAACATCTTGCTATGATGGAGAGGGTTTTAGGGCCACTTCCTCAACATATGATCATGAGAGCCGAGTAATATATATAGAATACATAAAATTAACTTATTAACTTATTGTTTATTATTAATTTTTCATGGACCATAAAATTAAAAAATGTTTTTACTTTTTTTTTTTTTTTATTTGGTAGCCGTCGGTCTGAGAAATATTTTAGAAGGGGTGGGCGATTAGATTGGCCTGAGGGTGCAACGTCAAGAGAAAGTATGAGGGCAGTGTGGAAACTCCCACGCCTTCAGGTATTATTATTAATTAATTAATTAAACTATATATGTATAAAAAATTATAAAATATAAGGATTTTGTATTGAAATGAATGCAGAACCTGGTGATGCAGCACGTGGATCACTCTGCTGGGGTGTTGATAGATCTGTTGCAGGGGCTCTTGCGATTTGACCCATCAGAGCGACTGAAAGCTAGGGAAGCCTTAAGGCATCCTTTCTTCACAAGAGATATTAGACGATATGGGTACTCTTTGTAATTGAAAATTTGAAAAAAAAAAGTTAATAGAAAAGTGCTTGATATTTTCCATAAAATCGAAGCTTTTTTTTTTTTATGGTGGTTTTATATGATATATCACCACAAAATTATCTGCTTTTGCCTTTGTGTTTGTGATTGTGTTTGTGTTTGCTTGTTTGAATGTTTGATATGTATATGTTGTTTCTACATCGATATAAGGTTTTGTGGTCACAGTTTGAATGATTTTGGTTCCACAGTTTATATTTTGTTGTGATCTTTTGGTTTCTTAGTCATTTTCTTCATTCTGCAAAGAACACACAAACAAAACCGAGGGAATTTAATGAAATGTCGACGAGAAAATGAGGGATCAAACGATATTTTCCTATTTTTATTTTCTTCACGAGGTGTTTTTTGGACACCCGTAATCGTTTAAAAGGCTACAATATTTATTGTTGATCCTCTAAAATTTTGTTGTGGTTAACTGAACATAATTTTGAAATTTATGATAAATCTCTTATTGTACTTGTTGCATTGGGCGTTCTTCCAAACTATTTGTTTTTTTTAATGGGTTTAATCCATCTTTTACGTTGGACAAAATTAATCTCTTTATAGTAGGAGGGAGTTTGGACCTTGTACTTGTATGGTTTTACCTTATGAACTATATTGATATCATGACTTCAAGAAATTCTTGATGTATACAATTAATCAATTTAAAAGATTTTAGAATTTGTTGGTCCATTGTTAGATAAATTGTCGTCATAAGTTTTTTTAAATCTCATATGATACTGAAAAAATGTTTATTTGTTAATTTATTAAGATTATATTTTCTAAATCGAGATCGATTTATATTTTTGAAGTGAACAATTTACATTTACATTTTGTAAAATAGTATTTTTCTAAAGAAAACTAGTTTTGTAAAGTATTTTCGTAAGAATTGAAGTTGTAAAAAGTTATAAACAAGTAACTTATATAGAAAGTTGTAATTATTATTATTACTATTTTCATTTTGTAGAAAAAAAAAAAAAACAATTGGATCAAATTAGTTAAAAAAAATATTAAACTTTCGAAAAACCGTAAAAAAATTGTTTGGGATGGACTTGGGTAGGCGGGCTTAAATCAAAGATATGGATAGGCGTGATGACCTATGTATAATGTAAATACAGTATAAGATAAACCCCTGGCCCCTGCCTCACATTTGGAGGCCATTGGTTGAACCTTTTCATTACTTTTTTTTTTTTTTTTGTCGTTTAATCGCAAGTTATTTTATTTCACATTTTTATACATAGAAAATAATTTTAAAAAATATAGAGTAATGGACAATAATAGAAAACATAGAAAAATAAAGATAGCATTGTTTTCTTCTCACGTCGCGTGTGATGTTCATGGTATGCGGTGGTGCCACTATGGTCTTATTGGTAAGCCAAATCACTAAAACTAGCTCAAAAATCATTTTGCTTCAAAAACACTCTAAAAAGTATTTATAAATGCTACCTAAAATAATTAGAATGTTAATAAAGCTACTCTTCACGGGTTTGTCCAATTATTATTATTTTAAATTCCTAAATTATATTTAAAGTTTAAAACCATTAACCATGTGATGACATGAGCCGGGTTTGTTATTATTAAACTAATCCGGTTCAAATTTTGGTTTTACTGACTTGGTGGGGGTCAAAATTGGACCCATTTCACGTGGGCTGGTGCCACATGGAAAGTCTGTGTTACCTAAAAATCCTCCTAATCTCTTTTAACCAATCAAATTCATCCTCTCACGTGGCAACTAGGACCCACAAATTGTACAGCCATCACACTAATTCTATATATTTAATTAATACTTTATTGTATAATATTATACTACTATTTAATCTCTATTATGGGTGTTTTGTTTTCTTTTGTCCTTTTTTAACTAGGGGAAATCTATAGTAACTCATGTTCTTTTCCATTCCTTAAAGAAACTCATCCAACTTTTTTTTTTATTTAAACTAAAAACAATACAAACATTTTTGTTCTTGTGCATGTCCTCAATATATAAAATCCAGATTAACCATATTTTGATATATATATATATATATATATATATATATATATATATATATATATATATATATATATATATAATACACACTCGTTATCATAACTTTTTCAAGAACTGCTCGGATCAAAGCCTACCCACTCTTCTGTCTTTCCTCTCTCTCTCTCTCTCTCTCTCTCTCTCTCTCTCCAACTTATAGAAGAAGAAGAAAAAGGGTTTTTAGATCATAAATATGGCTGATTCTTCTGCTTCATATATTCACATGGTGGGTTCTCTTCTTCCTTGTTCTTAACCTACGCATCAAGATTTTATTCAACCCCATGTCATCACACACACAAGGATATATACATGCATGTCAGTGATATTACATGTATATATCATTGTGATTTTAAAACCTTGGATACATGTCGTTTGATCCATATTAGATACTGTACATGAACATGTAACCATCATTTTTACTTTGCTAAATTGGACTCAAACCCCTAAACATTGAAAGGCGCATGGGTTGTAAGTTTTTGATTCATCTTTGAAGTAACTTAATCGTTTTCGGATTCCACCCTTTGTTTTTGAGTCATCCAATTTCATATTGATTTCTGAATATATATATATATATATATATATATATATATATATATATATATATATATATATATATATATATATGTGATTTTTTCGTTTTGATGTATTTTTGTAGGTGCATCGTTTGATAGAGGAGTGTTTAATATTCAATATGAGCAAAGAAGAATGCATGGAAGCCCTTTCTAAGCATGCAAACATCATGCCTGCCATTACTTCTACTGGTAATCAACTAATCATCATTTATTATGTTGCAAAACTAAAAAGATAGTAATTAATAAAAGAAACAATTGACATATTGATCATAAATTTTATAAGTAATATATTGTACAGCAGGTGAATACTTATAATATATTTAATCGCTGCAAATATTTTAAAATCATATTTGGATATTTTTTGGTGGATATACATCGTCTTTATTTTAGTTCTTGGGAGTATTATAAATATTTAATTGCAAATATTTTATTTTGGATGCTAGTATGGAAATCATAAGTTTTTGGAATATGGAATCAAAATAGTCTACGACTATAATAGATTGTTTACGGGATAAAAATATAACAAATTTGACATCATTTGTTGTTTTCTTTTTAAGATTTATGTTTTATAATCACATACTAATATTTTATAAAAGGAAGAAGAACAACAAAATCAACAAAGTTATAGTTTTTTAAAGATAATTTGAATATTGCTGCGAGTCTGAATATGATATTTTCCATATAGATTATAATAAAAATCCCCATATTATTATAAATCAAATTGAAAAACCGCCGTCCTCCACATGCAATGTCTTTTACTTCAATGTCTCTTTTTACCTTTTGGTTATAAACATGTTACATATGTTATGTGTATTTAGTGTGGTGTGAACTTGAAAAGGAGAATAAAGACTTCTTTGAGGCATACAAGAACACGAGGAAGGAGCATCAAACACAAATGGTTTCTTCTTCTAGCTCCCAAAAAGTTATTCCACCATAAGTGCTTTAAATTTATCACATGTACTTATCGTTTTAGAGTTTGAACTATTTTGATTGGATGAAATTATTTAGATTTAGTGATGCAATTAGATGCAAATCGTTTTTGGCTGTATTCAAAAGCTTGGAATAAATAGTCTTAAGGTGGTTGAGTAGTGAACCAAATGAGATTAATGAAACTCAAAAAAAAAAAAGTTTCATGTCCGGTTTTCACAAGCTTCAACTCTTGGATGTACTTAATTATGTCTTCCCAAAAAAATGTCTAGGCTTTTGTTGTCGATGTTAGTGTAAATATATTATTGTGTTGTACGTACTTGTGTATATCTTGGCATGTGTCCATGAAATTATATATCTATATATTGTGCAGAATGAGAAAAGATTATTCATGGATAATCATTAGATTAGAATGGTATCAGAGTGTGATAACTAATAATCTTTTCTCATTAAACACAATATATAGATATAATTACGTTGACATACTGGCAAATACATAATTAAGGGTTGGACCAGGGAGCGAGATTTACACTAATAATCAAGTCAATGAAGTTGGTTTATCGTCACAATAAAAACGTTTGGAATCTTGTTGAAAGAGGGTGGTAAGTGACATTTAGGATCTTGACTTTCTAACCAAAACTTGGGTTTATCCTCCTCACAATAAAAACGTTTAGGACTTTAACTTGGGAAAATGATTTAAAAAGATAATAATGTTTCAAAAACGTACAAAAAAACACAATTATTCTTTTTTTAGTGAAAAAAATACTATTAGTTAGCCGGTTAAAAGATTTATGGGAATATATGTGCCCTTACCCTTCGTTAGTTCCTCCAAAATCATGGGTTCCTTTCCTTCTCCTTAGTTCGTTCATCATTTCCACATAGGGATGACAAAAAAACCCGAACCCGATGGGGAAACCCGAAACCCGATCATTTCGGGTCGGGTAACGGGTTGTTATCGGGTTTTTTATCGGGTTCGGGGCAGGGAGTGGGTTATCGTCGCCTCGCCCCGCCCCGCCCCGATTATATATATATATATATATATATATAATATGTTCAAAAAAATTTGCTGTTAATTGTACACGTTCAAATATAAAATACTTATCGTGGACAATTTTTTTAGTTATTAACAATCTGGTGTTAATGATCATTTTTATATGTTTTGACGTATTAAACAAAACTTAAATCAAATAATTTTTTATATAACGTCCAGTTTATTTTATTAAAGTGATGCATCATGTTTTTAATTTAAAAGAGTTGCTAGAACATGTATATTTTATAAGACATTGGGGTACCCTAAAAGAGAATAAAGATTTCGTTATCAGTTGTTGTAAACCCGATAAGATACCCGAAACCCAATGGGGCGCCCCGATAAGATACCCGAAAGTTATCGGGGCGGGTTTGGGAATCTATGCCCTGCCCCGAACCCGCCCCATTGCCATTCCTATTTCCACAAAATCACCACAATGGATTCCAACTTGACAATCGAAGTAAATCACACAGGTTCTTTTGTCCCCAAACCGATTGTGTATTTCAATCCAGTAAAAGTGGTTGTTAGCAATATCGATTCAGTAGCATGAGTTTCATGGAGTTCATCTCGTATGTAAAGAAGTTGGTCAAGGATGGAAGAATCAATGTGTACTATTGTCTTCCACAACGTTCACTGAGAGATGGGTTAAGAGCCTTGGAAGATGAAAATCATTATGTTCGTTTCCTTGATGTTGGATATGAGAATGGGGGTACGATCAATTTGCACATTGATCACAGTCAGGAGACAGTTATGGAGTGGATTGAAGAAGAGATAGCTGAAGATGGATCGATAGATGGTAATACAGATGATGATGATGATGATGTAGACTCTGAGCTTTCAGATAATGAGTTTGTGGAGCATGAACCTGATGATGAAGTGATACAAATACAACCATCTGATGGTCATTTCATTAGAAGAAAATTTTTCAGACCTCCAAGAGTTGTAGATGATAAGAAAGATGTCAAAAAAGATCTTCATAAGTATCCAGTTCATGATCCTAACCAAAATGGGATACAATGGTTCCAGTCTTAGGTATGAAATTCTGTGATCGTTATGAACTTAAGCATTTGTTAAGCAATTATGCTGTTGCTAATGGGTATAAACTATGGTATGAAAAAAATGATTCAACTAGATTATTAGTTAGATGTTGCAAAGGTGAAGAGAAGTCTAAATGTCGTTTTAGGTTGTGGGCAACTTGGATAAGTAAAGAAAGATCATTTCATATTAAGTCCTTAATCTCTAAACACAACTGTTGTAGGGCATTTAGTTTAGGTGCAATGGTTACATATAGTTGGATTGGAAAACAGTTAATGGAAACAATAATAGATAATCCAAGAATAAGTTACAGGAAAATAGCAGCATCAGTCCTTAGAGATTTTAATCTAAAAGTTAGTTTTGGTCAGTGTAGAAATGCCAAAAAATTTACAATGGATGAGATAGAAGAGGGTTTGGTGGCACACTATGAAAAGCTTAGGAGTTATGGTTTGAAGCTATTGAGGACTAATCCAGGTTCCACAGTGAAATTGGATGTGGATATCATGCCTGATTCTACAGTCCATTTTTCAAAGATGTATATTTGCTTGAAGGTTGTGAAGGATGGTTGGATTGAGGGGTGTAGAAGAGTGATTGGTGTAGATGGATGTTCTTTAAAGGGACTTTGTAGAGGTGAGGTACTTTCAACTATTGGTAGGGATGCTAATAACCAAATGTGTCCTCTAGCATGGACTGTTGTAGCAGTTGAAAATAAGGCAAATTGGAAATGGTTTCTGGATCTATTGCTTGAAGACCTTGATATGGGACAAGGCAGAGGACTAACCATCATCTCTGAGTAACACAAGGTAGTTAACTGTTTTTTAATAATGGTATTTATATTTTATTTTTAGTTTATAATGACATTCAAATGTTACTTAATAGGGACTGATTGAAGTAGTTAAGGACATAGTGCCAGAATGTGAGCATAAACAATGTGCTAGGCATGTCTATGCCAACTTCAAGAGAAAATTCTCAGAAGCTGAATACAGGAAACTTTTTTGGGGTGCTGCCAAGGCCACAACAACCACAAAATCTGAAGATATCATGAAGGAGATCAAATTGATTAACATAATGCCTATGAACACCTGATGGAAAAAACCAAACACATGGTCTAGGGCATTTTTTAGAGAAGATAGTGGTAGTGGTGCCATTGAAAATGGTATATCAGAGTCATTTAATTCAGCCATTGTGGAAGCCAGAAAAAACCAATAATAGCAATGTTGGAAGATATTAGAGTGTATGTCATGGAAATGATGTTTACTTAGAAAATGAAGGGCCTGAAGTGGAACTTGGAGATTTATCCCTCAATTAGAAGGAAGATTGAGGACATGAAGAAAATACAGAGGTATATAACTATATTTATATATAATACATATAGATCAATACTAACTTATATGTTACATTTCATAACAGGTTTTGGAGAGTAACTCCAAGTGGTTTTCATCAATATGAGAGTAAGTGGTTGAATGAGGTTTATGCAATTGACTTACATAAAAGAACCTGTGGATGCAGATCATGGCACCTGACTGGTATACCATGTGTCCATGTTATTTATGCAATCTTGTGCTTGAATGGGAATATAGAGGAGTATGTAGCAATTTGGTACACAACACAAATGTTTGGAAGCTGCTACAGGTATAATGTTAAGCTAATAAATGGATATGAAATGTGGCCATTAAATGATATGAATACCATTTTACCACCAAAGTGTAGAAGAATGCCTGGCAGACCAAAGATGAACAGGATTAAATGCATTTCAGAAAGAAGTGACAGACACACTGTTAGCAAAGTTTGGACCACTTCTAAATGCAGTTTATGTTTCCAACTAGGTCATAACAAGAGGAAATGTTCTCTCAATCAGGTTAATGCAGTAGATGATTCAGATATCTTTGATTACCATGAGCTATTTAAGGGTAAGGGACTGGGTCAAGGACAGGGACAGGGACAAGGCCATGGGGCTGCTGAGGATGTTGGATTTGATTTAGAGGATGAGGTTGGAGGTGATTCAGAGGAAGAAGTTGGAGGTGATTCAGAGGTGGATGATGAACAAGTGGTGAATCCTGGAAATTAGCATGTGGTTGCTCCAACTTTGAAAAGGATAAAGTGTGGTCCTTATCATAGGAACACAAAACTTAGGTTGAGGAGGAAAGTGGTGACCAAGGATGATACAGGGGGAAGTCTTGAAAATCCTCTCACACTCTAGGAGCAGTGTTAGGGATAACTTTTGTGAAGGGCATCTTTTGGTACCTTTTGTGAAGGACGGCTATTGTTAGGGAATCTTTTGTTGGGCACATCTTTTGATAACTATTTTTTATTTAAGCCAAAAAACTGATGAAGACACATGTGGTTAGGTGTAATGCATGTGTATATTTAAATATTCTATTGGTATCTAATGTATGTGGTCCCACTTTGGTAATGTATGTGGTTTGATAACGTGTTGTTTGATAACTTCTTTGGTAATGTATCTTTTGATAACTTGTTTGTATTGCTGGACTTATTAATTCCATTCCAATATGTGGTCCCAGGAATCATTAATTCCATTTCAATGTACACAATTACTATTAACTAGGAATCATTAATTCCATTTCAATGTACATAATCACTATTAACTAGGAATCATTAATTCTATTCCATTGTGAAGAATCAATATTAACCTGGAATCATTAATTCCATTCCATTGTGAAGAATCAATATTAACCTGGAATCATGAATTCCATTCCATTGTGAAGAATCAATATTAGCCAGGAATCATTAATTCCATTCCATGCCAGTAATCATTGATTCCATTCCAGTGTGAGCACTCAATTATATTTAGGAATCATTGGTCTCATTCCTTTATCAAAACTAATTTTATTTCCATAAAACATTGATTCCATTCCAATACAAGACTTTTAATTAACTAAACTTTCAAAGTACATTACCAAAGTCATTACATTACAATTTTCATTTCATTTCAGTATAACATACATAAAAAACATAACAAAGAACAACAACATACAAAATTTGAGATTCCAATATTTTTTACTTAATTTATCCAAGTCTTTTTTGAAACTCATTGATTCTTTATCTGCCTTCACCTTATGAGTCCAAAAATTATTTTCCAATATTGATATCTTGACTTTAGTGTTGTCTTGTTTTATTAGTTCTTCATCTTGATCGACCCATTCCCAGAAATCACATTTCTTCTTCTTCTTATCCTTCAATATACGTAATAAAATTCACATAAGAAATTAATAATGTAAGAGAAGTAGATGATAGATGATAGAACCACTTACTAGTGAGTTACGACATACTCTGAACTTTCTACCCGGATTATCAGCCGTAGTTGAGGTCCAAACTTGGGAAGGCTTCCTACAGTGACAAGGGTGAGCATAATCAATTGTACTCCTACTCTTGGAAATGTTCGAATTTGACTTAGAATAATTTGATGATCTTGAAGATGCCATAAGGGCAGAAGGAGATGAAGAAGGGGGTTAAAGATGGAGAGTGAACCTTAATTTGGTGGTTGAAGGCTATTAAAGCATGTTTAATAGTTGACCTGAGGTAACCAGTTACCTCGGGTCACTCTAAAGGGTTATTTGTATTTTTTTGGTATTTTTTGTACAAAAATTTCAATGTAATGGTATTTTTTGTACAAAAATTTCAATGTAATGGTATTTTTTTCACTAAAAAAAAGAAGAATGGTGTTTTTTGTACGTTTTTAAAACATTATTACCTTTTTAAGTCATTTTCCCTTTTAACTTTAAACATTACAGGAAATATGTGCATTAGGGTGACATTTTTAGCAGTGACACCAAAATAAATACGTTTGTTGTCGGTGCCAATATCCTTGTCGTTGCCCATATTGCTTATGTTTTTAGATTTATGTGCTTTGTTTGTTGATAACCTAAGAAATCGATCATTTGCTTACATTCTCATTTGGGCAATAGGGAAAACACCAATATGGAAGACCTAATGTCGCCACTAATGCTCCCTAAAAAAATCAGCAAGACTTTCCCTTTTTATTTTCATGTCGTTTGCTAGTGCCTTTAACTTGTCACCACTAATAACTCCAATTAGGGCCGGTCCATTACTTTTTACTACTCGGGGCGAGATAATAATTTTTATGCCTTTGTATATAAAAAATAGAAAATTAAAAATGCAGTAAATTTTATTATCAAACAAACAATACAAACAAAACCTACAAAAATACCAAAAACATTGTTTTCGAGCATTTTTTAAACAAAAACATCTCTTTAACGCCCCATTTCTGGTACGTAATTTAAATTAAGTATTTTATTTTCTTATGGGGTACTCGACGAGTCTGTATCCCGACTCGTCGAGTAGAGTTGGGATTGCACGCGATTTAAGTTGGCTACTCGACGAGTCCATATGCTGGGACTCGGCGAGTCCGCCTGTCTGGATGAAGCCCTAAATTTTAAGGGTTTGCACCCTATTTAAACATCTTATGTGCCCAGGACCGTCCTCCCTCACCAACAAAGAGTCTCATACAAAACCCTAGCAATTCTCTAAGAAACCTTGAGTGTTTTGTGCTTTTTGAAGTTTTGGAAGGAGGATCCAAAGGGGAAGAAGAAGATCCAGGCTTTTGGGGGATCAATTTAGAGCATATAAAGGTATTAAAACTTGAACCTTTGCTGTTCCTTCAATTGAATCTCCATAAAAGCTTAATCTAGTCACTTTTTGGGCCCTTTCTAGAGTTTTAGTGAGTGGGGGGCATGTAGAGATAGAAGAACATCAGATCTAGTTGTGTTTGAGTTCTAGAAGCTCAGATTCACCAACTTTATTAGGCCAAACATTCATGCAAGCCCTAGATCTACACTTTTGGCTTATTTAGGGCTTTTAATCCTCACTTGATCATGCATGCACATAAATTTGGAAACTTTACGTGTAAACCCCACTCTAGGAACCCAGGTCTATGAATTGAATGCCTTGGAATCGATAAAAATCAACGATATAGTGATGTCACGCAAGCGACTCGGTGAGTTGTTCTTCGGACTCGATGAGTCGAGACGTGAGTCCCCAAATTGATCCCTTTGAGAGATTACAAGTGGAATCAGTGAGTAGGATGTGGACTCAGTGAAATGGGACACAAACTCAGTAATGGAAGGACTCGACGAGTTTACGCCCAGACTCGGCGAGTCCAAAGAAATCTTCTTGCCTCAAGAACAGACTCAACGAGTTGTTCATACGACTCGGCGAGTCACAGACTAGTCGTGTTCATAAGATGAGGATGGACTCGGCAGATTGTTCATACAACTCGGCGAGTCGGATGAAGTTTGACTGGATATCATTATCGAAGAAGAAGTCATCGAGTCTTTGTAAACTCGACGAGTAGTAGCGAGTAGTGGATAGGAAGAGAGTATAGGGACTCGACGAGTTGATGACCCAACTCGACGAGTCTGGTCAACTAAATGTTGAATTTGACCAGAAGGTTGACTTTGACCAAGGGGTAAAATAGTCATTTCACCCCAGTTCAGTTATCGGTATCCAATTTAGTGTTTATGGGAATTATAGCCGGGGAGTTCCGGAGCAGCAGTCATCCAGCTTCGGATTTAGCATCTTAGCAGCCAGAGTTCCGAGGTGAGTTTTCCTTCCAGTAGGAATGGGTCTACGACCACAATGCCGACCCGTCTAGTTAGCAGTAGTTCCGGACTTTGGTCTGATGTAGTAGTTCAGTGTGCTTAATGTCTTTGTGATTCAAGCATGTCTTGTGTTATGTGTTCCGGACTTCGACCCGATACAGTATGCAGTATATGTGTTTATGCTAGTTGATATGTTTATGCTATGTTATACCCAGTCAGTTCCAGACTTCAATCCAATGCGGTTAGCTCTGGACTTTGGTCCGATGCAGGGGACAAGGTCCCAGTCAGTTTCGGACTTCGGTCCGATGCAGAGGGCAAAGCCCTGGTTAGTTCCGGACTTCGATCCGATGCAGTTTTCGGAATCCAGTCCGATGCAGTGGGCAAGGCCCAATAGTTGTTTATGTGTTATTGTATGGTATGTGGTAGTTTGGGGGAACTCACTAAGCTTCGTGCTTACAGTTTTCAGTTTTGGTTTCAGGTACTTCCGCTAGCAAAGGGAAGTGCTCGGGTTGATGGCATTGCACACACTACAACTTTAGTTTTATCTTGGGAGTTTATTTCAGATATTGTTATGATTGATACTGTTTTGTCTTGACACAGCTATTATGGCATTTGATATACTCATTCCATGGTTTTTATTATATATATATATATATATATATATATATATATATATATATATATATATATATATATATATATATATGTTACTCAATGATTTGATTTTTATTTTTTAGTAATATTAAAACAAAAATTTTTGGGTCGTATTTTGGGTTGTTTCAATCTCTTACTTTACAATAATCAATATTTTGTAAAAAACCACTTTCTATACTTAAAATTGCTATCCATTCAATCTTTCTCGAGTCATAATGCTTCTGATGATCGAACCGTAACCGACATGTTCAAAAATATCCTATATGCAACAAAAACATTAGAAAAAATATTCATTCATGCTTATATACATGTCAAAGAACTTTCACTTTTGTATGCTTCATTCGACAATATTTTCTATAAAATTTGTAACTCAGTCAATAAATCATTTCCATCAATATCACATTCTTCACGATTTGTCAAGTTGGACTCAATTTAAACATTTTTTAATTCATCATCAAATTAAGAAACTAATTTGGAACCATGAAATAAAAAACCAAATATAGATTCAAAATCATTAGAATATTAACCGAATCATTGGAAGTACTTGGTGGAATATTAAGATTATTAACTGGATTATTTTCACTAATATTTTGATTTCTAACAACATATTTATTCAAAGACCCTCTTAAATGATTAGCCTCTTCTTGTTCATTTTTTTTTCTATTTTGAGCATACAATGGCTGTTTTCTGGAAGCATATTTAAAACTCAACAAATCTAGTTATAAAGCACTAAACAAACAAAGATATAACCTGAACAAGAAGTCAAGAACACAAGGCAATAGATTTTGAGCAAACCACAATGTTAAATTTTAATACAAAGCAGCCTCCTGATTCACATTACAGAAACAAGAAACAACAACAAAAAAATTAGAAAGGATCAATGGAACTTTAGTAATCTGCAAACAAGTCTGAAATTTACCTGAAGTAAACAACAAATAAAGGATAAAGATTAAAGGCAACAGATTTCGAACTTAATCAGAGGCAAAACCCAAACTTAAACAAAGGTGAAAATTTCCTTTTCACTGATAAATTAAATTAAGAAATTGCAAATAATGTTAAATAATAATCATAAAAATCGAAATTAATCAGATACAATGAAACACATAAATCATAATCAGATAGTAAAATCAAAATCAGAAGAAGCGAAGTAGAGAATTAGAGAAGTCACCCAAATCAGAAGAAGACAAAATCGCATTCAACAGTCCTTTTTCATCGAGCTTTTAGATACGTGATATGCCTCCTTATCTTGTATTCAAACAAATCACTTAATCAGATAATGAACATACAATGATTGATTTCAGGAAGTTTAGAAATAAATAAGAAACAAACGAAGGAAAAACGAACTCACCGATTTACAGCCTCAACCTCCCAAATCAGTTGATCGGTTGAAATTTTGAGACACTTTCTTCCATTTTCCTCTTGCTTTAGGCAAAAAAAAAAAAAAAAAAAAAACGAACCCAATCAAGCACAGTGAATCGCTGATTGAACTCTGAGTGAGAAGTTAGAAAAAAATTGATTGAACTCGAACCCAATCAAACAGGCTAGTAGCATTAGTCGATTTACAACAATTGAGAATAAGAAAGGGATAGAAATTGGACCAAGAGAGATAGATAGTTCAACGATTTTGCAGCCTCGAAACACCACAATATGATTTTCAAGGGTTGCCATTACAGATTTGACGATTGAAGTTCTCAAGATATTTGGCGCTAACGAATCATGCCTCCCGCCCTTACTCTACATCCGAACGCGTTTCTTCTTGGACTGGAGCACTTGGGCTTCAGTTTGGGCCTATATACACACACACACACATATATATATATATATATAGTACAACTTATTGGACAAATATTATGCCCCCTTTTATTTGATGCCATGAGCCTAAACCCAACTCGCCCATGTATTGGGCCGAACCTAACTCCCGTTGCTAATGTCACTTAAAATTACATCATTAATCAGTTCGCCGCCGCTAATTTCGTCGCTCGTATTGTCTCTAAAGCAGACAACCTTCTTTACCTTTATCTTTTCCATCTTTATAATCTCTAGGACCACCATTAATCTCTCTCAGCCAACGACTACTTCAATCACCACCACTCACATTCATTCTTCTATTACCGTCACTGACTATTTTGAACAATACAACTATTATGCTTGATATGTGTTTCGTTTTTGCGAATTGGTCCCATTTTAGAGCCAAATTTTGACAACTTTGACCTCATTTTCTCACAATGGTTTCGTGTCTCCTATGACAAACCTAAATCCATTTTCTTCTCTTTTTGTGCTTATCTGAAACTACATGTTTGGTGTTTTGATGTTATTGCTTTATGTTATTGATTTTGCTCATGTATGTTACCGATTTTACTTTTTTTTCTGCTCATGTGTTTTTCCTGGTTCTATGTTATAGATTTTGTGATAAAATAGATGTTTATGATTTTTTTGCTTATTGTTACTGATTTGTGATTTTGATAGTTACTGATTTGAGAATAGATTGATTTTGTGATAATATATACCGATTTTATGATAATATACTGATTTTGTGATAATATTATGATTTTGTGACAATATATTTATTTTGTGATAATATATTTAATTTGAGATCATATGTTGATTTTGAGATTGTGACAATTGCTATTGATTTTGAAAATATACGTGTAACATCCGTCTTTCAGAATTTTCTACTTTGAACCTTTCATATTTTATTTTTGCAAGATTGGTCCTTACACGAGGCGTAACTTACTTTCTATTCATGGCGTAAGAAGGGTGTGACGCGTGAGGGTTTTAAACCCTATGCAGAGCGTAAGGCCGCAGTGCTTAAACCCTATTTTTTGGGGTTTAGACCCTATTTAAAAGGATCATAAGTTCTTGAGAGCCTCCCTATGTTCAACCTCCACTCCCATTTTCAGAAGCAACGTAACCTTAGCCACCTTGTGAGGATATTAAGCTGTTTGAGTGTTCTTTTGTGTGTTTTATGAAGAAGGAGATCACTAGAGGAGCTCTTGGGAGTCTATTGCTTGTAGATTCTGACCTTGCTTTTTCATTTCGTTTCTTCAGTAGGTAAAAAGCTCTCACATTGGTGGTTCGTTTGTTAGATCTTGTTAGTTGGTAGGTTTTTATGTGTTTTTATCCCTTGACCTTGGTTCTTGTGAGTATGAACTACTCTGTAACTCTTGAGCACCATTTCTAACCATTTATGAGCTTGTGAAGTCATAAAATAGGAACTTGGGTACTCTCATTCTTCTATTCATGAGATTTTAGACTTTGGAGAGTATTTTGGATACAAGGCTTGATTTTATGCTCTATTAAGCCATGAAAAAGCTTAAGGTTGATGACTTTATCAGTTAAGACACCTCTTAGATAAAGATCTGTGAGTTGGACGTTTAGTCTTTAGGCATTAAAGACTTAATGAGGAAGTGGATGAAGTAGGGAGTTATGCAGGATGTAAACCTGGCTACATAACATGCAACCTGGTTTGGCCCCGCCTTTTTTTTTTTTTTTTTTTTTTTTTTTTGTGGAAACACACTATGCAAGGTGTAGTGAAGGAGTACGCACGACGTATTCCCAGAGGAGGAAATTGGTCATTTTAGGGACCATGTTTGGAAGGAACTAGCTTTGGAAGGGTAAAAGGGTCTTTGACCCTCGAGAGAGAAAGTATGTAATGAACCTTTTATTATGATTATTACCCTAATTATTAATTAGGGTTAGTTTTGAGATGTATAGTGTGAGGAGGTTCTTGGGCCAGTAGCTCGGGTGTGAGAATTATCTGTTATCGGTCTAGGTGAGTCTCTTCACTGTAATTGTGGGTCGAAGGCACCAATGCCGGCCTAGTAGATTATGTATGTAGGGTGCTAGCTGTCTTTGTGACTCTTGCATGTGTTTGTGTGTATATCGGGCGGGGCCCGATATATGTTTGGTATGTAGTATTTTGGGGAACTCACTAAGCTTTGTGCTTACGATTTTATGTTTATCTTTTAGGTACTTCCGGTATGAAAGGAAAGAGCTCGACGTTATTGCATCGCATCCACTAATGTTCCATATTTATATTATGATTTGTACTCTGATAACTACTTTTTCACACTTTGATGGGTTTTTGAATGAATGAATGATGGTTTTGATAGACTTAAAACAAAAAATTTTACTTAGTATTTTTAGGATGTTACAAGTTGGTATCTAAACCTTGGTTTAAGGGATTTGGGCACACTCTCGGGTGTAACTGGCTTCAAACTAAGGAATTGGTAATCTTTTTGAAAGAAAATGAATTTTCTAAAAGATTTTTATTAAGAAAAGGCGGTGTGATGTGTGCAATCAGCCAAGCTTAAGTAAGTATTTCCCAAAATACCTGTACATGTTATTTGTTTCAGTATGTATATATGTGTATAGTATACTAGATTAGGGCTAAGGATATGTTCATAATTGCATGATAGAATTCTAGGAGAGATGCCTTTGTATGAGCCTTTAGAACTGCATACTAGTATGTATTTCAAATGAATGGATAGAGTGACCTGATTAGGTAGTGCTCTGGTTTAGAACTTGATGCTCGAATGCTGTTTTCTTTGTACTTTTAGGAACCTCCATTAGTATCAATTAACTATCAGGCAAATATTCTAGGTTACATGCTACAAAATTTTGATAATTTTAGAAGGTTAGGTTTTAACTCTATTGCATAACTCTTGTTTGAGTGCAACCGTTGTAGTGTGAGACATTGTAGTAGAAGAATTATCTAGTTCCTTTTACATGTAATTGTATTCGTAAGATAGTTAAGTGGTATTAGTGGGGGTTTCTTCTGCAACCGATGACAAAGAGTGGTGAGAAGGGAATCCTAGGAGATCCAAGAAGTATGTTAGCGCGTTGAACGTGTAGTTTATTAGAGTTGGAGAGTATTTTATAGTGAGGGAGCAACTTAGAGGATTCAAGGTGAACCTTAAGGGAAGTATAGATAGGTGTGGAAGGTAGTATTGGGCCCGTACTACTAAAAGCAAAGGATCCGTACTCGAGACAAGGGAAGTCACGAGGATACTATGGAACTTGCTAAGTGTGGAAAATTCTTTGAGTGTTTTCTGATGGTTGTATTGTTTATTTTTCGTATGGTGGTCACTCGAGGTGGTTTAAGTCCTGGCGAGGGATCGGGTTCGGGCTCTGGAGATGGATGCAGTTCATTATGATCATTTGATTTGACCTGCGGAATTGTAAGAACACAAAGAACAAGGTGATTTGGGGTGCTAAAAGATGTATTCGGTCATCATGAGGAGATTACAAAAATGAACTAGATTTAGTCTACATAATTAAGTCACTCAAAACTCCCTATGAACTACATCTTTCAAGCACACTCTACAAGTGGTATGCAACCTACTATATATAGAGGCGCTATCAAGTCTCTCTCTCTCTCTCTCTCTATATATATATATATATATATATATATATATATATATATATATATATATATATATATATATATCTTACTATCAGGTCACATGGCATCAATCCCATATGCAAGTGGGTCTTCACAAGTAAATACATTATAAAGTCACCCCATATATAAATTTACACCCTAACATTCTCCCCCTTAAAGTTAGGAGTGGATGACTTGGCTTTAATCTTCCAAAATGAGCAACTTCACGAACGAAACCTCAAACGTTACAAAAGTAGAAATGAACATCAAATCTTTAATTATTTAATAATTTTCCAATCAGGGTTCTAGAGTGTGAGACAATACAATCCAAGCATCAAAAGGTAAGTTGTATTATCCAATTATCTACAAATTAATTACCCAAATTTGTGTATAAAAGCACACTCCAAAAATCTTCGTTAAATCCAAACCCATCATGAATCGGGAAAACACGAATCACTTCATAATTTCAAATCGAACCACATGTCACATCGGTCTTCAAATCTGTGTGATATGAAAATTCGCAACTTTCGAATTCTCATATTCAAATATCTCCCTCTTTTTATAACTGAAAAATGATTATAAAACCGAAAAGGGAATGAGAAAGCACTCAATTTGGAATTTTCAATACAACCCCCCCCCCCCCCTTGACACCTGGCATAAACGTTTTGCATAAATCCGGAAAATCCAAAAATATTACAATTTTTAAATTCGAAAAACTAGGTAGAAACTGTCAATTTCAAAAATACGTAGGGACTTGTTGCACCAAAACAGCCTCAAATGCGAAACTGGGGATAAAGTGTCAATTTGCATCAACTACAGTGACCAGATTCAAAATATATTCCCATTTCACAAAATTTTACCCAAATGTCGAAACTGGGTAATTTTTACCAACTTGCTTAAACTGTAGGGATTCGAAATGAAAACTCAACATTCTTCACATATTATGACCCCATTTTGAAAGTGGGTAGAATTTGTGAATTCTTTGATACTCCAGGAATACGAATCGACATATTCTTTTGTTCTTCCCCAATTCGCAATCAAAGAGCATCACAGAATGTGAACGACGCTCATCACAGGTCGAAATCACAATTCATAGATCGAAAAACTCCTTTGGCCACATGTTGAAATTGTGTTCTACTTCAAACCAATCGACCCAAAACGATGTCTGGTCGACCATCAACCCCAAACGAAAACAATTTTTTAGATGAGAATTCAATCCAGACTTGAGTTTCAAATGTCGAAATGGCCATGCACACATCGAACGACTCCAACACATTTGACTTTTGATCCAATTTCCATTCGACTTGTTTAGTTCTATTCCATATGCGACCATTTGAATTCGATTTGACTCCAATACATTTGATGCGAACTACCAAAACCATTCTAAATACGTCTGACTTAAAAAAAAATCAACTGCAAATCGAATTCCTCAATTCGTTCACATATGCGAACTGAACACTAACTTCATTCGAATTTGACCCTACACATAAAAATCGAATCCTCTTGGTTCCAAGACTCCATCAGTCGAAATCAATATTCACCTCAAGGCATTTGATTTCCATATCAATTTCCAGATGGGAAAAAGAACTCTAGTAACAACATCTATAACAAGAATACTAGCCCTAATCAATTTCTAAATACAATTCCAATCTAATATGATTTAGACACCAAACAACAATTGTTCGAATTCTATCACCAATTTCAACATTCAATCCACTGAATCGACTTTTGAGAATCAGATTTTGACTTTTTGTGTTTGAATTTTTGATTTTAATAGTCAACAAACACAAAAATTATGATTCTCACATATATTTTCAAATAAAAAACGGATTATTCAATTGTTCTTCATCATCTTCAACTGTTATTCTTCAAAACCAAAGTATCGATTGACAATTCTCAATTTCAACTTGATCATAATCGAACAAATCATACACAATCGATTCGCAAGTCCAGAATCACAATAAAACTAGTAGATTATCAGTTAAGGTTGAAACGTAGACGTGAATCACAATCAAAATATAGACGCGAGATCATAAATTGGACAAGAACATCAGAATGTTTAAGCAGATGACGAATCAACCTGAGTTAGGATCGAGCATGTTTAATGAATTTTAGGCTCAAATATGATGAACAATATCAGATAGTCGATATTGGATCGAAATGAATTATGGGTTTAAAATAATCATGAGCAGTAATTGATTCAAAATGTGGGCTCAATATGAACAGTAACATTATTTGATTTTGGGCTAGATTTTGATTCCAACAAAAAATTGCATTTAAGAATTGATTCAAAAATAAGAAAATCCAATTGGGCTTGATCAATGAAAAAATTTATTGAATCATAACAATTGGGTTTTAATTTTTGTTATCCAATGAGTCAAAATGATCAAAAAACTCATAACACAAGCACGGTTTTAAAATTCTGAGAGATTAAGAGAGATCATTGAGAGACTCATCATAATTGTTTAATTTTGTGTTGAATGTAGCCAAATCGAGAATCGTTTCTTCAAAAATCACTTCGATCTTCAAAGATTCGCTCTGATACCAAATGTGGTGAATTATGAGCATTTGATTTGGAATGTAGAATTGTAAGAACACAAAGAACACGGTGATTTGGGTGCGAAAAGATGTATTCGATCATCATGAGGAGATTACAAAAATATACTAGATCGAGTATACATAATTAACACACTCAAAACTCTCTATGAACTACATCTGTCAAGCACATTCTACAAGTGGTATGCATCCCACTATATATAGAGGTGCTATAAGTCTCTCTATCTCTCTCTCTCTCTCTCTCTCTCTCCCTCTCTTTCTCTTTTTTTTTCTCTCTCTCTCTCTCTTACTATCATGTCACAAGGCATCAATCCCATATGCAAGTGGGTCTTCATAAGTCAATCCGTTACAAAGTCACTTCATGTATAACTTCGCACTCTAACAACGGGCCCTTGGATGAGTAGATGAGAGAGTTCATTTCGTCGGAGATCACTCACGACATTATGGAGTAGAATCCTGTGATCTTTGGTACTATCAAGGAGGGAATTATGGAGATGCTGGATGAGCGTCTGGGTGCATTCCATACTGAGATGGTGGCTATGGTGGGTGCACACTCTCTGAACTTTTGAGAGTTTCGTGCATGTGGGGACCCTGCGTTCTTCAGGATGAAGGACCCCATTGTTAGCAGGCGATGGTTGATGGACATCGCGAATGCTTTCTGGACTAGCTTCTTCCTCAAAGGGTCGAATGTCAGATTTACATCTTGTATTATAAAGGACAGAGCTCGTGATTGGTGGGAGGAGGTAAACCATGCATTTAGGGATGATGACATGGGATGATTTTGTGATGAGATTTAGGGCTGAGTTTGCACCAGTGATGGAGGTTTAGCAGTTAGCAAGGGAGTTTCATGACCTTTGTCAGACTATTGAGTTTTTGGTTAAGATCACCGCTATGATCCGTGAGAGGGATTTGCTGGTTCTACAGTATGTGGTAGACAAGGAGATGAAGAAGGAGAGGTGCCATGATATGATGAAGGATGATATTATAGAGTTTTTAAGCATGTTCATCTGTAAAACCTTAGAGGACATGATAGAGAGAGTCTGGGAGCGGGACATTGACTTGGAGCTTCTTAGGAAGCATAATCTGGTTCAGGCTCAAATATCTGAGGGGGCAGTGAAGAAGCCTAAGACTGTTGATTCACGTTCAAGAGGCCAAAAAGGCCAGAGCCACTATGGTAAGTGCATCAAGATGCACTAGGGGGTTTGTAGGGGGGGGGGGGTGGTTTTGGTTTTTGTAAGTGTGGCAAGATTGGTCACTACAACAAGGATTGAACCACAACCACCACCGGATCGAGTCTGATTTGCTTCCATTTCAATCATAAGGGCCATAAGGAGGCCAATTGTATGAGTTTAATAGTGGGATCCAATGACATTAAGGATCACAGACAGCCACCAGGGCATGACAAAGGTGCCAGTTATGAGGATTCGAGCTTTCCAGCTGATAGCCGAGGAGGCTTGTGTAGCACCCGATGCGGTTACTGGTATGTATCTTCTATTGATCTCATTTATTGCTTTATTGTTTATGCTTTTAATGTATGTTTCTATTTAGGGATGTTCATAGTGAGCGGTGTTCCAACCATGGTCCTTTTTGATTCCGGCGCCGCTCGATTGTTTGTATCTCTTGCTCTTAGTAAGAGGTTTGGCGACGCTCCTAGAGAGGTTCATTATGGAGATCACCGAAGATAGTCCAATACTTGTATCGAGGGTTCATCAGGGTTGTGTACTGGAGTTATTTCATGAGTGGTGCCTGATTGATTTGGTTCCTATACCTTTGCGTGAGAGCAAGGTAAACGTGGGTGTGGATTGATTGATCCATAATGGGGAAATGATTGACTATGGGAACCAGTTACTCTAGGTTCGAACTCCAAGTAGGGGAGAACTAGTTACTGATGGCGAGGCGGTGAGCATGGACTAGCTCTCTGTTCATCCATGAGAGTTAGGAGATATTTATAACATGGTTGTTCTGGGTTCGTGACCTATGTGCTGGATACTAGAGAAAAGGGGAAGGAAGTGGTTGATGATGTGTGAATCATTTAAGAGTATCCAAACGTGTTCCCAGAGGACTTTCCTGGAGTGCCTTTAGAGAGACAGGTTGAGTTCTATGACATCCCCAATTTCACGGCCAGAAAAAACCGATTTATTTATGTTTATTTAAAATCAGGGTATCCTTTTTTAAGAATAATATTGCAGAATTTGTTCCTAAAAACATGATAATGATATTATCAAAGTATTTCCAAAGAAATATATTGTATTTATATGAAAAATGTTGCGATGTCATTGTCAATACAATACATAAGCATAAACGGAAATAATACAGGCCTTACAAACATCTATTATTCAACTGACCTATAATCCATAAATCTCCCATCTGATTATCACACCTGTGAACTCGTGCCACTACCTGTAATACAAGAAAATGAGCGGGTCAGTCTTGCGAGCCTGGTGAGCACATAGGGTTTTCAATCCACAATAATTAAATTCTTTTAATGATATATATGTTTTCATCAAATCATTCAACCCAATTATCCATTCCTATTATCCTCCCTTTTGTCCTTAAGCCATCTAATTCTTGGGGGACCTATCCTTAAAATCATCTTCAGGATAAACAATAATTCTTAGGGGATTCCTTAGCGATACATATCAATAAGGAAGCTGCACAGGGGGGGGGAGGGGATAGAGTACACATAGTAAACACTTAGTTAAAAAAAACACCTACAAGTTGTGAGCCTGCTAGCGTTCCACTGGATTGTCTAGAATAGTTTGTGGTTGTCATCTATACTTCGGTAGAAGACTAGATCATCTTTAAAGTCAAGGCCTCTCATCATATATTTCATCTTTCATCTCTCATCATCTTTATCATATTTTATCTACCCATCTCTACCCAATATATTTATAGGTATAAAAATAATATACAGTTTAAATCAATATCAACATGTATAAAGCGTTCATCTAATATAGATACCAGGAACACATATACTAGGCACATATGGAATGTAATTATCTTAAATACTTCACATCTATGTGTAAGATGAAAGTAACTATGCACTCACTTGTTAAAGTGATGACTCGAAACTCGCACACTGCTTTACTTCTAGCAACTGACTTTTCCTTTGACGTAACCTAGTATCATTATCACTAAGCCTAATCAGAATGTTCTATGTGACTGAAAATAGTCTAGACTTATCAATTATTCTAATGAATACTGATAGTTCTTTCAAATAAGGATCAACCAGGTAGGACAGTTGAGAGGCATGATCATTTTGGCATAATAACTTTTCTAAATCCAACAACCAAGCCAATGTGACCGTTCTAGAAACCTCTTCCCGAAAGTAGATCGATCGATATTATAACTTGGAGTCACTGATAAATCTTATTTATAGGTTATAATAATGACTACGACTTATAAATATAAATTAAACTAAGATAAAGTCAAGTGTAATTTAACTTACAAAGATTCCCTAGACAAAAGTATGGAAATTGTGCTGGTAGAACTCCGACCTACTAACAACTTAGATGTCAGCCTTTACAGGATCTCAGGGCTTGCCAGATACTTACAAGTAAAATTTGGGATTTCGGCCTTAGAAATCTAGAGGAAATGTGTGAGAGGTGTGATGGATGAAATGGGGCATTGCAACATATTTATAGCCAAATTTGGGGTCTACGATGTGCAAATGGGGTGCACGTCCAGCATTTTAAGGCGATGTCTCCCCAGCCACTTTGTGCCACATGTTGGCCTCTCTGTAACGTAGATTTTGTAAACACATAATTCTTTTTTATTATATTAAATAGGTTACAATTTTTGACTCTAATTATTACATTATCTTATTAATGCTGAGCGAGAAACACGAACGTTACACTTATCTCCCCCTTAGAATGATTTCGTCCTTAGAATCATGTATCATCAAATTGATGTGGATAGCGATTCTTCATCTTGCTTTCTATTTCCAAGGTGAGGTTTGGCTCATTCGAATGTTTGCATCACATAAGCACTAAATCAACCATCTTATGTCGTAACTTCTTCGTCTTACAGTCAACAATCGCTTCTGGCTCTTTGATTGACCTCTTATCCTCATGAATCCTTATCTCCGAAAATGGGATTATATCAGTGACTTCTCCAACAAAATTCCTCAAATAAAACATGTAGAAAGTCTTATAAATTCCATCTAGTTCTTATGACAATTCCAACTTGTAAGGTTGGTTTCCAACTCTTCGAAGAACCTTGAACGAGCCAACAAATCTTTGACTCAGCTTCCCTCCCTTTACAAATCTTATATGTCCATTCCCTGGTGATACTTTGAGCAACACCAAATCTCTAACTTCGAAAGCATTGGTCTTTGCTTCTTGTCAGCATAGCTCTTTTGACGATCTTGAGCTGCTAACATTATTTACCTGATTACTTTCAACTTCTCAACAGTCTGATGGGCGATCTCCGGTCCCATGAACTAACTTTCTCCACCTTCAAGCTAACAAGACAGCGTATGTCACTTTTGTCAGTACAAGGTTTTATAAGGTGCCATCTTAATTCTCAAACGGTAACTATTGTTGTAGGAAAACTCTATTAGGGGTAGATGCTCATCCCAGTTACCTTGGAATTCTAGGGTACATGCTCTTAAAATATCTTCCAGTGTTCAAATTGTCCTTTCACTCTGACCATCAGTCTGTGGATGGTAGGCTGTACACAAAAAAAAAATTATACCCATTTACTTTTGTTGACCTTCAAATCTAGGTGGAAAAGGTTCGCAGTAATTTATGAAAACTATTATAAGGAAACACTTTCATTGATAGATTTTAAGGGTCTGATAAAGATCAATACAAATATTGTTTGTATTAATTGCATTCTCAAATTCACAATATGATTATGACATCCCTTTTCATATTTTGAATTGTGAGGAATAACAAGGAATTGTTTAAACTTTCAGGAGATATGTTTGTCACGTCTTAAAAGGGTTTGAATGTAACGGCTGCAAGATACGGCTAGATGATTTAAAGAATAATATGATAATTTTTCGTCATAGCGATAAAATAAATATTGAAAATAAAATATTATTTCGGATAAATAATCTTAACGAAAGTTGTAGTAGTCGTGACGATGATCTCGTGGATATAAAGAACAACCAAATCTGACTTCGTATAAGGAAGTTATAACTTATCCAAGTTTCGTATTCAAACCAATACGGCAAGATGCGTCATAAAAAGTGAACTGGAGATGGGTTGGTTTTTAGCCAAAGTGATGTGAATGAAAATTAAAGTACTTGTCAACATAAAGCTAAGGATATAAAGACAATCAAAACGTAATTCGTATGAAGAAGTTATGAATTTCATAATATTAATTACAGTCTAAGCCTCCTCGAACCGATCACGAAAAATAAAGTGAAAACTAGCCGATGAAGTCTAAACAAAAGTTTGTGTATATGTAATTACGAATCTGTCGATATAAATAACATCGAGAAAGGAGCTTGTATTCAAAGGATATGGATGAAACTTGGTCCTTACTCTTCGAGTGCGGTCAATTCGATATAGATTTGTAAAATTGAGATAGAATGAGAATTAGCTAATGGAATGTAAATGAAAGTTGATGTCCTCGTAAGTAGGAATTGGTTAATATATAGAACGTTGAGAATGGAGCTTGTATGAAGTAGTTATGATTTATAATAACATATTTACGTAGTAAAATAAAGTATAAATCATATATATGTATACATATATATATATATATATATATATATATATATATATATATATATATACATATTTATATATAATTAGAAAGTTATCGAAGATTAGGTCGATATAAGACTAATATTGAATACTTTTGACATTAGTTTAGTACAAATATCGTTAAATCTATTTAAACTAGTATTATAAAGGGTCGTTTGGTCGTTTAAGTAACCATAATGGGTGCTTTTTGAAAATTCAATTACTATACATATGAGGCTCGAGGTTCACATATTTCTTGCACCAAGTCTCTTTGAAGAACTTTTCTCTTCTTACCCTTAAGCATTTTGGTCCCTCGCGATTCAACTTCTCTTTCTGTAGTTTAAGTATAGTAATCTGAGCACTGAAGCGTTGGATGAATCTTTTTAGAAGAAAGATTCAACGATGAAGGTCTGACCATAGAGTTCTAATTTTTCACTAGGAAAACATTGGTTTTTGAGAGGAAGCACTAAGAGAACCTCGAGAAATAGAGTTTTTGGTACCGAAGTTATGCCCATGTAATGTCCGGTTTTTCGTCAAACAATCGGTAACTTGACTTATGCTTCATATGCTTTAAGTATAACTTATATTTATGTTTATAATCGTTATTATAAACTTATAAACAAGATTTATTAGTAATACCAGTGATTATACTAAACGGTTTACTTACGGGAATGATGGCAAGGTAAGATTAGTAAGGTGTAAGTTGATTTTCCAAACAATATATCTTTGGATATGCCAAACAGATCCTACCTTTGATACGATCTTACCTAGTTGTTTCTTATAAGTCAATGTTTCATTTGGGATTATTGATAAATCTAAATAAACTATAATTATAGTCACGAATAACATAAACGATGACTGAACATAGTAATACTTATATCTATGTTCTTTTATAAGAAAAGTTGAAGCGTACTTGGAGCGTTGATCTAACTAAAAGTCTTTCAGCTTAAAATAAGGTGAGTGCATAGTTACTTTCATCTTACACATAGATATGAAGTATTTAAATAATTGAATGCTATATGTGCTTATGTGAAAAGATGTTATGTGTTAGATGAAATATTTTAAAGATAAAAAATTTATATGTTTTATGTCGTATATGTATTTTCATGAATATAATAAATTGAGTAATGAAGGTTAATGAGAGATTAGAATGATAAGATGTTATACTACGATGAGAGTTACGATGCAATAATATGATAAGAGATGAAAGTAAATAAGATGTCATAGTACGATGTATGATAAAAATCACAATAGGATGTCATTACTTTAATAGTACTAATGTATTATCAATATAGAAATGGTAATAGTGTACTAACGATGTAGAAATCATACTAGCATACTAACGATGTTGAAATGATATCGATGTACTAACGACGTACGAATGGTACTATTGTACTAACAGCGTAGTCATCTAACAAAGTATAGGTTATGACCACCAGAATCTTCAAGAAAGACCCGTGGAACACATTCAACTTTATAACCTATAGGTGATGGACTTTGTGTCTATTTGATGTACTATAATTTCTAGTGACACGTATTATGGACAAATCTTTGAGACAACACTTCAACAACAATGATTAAGATGATCCTTAGGAATGAATATAGAAAGAAACCTATTGACATGAATGGCAGAGAAATCCCTGAAACAATACTGTTAGCAATGATGACCCTTAGGGTAGATTGTTAAAAGTAAAAAATTGAAGAACATGGGGGTGGGTAATCGGGTTAACTATTTGATAATTAAACATATTAACTATAAAAACCCCATGTACTCATAAGGTTTCCATACTTGACCCACTTAGTTTCTTTGTACAGGAAACCATACAAAGGTACATGATATTTGAACCTGATGACGGATTTGAGGAAATATAGGCCATTGTATAAAAAATATTGTAAGGCCTATAATGACTACATTTACGCTTATGTTTCTTGTATCAATTATGACATCCCAAGTTTTAATAATCAATGAAAACATTTCTTTGGAAATACTTTTATGGGACCAATTCGGCAAAATAAAGAATACTCTTTTTTTAAAATAAGCATAAATAAAAAGGTCTTTTCTGACCATAAAATTTGGGATGTCACATTGAACACATACACTATCTGGATAAAGTGCATAAGCTTAAGAAGACTAATTAGAGACTTGACGAATCATCACTAAATAGAAATCAACACTTCCATGAGAAAGTCAAAGGTCATTAATTTCTAGAAGTCCAGTTGATTTTTGGATACATGTCAAAGCTAGTGGGAGCATAATTGTTATCCTAGGATTGCATGATGATAATATTGTTCGTAGGGAACTTTGTATCCAATTTGAAAATTGTAAAGTTCAGGAATTATCTCGCTATTAGTGAATTTAAAGGAGAGGGCACTATTACTTCGTTATGAATCTAAAGGTTTAGATCCTATAGTTTAATAGATATTAGTCAAAAACATATATGAATATCATATTGAAATGTTTCTACATTGGATATTCTATATATAGAAATATTATAGCAAGAGATTGAATAGACATTAAAACCTTATATAAGATATATTGAGTCGAGTCTCATATGCTTCAGACATATGCTATAATATTCAGGTATTCTAATTTTCAAATGCTCAAAGCATTATGCAAAAAGGATTAGAATTTCATGTGACTAATGTTGTCAAACAACTATCAAGAATGCTCTAAGGTTTTACCAAAAAATGGTTGCTTTTGGACAGTTTGAAGTATGATATTTTTGGAAAGGACCATAACGACACGTTCTGGATTGAGATGATCCTTGGACAAAATTGATGGTCATATGGAAATATGGAATTGTTTCCATAATGGGAGATTTTTGTAAAATTTACATGTGAGTTGAAAATTTTAATGCAAGAGAAGTGTTATTGGAGTGTATCTTGAATATAAACTTCATAAAAATGGAATTGTTTCAAGCAAAAAGTTCCAATGGAACATTTTGTTATATCGGAGGTTCAGTCTCTGTGACTTTACAACCCCGACATCACATAAGGCCAGTGCATGTAAAGTCGGAATTCCACTACATCTTGGATAGTGATAAGAATTTGGAATTATAAAATGATAATCATTCGATTAATGTCCAGTCGATCTGTTCACAAAGGAAGGAACATCAAGAGACATAATATGCGTGTTCATAACATGGCATGACTGATGTTATTTAATTCAAGTAGTTAATTGATTACTCAAAAAATTATATAATGAATAAATTTGTAGTTGTTATGGTGATTAAATAATTAGGATTTATTTATATTCAAAGGGTATGATATCATAGTTAATTAATTTAATATTGTGTTTCACTTTATGTGTTTTACTTCCATGAGTAATTTAAATATTATTCAAAGTTCCACGGTTGTTCATACTTTTGGAAGTAAGTAGTGAATCAAGTTTGTCATTAATCGATTAAAGATTGTCTATATGGATTAGACATAGCATACATATTGCTATTAGAGGCACGAGACTTCTGGTGCTTGCTTTCTAAAGAAAAATCAAGAAGGAATACTAGTTTATTTCCTATAATAAACTAAAGGTATGTAATTTATAATATCCCTTTCTTAATTTTGAAAATAGCAATGTACTTTTAGGGTTCTTGATATTATATTGGTAGTTGCAAATCATAGTGACAACATAGATCCTTTAGGTTGCATGTAAACTTAAGTTTTTAGTTTTTCACCCAAAATAAGATTTTTTTAACCTTTAAAATACATCGATGGTATCGGAGCCATTGTTCTCATTGATCTTGCATAAAGTTGAATATATCAAAATTAGGGTTTATAGAGATTAAACCCTAAGGAGACAATTTTTGAAATTTACTAGGGTTCTTGAAACACTAGACTTGTTTCCTTATGTGTTATTTTAAAAGCCTTAAAATATGAACAATTAAAACTTAATAACCCTAGCTTATTTTTGAAAATTAGAAGGCTTAGGATTAGGATTAAATTTGAATTATTTTAATAATTCGTTAACTATAAATAATTATTTAATCCATAATGATTTAATTAATTTAATAAAAAATTTAATTAAAAGATAACGACTAAATCAATTTTTTTTTAAAAAAAATTAAATTAATTTTTTATATTTTGAAAATTTAAATTTAAGCCTAGTATTTTAGAAAAGTTTTAAAATTCACCTTATATTATATTTAATTAAAAGAATAATATATTATACGTATAAGACAAGTCAGTAAAATTGCTAGTACGCCTCATTCACGAAGTCATAGTCTTAGTGAATTTAAGGAAGCAGCCTATAAAATGACCGACAGTGGGTATCCACTCTTACCCACCGCTCTCTTGTATGGTGGATGGTCGTTAGTCGAACGGATTTGATAGGACATAATCTTATTAATAAGTATAATGATATAAAGTAACTAAACCATTTCAAAAAAAATCCCACTCTTAGTTAGTCTAGGAAAAATATGAAACGTATGTTAATCCATAAAATTGCACATTATGCTTTATATGCAGTTAGTGGTGCGTGTGTGGTAACCGACACACTAATAGTGACTATATAGAGTAAATAATGGGCATCTTAAATATTATTATTGATAATAGAGTGCGTGTGGTTAACCGACACATTAAATGGAGATGATAAATGACATTGAGAGTGTCAAACATATTTGTATGGTTATTCACATCTTGTTTGTGATCCTCGACATCCCAGTCACAAATAGAAGAGCATAATTCGAGATTAAACATGTCATTGATAAGATTCAATGAATCTCAAAAGATCTAGGAATTCATAGTTCGAAATTGGTGAATTTTTTTTACCTACCTTTCATAAATTTGCAATAAGATTACAACATCCCTCTTCTTAGTTGTGAATTGTTATATTGGATCCTAGGCTTAAATATTAATTATGGGTTAAAATATTAAGGACTTATATCACCTAACTAAAACTTCTTTTTCTCTATATATGTCTACTCCCGGTGATGCTTCTTCTTGTTAAAACTCTACCCACAACTTTTCACTCCTCTCGATCGTGTCCAAGGTGACATTAGATGACACCAACTACAATGATTGGATGCGAAACATAAAGATGGATCTTCGATAAGGCCACTAATACTCCTAAAGAAATAGCCTCCTAAAAGAAACAATTTATTTAGATCGATGATGCCACTACTACTCCTGAAGAAATAGCCTCCTACAAGAAACACTATGATGATGCAACTAAGGTTGTTGGCATCATGGTTGACATCATGATTTCTGAGTTACGAAAGTTCTATGAGGACTACTGACCATACGATATAAACTTGGATCTTATGGAAAAGTTTCACATTAGAGATCGTCAAGAAAAGTATGAGGTTGTAAAAGCTCAAATGGCTTGTAAATTGAAGGAATGAGAGTCTATCTACAACCACATGCAAAGAATGCAAAGATACATGGAGAGCCTTGAATGGCTAAATGTGAATTTCGAAGAGGAGTTGGTTATAGACATGGTCCTTAACTCTTTGCCACCTTGTTATGATCAGTTCATTTTAGCTTATCATTTGAACAACTCAGAAACCACATTGGCCCAACTCCATAACCAGTTACGAAAGTTGAGTAAGGAATGAAGAAGAATCAAATCCTACCTCTACTAATGCTATCGTATTTTCCATTTGGAAAAACAAAGGAAAGAAAAAGAAAGGTGCTCCTAAGAAGAACAGGAAGGGAAAGGGCCATGTTGGGTCATCTAACAATGGTCTAAAAGTGAAGACCAATTCTGATATTCCTTTTGTTAGTGATCCCAAAGAGGCTATTTGCTTCTATTGAAATGATAAGGGCCATTGGAAACGAAGCTACCCAAGTACTTGTAGGACATCAAGGATGGAAAAGTGAAGCCATCATTGGCAAGTATTTACACTATTCAAACTAATACCTCACCACCTACTCATTCTTGGGTCCTTGATACAAGATGTGGTTTTCACATTTGTTATGATTTGCAAGCATAGGAGAAAGTGAAGACGTGGAGCCTGGAAGGATGAATCTAATCATGAGCAATAGGCAATCTTCTCCTATTACCAAGATTGGAACTTATAGTCTTATTCTAAGTGGTGATGTTAGATTAGATTTAGTTAAATGTTGCTATTCATCAGAAATGATACGAAACATTATTTCTTTTCATGCACTTTTTAGAAAACACTTTTAGTATTCATTTAATGAAATGAATGGATCGATTTCGGTTTATAAAAATGTCATTTTTATGTTTGAAGCTTTATCTTGTAAAGGTGTGTATGAAACTGTGATTTGTACTAATATGAAAATAATAAGGACATTTGAGTAAATTAATACTCGGAAAGTTTTAGTAAATTAATACTTGGAAAGTGTTCATTTAATGATATGAATCACTACTTACTTCCAAGAGTATGACCGGCTAAGGACGTTTGAGTAAATTAATACTCGGAAAGTGGGTTCCAAACATACAAAAGCAGAACACGATAATTGTTGGATTTTATGTAATCTAACATCTCTATGATACACATACGACCCTAATGCTTTGGATCTAAGTTTTCTCTAATTATACATGCAACATTGGTTGCCATAGCATGAAGCCTAAACTAGCATACAAAACTTAACATATGAATCATAAAATAAGTTAGAAATTTACCTCTTGATGTAGCTTAAGATTTTAGCCTTGAGAGAACACAACACCCCAAGTGTTGTGCCTCAAACAAGTCACAAAGACCAAATAAACAACTAGATGGATATGAGAGAGTCTAAGGAGACTAAAAACTGATTTCTTTTCTTGGAATGCAAGTAGTGGTTGATTTTAGGGCTTAGCATAACACACACACACACACACACATATATATATATATATGTATGTGTGTGTGTGTAGAATATCAAGGGTCATGTGTAACCCTAATCCATACACATTAGCCCATGATCCATCCATTTGATTTTGATAAATACTTCATGGATTCACCCATAATCTCATCACCAATCAAACCATGGATCATTAGCCCAACTAATATGTATCAATTTAATTAGTCTCTTTTAATCATTGAATTAATTATTGATCAATACTAATTAAATAATATGATTCCTTAATTAATATATTATACTTATAATATATTAACAAATCATAAATAACCTCTTACTCAAATATCCATCTATCAAATTGTTCTGGTGAAGCCAACCCGAAAATGGACCATGCTACTATCGGGTCAAGTACATACTAATTATAGTTATGGGCTTAGACACCTAATTTGTAACACCCCAAAACCGGAACGGCAGAAATGTTCGGGGGTGGAGTACGTCATGTTTAGTATGACAAGACATGCATCATAGTAATCAAAGTAATAAACAACCATTTCATTAGAAAGAAAGGTGTGTTCACAAAACATAGAATACATATGCAAATAACAAAACAAGACTTGGAGCTATTATGCTCCATCTTCTGAATTCCCAACGCGAGTACCTGTCTACTAGTTTCCTGAGAATACAAGTTATTTGAAAGATTTTATCTGCAATTAAGCTAGTGAGTTCATAAGATTTTAGTGATGTAAGTAAGTTGTAGAAAGTTGTTGTAAAATGTAGTTGAAAAATGTAATAAGTTATAAGTTATGCTTAGAAAAGTTTTCCTGTTCCTCCAGAAAATCGTATATTTCCTACTCTCTTAAAAGATAAGTAAAAATGGCTCTATAATCCTTTCTATGAGTACTAAATGGGTACAAGTTATATAAGACTACGAGTAAACAAACAATTGATTATGCGCATCTAACCTAAAGCGGAACACACACATCCCATTGTTTGTTTGATCATCGTGGTATATAATCTTGGTGTATTCACTTGTTACTCATGGAGTTAATTGTAGTAGTTCCTTTATATTTAATGAAAAGATCCCTTAAGAAAACCCTTATTTCTTATATTAAAATAGTGACCACAGTGATTACTTCTATAATTACTTAGTTTATACTGGCTATATATGATCTAATATCGAATAGATAGTTAATTGGATGAATCTTCCCTAAGCCCACAACCAAAAAAGGAACAGGAAGTAAGGCGGAAAGCACACATCCAACTACATATTGGGTATTAATGATATATAACCGTGATGTATAAACTAAGGTATTATAGAGTTAATCACCTAAGGTCTTTTAAGTTTATACTGGTTTAATAAAATTGATTAAACCTTTTACTGGTAAGTTTCTAGTTTTGTATACCAAAAGTTCTGTTTGGAAAAGTATGATTTGTACTTGAAAACTGTGCATTGACTTTGTGTCCTATGACCTGACCCATACTTGGTACCCTTATGATGACTTAATGTATAGTGAACATATATATATATATATATATATATATATATATATATATGTGTATATATATATATATATATATATATATATATATATATATATATATATATAGAATCGAATCGATAATAGACTGGGTGAATCCGTTCCAAGCCCACAACCAAACAAGGAACAAGAAGTGAAGTGGAGAGCACACATCCTATTACTTGTCGGATCCTACTGATATATATATATATATATATATATATATATATATATATATATATATATATATATATCCTTTGGTGTATACATTAAGGAATCATAAGGTTAGCAATATGGTCCCTTTCTACTAAATGTACTAGACCTGACTGTGTTGTTTATCGTTTTGAAAAGATGTAAGTTTTTCCTTAGTTTATAACTATCTTGACTCGAAAATAGTTTGTATTAACTTTCAAGTGGAACTGTCACTTTATGAAAGTAATGGGAAAATATAAGTACTCAGTTGTCTTATGAATTGACACACTGAACGTATTAATTACCTTAAAACATATTTGTTTTATTAATGTCATAATGTGAAGGCTAGTTCTCATACTATACGCTCTCCCTGTCAAAAGATTATGGGAACCAAACACGACTTGGCAAACCGGTGGTTGCATCGTGTACATCCACATTAAAGTAATATGATCATGTATACCCAATATAACTATCACCTTTTGTTTAGAGCAATGCGTTAGTGATTCATTGGTATAATTAGATCCTGTAAGTGTTCCATGCTACAGCACCTTATTATGTTTGTTCTGTTATAGTATCTTAGTATGTTCTTTCTATTATCGTGTATTGTATCTTTTCCCTGTTTCTATTTATTGTGTGTTCTCTTATGTTATCGTGTATTGTATCTTCCTCCATGTTTCTCTTTATTGTGTGTTCTCTTATGTTATCGTGTATTGTATATTCCTCCCTGTTTCTCTTTATTGTGTGTTCTCTTATGTTATCATGTATTGTATCTTCCTCCCTGTTTCTATTTATTGTGTGATCTCTTATGTTATCGTGTATTGTATCTAGTATGAGCTGAACCTATAAACTATACCCCTTATATCTTACTAATGTTTTACTTGAACTATTATTGGAAAGACTCACTTTACTACTAAGTTATGCTGGTACTTGTAAAAACGGAGTTTTGTTGAACTAAAAAGTAACATAACTTTAAAAGAGTTTTTGAAATGTTTTGATCACTTATTAAAGACATAAACAACCTTTGAAAGATGTTTTTAACAAACAATTACACAATTATCAATTGTGTTAAACTTGTATTCCCCCCTTAAAAGCATTTAAAACAGTTTAAAAGATTCATTACGGGGTATGAACTCACCTGATGTGGATGAATCAAATGAATATGCGTGTAAGGATTAGAAGCTCCACGAATGAAGTCCCGAGACTTAACAAGTCCTAAATGACATATATTGACATATATATATATATATATATATATATATATATATATATATATATATATAAGGTTTAGAGGTAACCAAAGGCAAGGAATCACCTCACAGGACTAGGAAACACTTGGAACGAAGTGTTGAATCACATGTGATTGGACTAAGGAGTGTGGAATGGCACTATCATGAGTTTACGACCATGGGTTCATGGCCAAGGGAGTTTATAGCCGTAAAATCATGGTCAAAAGAGGGTGTTTGAAGGTTAGGGAAGCTTGAGGGACCATCGCTCTACACAAGGATGATAAAAATCAATTAAATGGAAGGCTTTTGATGAGTTTACGGCCAAGCCATGAGTTTACAGCCGTAAACTCATGGGCATCATGAAAGGAGTGTGATTTAAGGTCAAATTTTTATCAAGGGAGTGTTCTAGGTCAAGGGCTTGGACTTAAGAAGGGTTTAAGGTCCAAACATGTATCAATATGGAGTTTACGTCCAAGGGAGATCTTGTGCTGTAAACTCATGTTCTTCATGGGGAAACCATGTTTAGATGGTGTATTTCAAGGCTTCCTAGTAGATATGAAGTGTAATGAAGGGATACTTACGATATTGAAGCTTGAAAGGGTTGATTTCAGCCAAGAACACTAGTGTGTGTTCTTGGTGTTTCTTGAAGATCTAAGAAAACATGATTTTCATTGATGAAATCAAAGAGTGTAACAAAGAGATGAAGTGTAACAAAAAACTAAAGGAAGAACACTTACACTTTTGAAGATCTAAGATGAAATGTTGGATGATACTTGAGAGAGAATGGGAGAAAATCAGCCAAGGAAGGAAGGAATGGGAGAAATGGCTAAGACTTATATATATAAGGGTGAGTTTTCAGCCTGGGTTGAGTTTACAGCTGTAAACTCTACATTTTGGAGTTTAGGGCTTGAATCTTTTTCTGTGGCTTTAGCAGATAAATCCCAACACTTATTCCTTAAGCGTACTAGGCTCAGAACACTCAAACAGGCTCTAAATTGTGCTAAATGATAGTAGGAGTGAATATGTCACTGAGTTGAGTTAACTGACCGAGCTTTCAAAGCAAATTTTTTTTTCAGGTTGTCACATAATCCAACAGTCTCCCACTTGGATAAGTCTAATAACTATAATTGCAAATACAACTTAAAATCCGATTAGCAATCGTAGCTCTCAAAAATCCGCTATCGAACTCTGATGCGTCCATTAGATAAGTGATCATATAATCCTCTGTTCTACAAGATATCATGCAGAAAAATACATAGAATATAGTTATACTTATTGTCCTACAGTTTGTATCCCGATTTATGATTTGTTTCACATATAACATAAATGAACACATCAATTTAGTTCTGACCGGGCCCGACACATAAGTCAAAACAAAATCATCGAGGGGCCCAAGATATTGCTTTTAATCCTCTTAGGATAAAAGGAACAAATAAACTTTGACTTATATGCTTGTACTAACTATTCGTTGAATCATATACAACATCACGTTTTATAACATCGAGTTACCGAGGCGTTTTTGTACTATCAGTGTACAACCACCAAATAATCTCCAACTCATATATCTTGGTTTAAAGATTATACGATATTATCGTCTTACAATCACCCATGATAAATTCCATGAAGTGATATGTGAGCGTGAGTTTAGTCCAATACTCAAATCTTATTTCAAGAGCACTCATGAATGTTTGTAGCGATCTTTTGCTATATCTAACACCCTAGACAATCATACAAAAACCCATTCATAACAGTCTTCTTTCATAACCTGCTTCCAAAGTATGATCGACTGTGGATAGTTTGAATAATCTTATTATTCTGGATGTCAAAACATGAAAAATGAAACAATAGTAAATAATCGACACAATATAGTAAGGGGCTGTTTGTTTTTTGTGTGAAGATCTGCGCAACCACTTTTGTCTGCGCCGCGCAGACAACGCGCAGACATATGCCCTCGCAGATTGTTTGTTTTTTGGAAGTGCGCAGATCAGAAAACGTCTGCGCGAGGTCTTCCTGGCGCAGACATGGGCCACTGTCTTCAAAGGTCTTCAGACCTCATTTTAAACTAAACCAAAAAAAAAAAAAAAACATGGCCATCGTGCAGTTTTTTTTTTCTTTCATTTTTTTGTTAAAAATACATTTTTAATGTTTATAACATGAAATTAAGTTTAAAAATTCAATTTATTTTAATGGCCCGCAGACGTTAAAAACAAACAGTCTTCTTATTGCAGACTGCAGACATTTGGTCCACCTTTTCTGCCGCAGAGGCTTGCAGATGTGGTCCGCAGACTGCAGACATTTTGACTTCAAAAAAACAAACAACACCTAACATTACTTATAAATAAAACAACACCTTTTATTCAATCATCAAATGTCTGTTACATTTTAACTATTACAAGTTTCTAAAATTCTATCTAGTCATTAAAACTAATATTGTTCTTCAGCCCGATTCTTCTAGCGTGCTGCAAGTGCTTGACCTTACTCAGTTCCTTCATAAGTGGATCTACTAGGTTCTCCTCTGACGATACCCCATTCAATACGAGGAGTCTTTCTTCTATTTGATGTCTTATGAAGTGATATTTTCTGTCGATGTGCTTGGATCTGTCATGATCCCTTGGTTCCTTGGCTAAGGCTATCACACCCTCGTTGTCACATAAAATCTCCATAGGCTCCTTGACAGCTGGTACAACTCCAAGGTCTCTAATGAAGTTCTTTAGCCATATCGCCTCCTTCAATGCTTCGCTTGCTACTATATACTCTGATTCGCACGTTGAATCAGCTACAGTTTCCTGTTTGGAAATTTTCCAAGTTACTGCTCCACCATTTAGGGTAAATATCCAGCCCGACTGAGAGAGGAAATTATCTCTGTCGGTTTGAAAGATGGTGTCACTATACCCTGTCACTCTTAAGTCATCACTCCCACTGAGGGTAAGGACCCAATCCTTAGTCCTCTGCAGGTACTTTAGAATGTTCTTAACTGCAATAAAATGAGCTTGATCAGGATTCCCTCGATATTTTCTAACCATGCTCAGAGCAAAGGCTACATTAGGGAGAGTACATGTCATAGCATACATGATCGAGCCAACAACAGAAGTATATGGTATTCGACTCATATTTTCTATCTCAATTTTTGTACTTGGACTCCGAGTCTTACTCAGTCTGGTATTGCTCTGGATAGGTAAGTCTCCTTTCTTGGACTCCTCCATGCTGAAACGTTTCAACACCTTGTCCAAGTAGGTAGTTTGACTAAGTCCTATTAGTCTTTTACTCCTGTTTCTCAATACCCTTATGCCTAGAATATAAGCAGCTTCTCTGAGGTCCTTCATACCGAAACACTTCCCAAGCTAGGACTTAACCTCCTGCAAGGTTGGGATGTCATTTCCTATGAGTAGTATGTCATTCACATACAATACCATAAATCTAACTATACTCCCACTAGCTTTGACATATACACATGACCCATCCTCGCTTCTTGAGAAACCAAACTCTTTGACTTTCTCATCAAAACAAAGATTCCATCTGTGAGATTCCTTCTTTAATCCATAAATGGATTTCTCAAGCTTGCACACTCTATTAGGGTACTCCGCACTGATAAAACCCTCTAGCTGATTCATATAAATATCTTCAGCCAACTTCCCATTAAGGAAGATGGTTTTGGCATCCATCTGCTATATTTCATAATCATGAAATGCAACTATGGCTAGCATAACCCTTATAGATTTAATTTTGGCCACTGGTGAGAAGGTCTCGTAATAGTCAACTTCAGGAGTTTGAGTAAAGCCTTTCACAACCAATCGCGCCTTAAAAGTGTGTACTTTCCCATCCATGTCGGTCTTCTTCTTGAAGATCTATTTGTACCCGACTGTCTTATGGCCTAGTACATTGTCAACCAAGTTCCAAACTTGATTGTCATACATGGAATGAATCTTGCTGTCCATTACCTCTTTCCATTTAGTAGACTCAGGGCCTGCCATGGCTTCCTTGTAGTTGTTAGGTTCATACATACTCACCAGTGCGCGATCACTGATAAATGTATCACCTTCAGTAGTAATATGGAAACCATGAAACTCAGGTGCATTCCTAACTCTACTGGAGCGCCACAAAGGTAAGGACTCATTAATTGTTTCAATAGGAGTTTCCTCCTTGGGTTGAGTGTTAGTGTTTGAGGTTCCTTTATCACTTAACTCTTGAAGCTCTTCAAGGTCATTGTGCCTCCCGCTGCCATCTTGGCATATAAGTTCTCTCTCGTGAAATACTCCTTTCCTCTCAATGAAGACAACATTTTCACTCGGTCTATAGAAGAGATATCCAAAGGTTTAGGGTAGCCGATGAAAATACATCACTCAATTCGAGGTTCGAGCTTATCGTGAGTCTCTCGTCTTACAAAAGCCTCGCAACCCCAAAACTTGATGTGGTCTAACGAGGGAACCTTCCCTGTCCACATTTCGCGAGGTGTTTTGGAAACCTTTTTAGTTGGGACTAGATTAAGGATATATGTGACATTCTCTAAGGTATACCCCTAGAATGATATAGGTAACGAAGCTTGACTCATCATGGAACGAAACATGGCTATCAAAGTTCGATTGCGCCTCTCAGCTACACCATTAAGTTGTGGTGTCCTAGGCGGTGTCAATTATGAAACAATTCCACATTCCTTAAGATAGTCGTGGAACTCGATACTAAGATACTCTCATCCTCGATCAGATCGAAGCATCTTTATCTTCCTGCCCAATTGATTCTCCACTTCTTGCTTAAACTCTTTGAACTTTTCAAAGGTTTCTAACTTATGCTTGATTAAGTAGATATAGTCATATCTGTTGTAATCATCACTAAAAGTCACATTGAAGCGGTTAGCATCCCTTGTGGCAGTTCTGAAGGGTCCACACACGTATGTATGTATGAGATCCAACATACCTTCACCCCTTGCACAAGTGTCAGTTAAGGGTGACTTTGTCATCTTTCCAAGTAAACAAGATTCACAAGTGTCATCTGACTCTAAGTCAAATGACTCCAACACTCCATCCTTTTGGAGTTGGGTTATGCGCTTCTTGTTGACATGTCCAAGACAACAATGCCATAAGAATTCTTTATCTAAATCATTGGATGAATCAATATGCAACACATTATTTCCTAAGTTATCTACAACCATCACAGTTTCATATATGCCATTGCAATGTAATGCTTCAAAAATAATATACACCATTAAAATAAGCATTTATTGAACCGGTTTCATTATTAAAAGAAAATGTAAAACCTTGTTCATACAAACCGTGAAAGGAAATAATATTTCTCGCCATATCACATGAGTAGAAACAATTATCCAAATCTAATTTTAACCCACTACTAAGCAATAAAGAATAAACTCCAATCTTGGTGGCATGCCTCTTTTTCCTATTCCCTATGATTAAGTTCATCTTTTCGTGCACACCCCTACTTCTTTTTAGACCCTACAAATCAGAACAAATGTGAAAATCACATCCTGTATCAAAGAACCAAGAAATAGAATGTGATGAGTTATTAAATAGAATAGTATAAATACCTGCAAAGGAGGCTTTAATCTTCTCATCCTTTATGTCCTACAAGTATTTGGGGCAACTTCGTCTCTAGTGCTTAGTTTCATGGCCTTTGGCTTGTTTTTGCCTACCTTTCATAAATTTGCAATAAGATTACGATATTCCTTTTTTTAGTTGTGAATTGTCATATTAGATCCTAGCCTTAAATATTAGTTATGGGTTAAAATATTAAGGATTTATATCATTTAACTAATTTTTTTTTTCTCTATAGATCTCTTATCCTGACGATGCTTTTGTTTGAGGGTTACTCACAAACACCACTACATAGGTAAATTATTTAACATACTTACTTCGCAAGCCTAGTTTATTTTATTTCAAAGACTCATTAAATTACCGTGAACGCATATAGTTTGGTAGTTTTGGTTTATGTTGACTTTGATAATTGCTAGTTTATATGTTCATACTATTGCAGTTTAGTAGTTTGGTAATTATTAGGTTGATATTTTGGTAATTTCAACTTTGATTTATATTAAAATTTTGGTGGTTCGATAATTTGATACTTTTATAATTAATATTTTAGTTTATGATGATACTAGTAGTTGCGTAATTCTTATTTTGATATTTTGTTATATGTTATTTTGGCATTTTGGTAATTTGATTTATTTATTTTTAGGGATAATAACTTAAAAGGGTAATATATATTTCGATTTGTATACATTTGGTCACTGAGTTTTTTTTTTCATCCACATTTACCCCTTCAATTTGTTAAACTGTACACATCCAGTCCTTATGACCGATAGCTCCCGGTTAGTTGGGAAAAATGACTTATTAGGGTAATATATTTTTCATTTTGTACACATTTAGTCGTTAATATTTTTGTACATATTTAGTTCTTAATATTTTTTGTTTCAAAATAAGTCACTTTTTGTTTTTATACTAATTCAGTACTTATGAATGATTTATTTAGGGTTTTTCTCACGAAATCTAACATGAGACTATCATTAATGAGGTGTTTGAGGTTGTTGAGGCTTATGTCCATTATAGCATCGACTGTTTGATTGCATAGGTCTTGTGGTTTGGCTTAAGTTTTGTATTTCAAACATCGTAACTCCTTCATATTATATCTGATTTTACTGATCTTTATATCTACACGTTTGTTTTTTTAAGTCTGCTATAACTTTCGTTAATATTACTCCTGTTAAAATATAATATGTTTTTACTTACGATTATATAAAAAAATATCCATAGATGCATTCATAAAAACCGAATGGATATAAAGATCATAATTAAAAATATATTACTTTTTAACGGAAGGAATCTAAACAAAAGTTGTAGTAGACTAAAATACAAACACATAGATATAAAGATCGTTAAAATCCGAGATAGTATGAAAAAGTTATGACATTCAAAATACATGACCTAAGCAACCAAGTAATCAAGATCGCGATATACATAAGCATCAAAAGCCTAAAACACCTCTTTAATGATTGTTCCATATAAGATGTTGCGAGAAAAACTTAAAGAAAACATTCATAAGTATTAAATGATTAGAAAAACAAAAATAAATTATTTTGCAACAAAAAAAATTAAGGATTAAGTGTGTACAAAAATATTAAAGATTAAATGTGTACAAAATGAAAAATATCTTACCCTGTTATTGATATTTTTTTCAAATTTGTAGAAACTTTGCAAAATTTGGTTCATTCATTGCTAATATTGATATTTTTTTCAAATTCAATTTTATAAATTATTAAACATGTAATGCGTAACAAAATATATTAATTCTCTTTTAATAAAAAACTTATATATTATACGGATCTCACACCTAATAGATAATAATGACGAATTTTGATGGTATTTAACCAAATGCTTTAGGAGTTTTGTACGACATGACTTTAAATTGATTGTTAAAAGAATATACTATTCTTTTAATAAAAAAAAGTATATTTGAACTATATAAATATTATACGATGATTTTCTTGTTTTTTTCTTCTAACTTTTGGTTGAATACGATAATACCATACCCATAAGTCATCAATACCAAGCATATTTTGGTAATAATTAATTCGCATATATGTTAAAATTTATTATTCTTAAAGCTATATTATTTTTCAGTTTGTTTATATTTTATTTTTCTGTCAAACGGCTGAGGTTTTTGGGCATCAGGACATGTGTGGTTGCGTGGCAAGCATGATCCTTAGGGCATTGACACGTGCAGACATGTGGCACATACTTTTATGCATGGCAACCATTGTCTGGCTTTTGTTCGGTAGAATTTATATCGTCCAAATACTAATCAAAGTTAAAATATAGTGAATCATTACGATAAAACATGAACTCTTATGGGTTACTACGTATGGATGAGATAAAATTAAAGTTAACATCAAGGACAATAAAGAGAGCAGAAAGAAAAACAAATAAAACTAGATGTGTATGGTAAAAGCAACGAGTAAGAAACATACTTGAACATATACAATAGAAAACCTGAACTGATCCTGATTAAGTAGGGGTCTATATGGAACGGTTTGATTAATCAAACAACTACCATTGCAATTGGTTAATATATTTTATTAGTCATCAGGTATCAGTTAATAATGTTCTGATAATCGGTTAATATCAATTAATCATAACAGAAAATATGTTATAACAATGAAAAACATAGTGTATTATAAAAGATGAAAATCAAAAAATACATTGCCATAAGAAACAGAAGTAGAAAGCCATTTTTTTTGCTATTAATTAAATACTATAATAAATAGTTATTTTTTAATTATAGCATTTAAATGGTGCACTAAATGTCTCTGTCACCTAATCAATGTGGCAGTTAGCCACGCACGCTCCATTGATCTATAAAAACATCGATCCACCCTTTTCCACCAATGTCAATCCCAAATTAGTGTGTCGGTTAACAATGCACGCTCCATTAACGTTTGACAAGGGTACAAAGTGTAATTCCATGGAATAACATCATTTTCACATTTTACCCTAAAGTAACTAAGATTGGTAATTTGTAAAAACATGTTAGTTACTTTGCAATATTCATTATACTTATAATGAGGTATTAAATGCCCTATCCTATCCGTTCGGCTAACGACCCTCCACCAATCAAGCAAGCGGTGGGTGTGAGTGTACACCCTTTAAGCGTCATTTTATAGGCGACAACCTTATACCCACCTTATGGATCGGCTTCGTGAATGAGGCTTACTAGCGACAAGACTAGCTTATTCTTATACATATATATATATATATATATATATATATATATATATATATATATATATATTGTTGGATTAGTGTCTAAGTCCATAACTATTTTGGTATGTACTTGACCTGATGGTGCATGGTCTTTTTGGGTTGCCTTCACCAAAGCAACTTGATTGGAGAAATAAATAGAGAGAGAGAGGTTATTATGATTTATTAATATGTTATAAGAATAATATATTAAAGGAGAAATCATATTTGTTTAATTAATATTGGTCAATAATTAATTAGGAATTAATTTTGTGATCAAGTGTAATTAATTAAACTAGAGGGGCTGAATTGTAATTATGTGATAGTTACAAAATAAGGTAAGGTTATCCTAAGTATAGGATGAACGAATTTAAGGTGATAATACCTTAGAATTCGACTATGATAAGGATTCAAAGATTATCTTATGGGTTGCTTGGTAAGCAAGCAACTAGATAAGGATAATGACTGAAACTCTATCTGTACACCTATATAAACCCCCCTTGGCACATGATTTCATGTATGACCTTCTCAAGGCTTCATAAGGACGAATTCCTACCTCTCTCCTCTCTCTTTATACCTTCTCCATTTGCTCTTGGTGTTTGTAAGCCATTAGAGGAGTGACACTTGTGACTCTAAGCATTCCAAAGTCAATACAAGGAGATTTGGGATTGTTATTGCTACATAACAATCAAGGTAACATTATAAACCTATTCTTGTGTTAATATGATCACTTGAATGCTAGAATTAGGGCTTATAGTCTTGGATAACTTGTATGTACAATAGAGAAACCTAGATCCAAGCATTAAGGTTTGTATGAGCACATAGGATGTCTTATGACCAAAACCCATCAGTGGTATCAGAGCCTAGGATGGTTTCAATTGTATTGATGCATTGTATATCTAAAAAAATTCGATTTTTGGTGTTCTAGAGGCTGGACTCGCCGAGTCCAGGGTGACTCGACGAGTCCAGGCTTGACTCGACGAGTCAACTCGTCAGATAGTGCTTCTCTCGGGATTTCTTGCTGTTTTTGCATATGGATAGTTACCTTATCATGTTAGATCAATATTAATCCGATTATATGATATATTTGACTATATTTTTGATCTAAATAAAGATATTTATCAATTAATAAGACAATTGTTTCCTTATAAGATAATTGATTAATCATTTTGAGTAAATTGATAAATTGTTTTGCAACAAATTATTAAATAAATCAAATATGGATAATTATGTGATTAAATGTTAATTTAAAATTATTTGTTATTTGATCCTTGTTGTTATGAAAAGTTTCATATTTTCCCCTTTAGGTTTTATAGTTTAAATTTGAACCCAAAAGTTTTGATGTTTTGAAATTTAAATAGTTAAAACCCTAATTTTTTGAAAAAGGTTTCAAAACTTGCCCTCAAGTTTTGGAATTTAAAAGTTGATTAAAAGTTGATTAGGAATGTTAAGTTCTAAAACCCTAGTAATGTTTTGAAAAGTTCAAATCACTCCCTTATGGTTTTATTAATTGATTAAGGTGTATAATTAAAAGAGATATAATAAATCCATAAAAGTTTAGGTTTACAGTTTAATTGAATTAAAAGTATAATTATTAAATTTGATCACCTAATATTTTAAAAGTGTAAAATGCACCCTTTACTATATATAACATTAAAAGTCTAACATTATATATATGTATGAGTAAAAGTCAGTCTTACCGTTAGTAGGCCTCATTCACGAAGCTGGTCTATAAGGGGTGTTTAAGGAAATTGCCTGTAATATGGCGATTGAATGGGTATCCACTCTTACCCACCGCACTCTTGACTAGTGGAGGGTCGTTAGCCGAACGGGTAGGATAGGACAAAACCTTCCATTATAAGTATAATGAAATACAAAGTAACTAAATGTTTTGCAAATTCCCAATCTTAGTTACTTAGGCAAAAGTGAATTGATGCAATTCCATGAAATTACACTTTGTGCCCTTGCGAAGACGTTAGTGGAGCATGTGTGGTTTAACGGCACACTAAATGGTTCTAAGAAAAGGTAGCAAAGGGTGACTAAATGTTTGTCATAGTTCGGTGGAGCGTGTGTGGTTTACCGGCACATCGAATAGGTGACTGTAACATGTGAGGGCACCATGTAACTTTGCATGGTTATTCACACCCGCTTTGTGATCCTCGGCATCCCAGTCACAAACAAGAGGGGCATATCGAGATTTAAACATGCCATTGAAATGTTCAATGAATCTCAAAGGATCTAGGAGTTTTCATAGATTTAAAACTTAAATTTCTTTTTTGTTTTTCATGGTGGAAATTAGTGAATCGTCATTCACTTACCTTCAAAATATTCTACAACTAGATTACGGCATCCCTTTTTTAGGTTGTAGCGTATTGTGTTGGGTCCTAGCCTTAGTATTTCATTTGGGTGATTTACTAGGGACTCAATCAATCAATCAACTAACTTGAATTTGTTTCTCCCGTTTTGTAGATGTCAAAGTTCGACAACTATGGTCTTCCCAAATCCCATGGAACAAGCATTCCATATGAAGATGATATTCCACGATTCGATCGAGGAACAAGAAATCATGCTTCACTTCCTCCTCCTCCTCCAATTATTCTACCTAACCCACAAGATTGTAAAATTGAAAGGTTCAATATCACTCAAGCCCTTTTGGCAAGTAAACATAAAGAAGGAAAGTCGGTGTGTGCACACGTCTTAGGGATGAAGTCACACATTGATAGGTTAAGAATGATGGGATCCGTTGTCGGTGAAGAGATGGCTGTTGATTGGGTTCTTCAGTCACTTCCTAACTCATATAGTGAGTTCGTAAGAGAGTACTATATGATGAACCACGACGTGACCCTTATTGATCTCACCTATATGCTTATTGCTGCTGAATCAGCAATGGTTTGGCGCAATAGAAAAGCAAATTTGATTGGCGAATCTGCCTTCAAGACCTCTATGGATATAGACAATGGCAATGAAAGACATGTAATGATCGAAAAGTTTGATCATAAGAGAAAGGCGATGTCTGAAGTAGTTCCATGTGTTGTTCCAAAAGAGTCAATTTGCTTTTATTGCCAAGAGAAGGGGCATTGGAGACGAAGTTGCCCTATTTACCTAAGAGATCTAAGAGATGGGAGAGTCAAAAGTATGACTACGCTTCAGGTAAAATCCACTATCTAACTCCGATAAGTTCCTATTCATTGATTCTTAATACATGATGTGATAAGATTGCATTTGAATGTTTTGCAGGATCGGTGAAAAGAAAGGAAGCTTGATAAGAGAGCAAGATGAATCTAATCACAAGAGATGGATCTCGATCGCATGGACTTGAAGATTGGATTTTGAGCTTAGATAGTTATGATAGAGTTGTTAGAAATTTTCCTTTTACATAGTTTTCAATAGATTTTGCATTGTAAGGACAAATGTTTTTCCGCTGCTTTTATAAATAAAATAAATTTTGTTTGACTTATTTATTTATTTGTTTGCTTCCTTGCAATGAAATCGTTATGAAAATTGATGTTTGAATATTTCTACAACGAATGGATATGATTCTTAGTTATGTTATTTATGGAAATGTCGAGAATTTACCAAATAGGGAGAGTTTCTCGTCGCCCAAATTTCAATTGGACTGAAATTTGGAATCACGCAACTTGGTTGCATAATGAATGAGAAATTTCATATTTGGAAATTAGACAAATTCGTTGACAAAGTGTCAAGTGAAAGACTAGGAGATCGAGTACACAAAGTTGTGTGTTGATCAAGTTCACCATAAGAGTAACAAATATATTCGTCATGATTTACTAAAGGTTTACTAAATATGATTATACTTACATGATTAAGTGTAATTCTGAATTGATTAAAGGGTTTAGATCAATAGTAGAACGAATAAGAAGAATCAAGTAGGCAGAAAAATAAAAGTTTCTCCATTCTAAGAAAAAGGGAGAGTAGATTTTATGCTTTATGATAGATCTTAATGATTAAGAACCATATCTCAATTGATCCTCTATGTGAGTCTTAGTACAATTGTATGTTTAAGAAGAGGAATCAAGGATTGAAGAAATGGTTAAATCAAGAAGTCTATCATACTGCGTTCCAATAACAAGTCTTAAAGTTAAGATTGTGACAATGAGTGAAAAGTATTAAAGGTTTATAACATTCATCAAATGTGGAAAGTTGTGATGTCTTGAATAAGACAAAGACCGACTAGGACCAATTTATGAAGTGTTTTGATAAAAACTACACTAACTCTTGAATATTTGTTTGTCAAGAAATGGTTATTGACAAAAGAATCTTATATGTCAAGGAGTCAGTGGGAGCCTTAATGGTCTTGAAAGGTTTCAAGAACAAGTCAAATAAACCTTATTGATCATCACTAGCACACGAGTTGAGGTTTACAACCTATCGTGTTGACATTATTTTGTTTCTGTGCTGTTTCCAATTGAGTTAATTATGCATGTGAGTTCTATGAGTTCTCATTTTGAACGCATAAAAGGCAAGGCAACTTGATCAATGAAAGGTACATTGATAGGAAAAAGGTGAGATGCTTAACTACTTGGAAGATGTGGTGGGCAGCTGTGCTACCATAAGGCAAGAAATCAAGATTAAGAAAGTTCGGTCCATATGAGTTTGAATTTGTCGTAAACTTTGGTTTTAACAAATTCACATGGATAGAAACACATACACAGTTTAAATCTAAGTGTCATAAGATTTCCTTCTTCATGAAAATGATTGTGAGGAAATGCTTTCACTAAGAAATATTTTAAGAAGATAGTGATTGTAAAATTGCATTCTCGAATTCGATCATGGTTATGGTATCCCTTTCCATAATTTGAATTGTGAGGTTTGGCAATTAGTCTTAATTGTTTAGACACACATATGAACTATCGAAGGCAAAGGTGTACAAGTTCAAGAAGCCTTGATAAAAGATTATCAAAGCATTAAGTATTAGAAACATGGACTTAAGAAATTCAATAGGTATTGTTTTTCTGAAAGTTAAGATGTTTATGAATACATGTCGAAGCTAGTGGGAGCATAAGTGTTATGTTTTATAGTAATCATCATGATAGTCGGAGCATAAAAGTTATGATCGTATGATTATTATGGAAAGTATTGCAAGTTGGCAATATTAATTATAGAAAAACAAGAGTTATACCTTGCAAAGTCGTAAGGGTTGTAAAGTTGTTTTGCTATAATTAAGGGAGAGAATATTATGCTTCATTTCAAATCTAAAGGCTTAGGTTGAGAAATGTTAATAAATTTAGCCAAAGGTACATAGTGTGTTCTTAAAATTTCGATTATGATTACGGAATTTCTTTTCACAATTCGAATTTTGAGAACATAGCAAATAAAACATTGTGCATCGTGTCCCATACGCTTCGGGTATAGGATCGATTGCAAATGCTTTAATGTTTGACCATTCTAAGAATTTTCCAAATGTCTAGCGCACTTAGAGGGAAAAGGGACTAGAATAGGTTTTGACTAAAATAATTAAACAACTATCAAAGGACAATCCAAATTTCGATGAGGATTGGTTGCTTGTGAGTAGTTGGAAGCATGGTATTGAATGGACCATATCGACATTATTATGAATAGATAAGATTCTATTAAGAATAAGTTGTCATATGGAAAATATGGAAGCGTGTCCATATTAGGAATTGAATATTGAAAATCTATGACTAGATTAGAAACTTTTATGCAAAAGGATGTTCAAAGGAATGTACTTTGAGTGAAAGACATCATATCTAAGGAATTGTATTGTAACAATCTCCGTTAGAGGACTCTGTAATATCATTGGCAATAGTCTTTGTGACTTTGGTGCAGTGACATTACAAAAGGATCATTGCATAAAATGTTAGAATCTAGCATATTCTATAAGTGGCAAGAATTTGATATTCTTAAACTTATGAAAAACGGATTTGGAGTTGTGAAATGAAAATGATTGGAAATGTGTCCAATGTGATCTATTTCACAAAGTAAGAACCATAGGTAAACATTGTGTGCATGCTAGGAGCATGGGACAAGTGTAATAATTCAAGTAAGAAGTTGATTACCCGAAACGACAAATAATGAGTAATCGATATGGTGATAAATAAAAGGAGTTTTATTTATACTCAAAGGGTTGAGGCCATATGGGATTAGTATTATTCTTGTGTTTCACTTTGGAAGGTTTGGCTTCTAGAATAATTGAGTTTATTAAGAATAATCAAATTATTCAAACGGGCCACAGTCGTTCATATGTTGGAAGTAGATATGAATGAAGACTATCGTGAATTGGTGTGTGGATTGTCTAAAAGAGTATTAGACATAAGCAAATGTTTGCTGCAACATTCATGAGTGCTTATGAATATGAATTTGAGCATTGGATTAAACCCACGCTCGCTTGGATCACTCCATGAATTGTATCACGAGTGATTAGTGAGACGATAACATCTTATATTCTTGAAACTGAGATGTGTGAGTTGTATCTTACTAATCGGTTGCACATTGATAATATGAAAACGCACTAGTAACTTGGTGTTATAAAACATATTGTTGTGTGTGATTCGGTGAGTGAGTGCAAGCAAGCATTGTATCAAAGTTTATCCGTTCCTTTTATCCCAAGTAGGATGAATGCGATATCTTTGGGCCCCTCGATGGTTTAGTGATGACAAACGTAAATGCTCGGCCGGGCTAGGGCTAATTTGATTTTTTCAATTAGTCAGTCGTCATAAATCAGAAATCGAGAAGTAGTATAAAGAGAATGATTAGAAATCATATCTCAGACGATATCTAGAATGGAGGAATATATGATCCCTTATCTAAGGACATGCGTATCTGATAGGATCAGAGTTGACAGCGGCTTTGGAAAGCTACGATTGCAGATCAGGATCTGAAGTCATACGCAGAATAGTTATTAGACTTATCCAAGTGGGAGACTGTTGGATTAGTGTCTAAGTCCATAACTATTTTGGTATGTACTTGACCTGATGGTGCATGGTCCTTTTGGGTTGCCTTCACCAAAGCAACTTGATTGGAGAAATAAATAGAGAGAGAGAGGTTATTATGATTTATTAATATGTTATAAGAATAATATATTAAATGAGAAATCATATTTGTTTAATTAATATTGGTCAATAATTAATTAGGAATTAATTTTGTGATCAAGTGTAATTAATTAAACTAGAGGGGCTGAATTGTAATTATGTGATAGTTACAAAATAAGGTAAGGATTATCCTAAGTATAGGTTGAACGAATTTAAGGTGATAATACCTTAGAATTCGACTATGATAAGGATTCAAAGATTATCTTATGGGTTGCTTGGTAAGCAAGCAACTAGATAAGGATAATGACTGAAACCCTATCTGTACACCTATATAAACCCCCCTTGGCACATGATTTCGTATGACCTTCTCAAGGCTTCATAAGGACGAATTCCTACCTCTCTCCTCTCTCTTTATACCTTCTCCATTTGCTCTTGGTGTTTGTAAGCCATTAGAGGAGTGACACTTGTGACTCTAAGCATTCCAAAGTCAATACAAGGAGATTTGGGATTGTTATTGCTACATAACAATCAAGGTAACATTATAAACCTATTCTTGTGTTAATATGATCACTTGAATGCTAGAATTAGGGCTTATAGTCTTGGATAACTTGTATGTACAATAGAGAAACCTAGATCCAAGCATTAGGGTTTGTATGAGCACATAGCATGTCTTATGACCAAAACCCATCATATATATATATATATATATATATATATATATATATATATATATATATATATATATATATATATATTAATCTTATAATAAATAAAGTATAAGGTTGATTTTAAACTTGTAAAAATCTAAGGGTTGAAATTTAAAACTTTTCAATAATTAAACTTTTAATCAAAGAATTTAAATTTCAATACTTGAGGGCAAGTTTTGAACTTTTCAAAACACAAGGGATCAAATAACAAATAATATACATAAAACAATTAATTTAGTGATTATCTATATTTGACCTAATTCAAATTCTTGCAAGATAAGTTACCCAGTTAATTCAAATAATCAATTTTAATCATATAAGAAATTTATTATCTAATCAATTGGTAATTATCTTGTGTTTTGGAAAGGATAATCTTTCAATAACAATAAAATTCGAATATTTTAAGTTAAATACATATAAGGCAATTATCCTTTAGCAAAACAACAAGAAAATCTGAAAATCCCTCTGTCTGACGCTCCGACTCGCCGAGTCACTCACTGGACTCGCCAAGTTGGGTTGACTCACCGAGTCAGTTCGAACAGAAGGAAAGAAAACGTTTTTCAGCAGATAATCAATCATAGCATCACATACAGCAGAAACCAATCAAGGCTCTGATACCACTGATGGGCTTTATGCATAAGAACAATCATATGTGCTCATACAAACCCTAATGCTTGGATCTAGGTTTCTCTATTGTACATGCAATGAATCCAAGCCTTGCAAACCCTAATATAGCATACATAATTTCGAAATTAGCTAATTACATCAGATCTAGATGTTTACCTATTCAAATAGTGGCTTTAATCTTCTTCTCTTGAGCTTAGAGTCACAATTGTAACTCCTCTAGTGGATCACAAACACCACAAGCAAGAAGTCAACTTTTAGAGAGGAGGGAGGATGCTAATTTTTTGCCCTAGGGTTTCTGTTGGAAGCAAGTGGCCGAAAATTGGAGCCTTGGGGTCTTATTTATAGTGCAAGTTGCTAGGGTTGCAGTCTAAACCCTAATGGACAGCTTAGCCACCAAGCATCCCAAGGAACCTTCTGGAATAAGGCCCTTGGACGAAAATATGATGATCTTTCATCATAATTTCCTTCCCCCTTAATCCATTAGGTTTCCCAGCCCAAAACTCAATTATCACACATTTGACAGTTTATGCCCCTTTATTTAATTAATCTCTTTTAGTCACCAAATTAATTCCTAATTAATTTATGACCAATACTAATTAAATAAATATGATTTCTCCTTTAATATATTATTCTTATAATATATTAATAAAACATAATATTCTCTCTCTCTCTCCTCAAATTACCTTGTCAAGTTGCTTTGGTGAAGGCAACCCAAAAGGACCATGCACAACCGGGTCAATTACATACAAAATATAGTTACGAACTTAGACACTAATCCAACAGTAATTACATTACATCATGTATTAAGAATCTCCAAATAGGAACTTGATAGAGTTAGATAAAGGACCTTTACGTGAAGCAAAGTCAAACTTTTTGACTATTACCATCCATATGAACTTTCAGGTATATTTGGTAGCTTTGCAACCAATGACCCTTCTTTTGGCAAAAGAAACATTTAGACTCTTTTGGAAATGGTACACGAGACTATCTCAGACTTAGCCTTTCTCTTTACCATTGGTCAAATGACTTGACCATGGCCGATCCCTTTCCATTGGGAAGAGAAAGCTTTTCTAGACTTCCAATGTCACCATTGTCAATGTCCAAATGGATTTGGGAAGTAGATCTTCAATCAAATTTACTTTACCAATGCTCCAAATCATTGCTAATTTAGCAGCACCAAGCAAATAGGTAAGATCATTATGGTTCATGGTCTGTCACTAGGGAGTGACTGAAGAACAATGTCAACAACCACTTACCTCGAGACCATTAACACCCTACTCTCCTGACTTGTCAATATGTGACTTAATCTCCAAGATGTAAGCACGTATAGTCTCTGCTTGCCAATAGGGATTGAGTGACTTAGAACTTTTGAAGTCTTGAAACTTGTGGGATAGGGAGAATTATTGGGGAAGGTGGAGGAAGTGAAGAATGATTTCTAGTCCCACTAATGCACAACAAAGGGATTGATCTTTCACCTTGATTGCCATTTGGGATATCATCTTCATTAGGAATGTGTTTTCCTAAATATTTGGGAAGATCATAGTTGTCTTAACTAGACATCAATAATGGAATAAATTCAAGTTTAGTTGATTTAAAGTCCTTAATATAACACCCAATATGAAATATTAAGGCTAGGACCCAACAACCTACTTATAACTGGAAGAGGGATGCTGTAATCCAAGCTATAAAATAGTTGAAGGCAGGTAAATGATGATTTACCAATTTTCACCATAAAACCGAAATATAATTAAGTTTTAATTGGATTTGAAACTCCTAGATCTTTTGAGATACATTGAACTTTCAATGGCATGTTTGAATCTCGATTGTACCCTCTCAAGTTTGTGACTGGGATGTCGAGGATCACAAACAAGGTGTGAATAACCATGCAAATTAACTTGGTACCCTTAATATTTATCACCTAATCAATGTGTCAGTTAACCACACACACTCCACCGATCTATGATAAAATTAATTTACCCTTTGTTACACTTGGTCAGTCCTAGGTTAGTGTGTCGGTTAACCACACACGCTCCACTAACGACTTAACAAGGGTGCAAAGTGCAATTTCATGGGTTAGCACCATATTCACATTTTTTTAAGTAACTAAGATTAGGAATTTATAAATGTTTAGTTACTTACTATTTATCATTATACTTTTAATTAAGGGAGAATTATAGTCTTTTCCTACCCGTTCGGCTAACGACCCTCCACTAGTCAAGGAAGCGGTGGGTGAGAGTGGACACCCATTAAACTACCATTTTATAGGCAATAACCTTATACCCCCTTATAGACCGGCTTCGTGAATGAGGCCTACTAATGGTAAGATTGACTTTGTCTTACACATAGCTATATAATTAAAATTATAATAATAGTATAAGGGTTGAATTTTAAACTCTTAAAAATCTAGGGTTCTATTTTGGAATTAAAGTATTAGTGTGTAAGACTTTACAAATTCCAAAAACTTGAGGGCAAGTTTTGAAACTATTCAAGACTTTACAACTTCATAACTTATGAGTTTAATGGTCCATTAAAATGAAGACTTTTCATTTTATGTAACCTCTTATTATTTAATAACACTTTTGAAGAAGTGACTTTGGTAATCCATAACATATGAGTTTAATATATAGGTTTAAATGATAAAACTCTTGAAAATCCATAACTTGAGGACAAGTTCTGGAGATCATAAAACAAATTATGGAGAAAAGACTTTTCAAGTTCATAACCTCCTTTTTTAATAAAATCCATAAATGAGACTTTTCATATAACTCGAGGACAAGTTACAAAAACACATTTTATGAATAACTTTTAGATCAAATTGGATTAAAACAACTATCACAAACATACCTAGAAATATTCATAATCTTGATTTAAACTCATATAAACAAGATAATTCACATGAAACAATTTTCATGTAATTAGTCTATCCATCAAACTAATACAAAATATGAAACTTTTGACAATTATCTTTTGAATTGGATTAGAATGATCATTACCACATCAAAAATAGGTTTATAGGTCCAAAAACAGCTTATAGTAATGTTCCTAGTCCAATTCCAGCCAAAAAAACACGAAGATATGCAATCTGGGAGACAAACTCATCGAGTTTTTGACAAAAACTCATCGAGTTTTCAGTCTGGGCAGTTTCTTGGCTTCGAAAAATCAGTTTGCATCAAGTATAAGTGAAAACAAGCCTAGGCTCTAATACCACTGTTGGGTTTTGATCATTCTAACACTCCTATGGTGTACATGCAACCCTAAATACATTGGATCTATGTTTTCTCTATTATACATGCAAATTTCAATTTTCCACGGTATTACCCTAACTACCATACAATCATATGTACTAGGATAACAAAACTAGATAGAATACATACCTCTTGATGTAGCTTGACTCCATTAAGCTTGAGAGCTTAGTACCCCAAGTGTGACACCTCAAATGGTTCACACAACATCATGAACACTTGGAATAACCATGAGAAGAAGACACTCATGCTCAAATCGGCAAGCCCTCATATGTGTATCACTAGTGACAATTTCTTGAGCTAAAGGGATCCTTATATAGTGTGCACATTAGGGTTACACCATGTAACCCATGACTTTACCCATTCCTTATGCTCCATGGGTTTTAACCTGCATGGAGTATCCATGGGTCACCACATGGGTTAAACCCAACATAAGGAATCATGGATCATAGGCCCATATATATAAGAATGAACGATTTACACAATCCATCCTCATATATTTAATTAGTCTCTTGTGATCACTAAATTAATTCCAAATTAATTCTTGATCAATACTAATTAAATAACATGATTTCATATTAATATATTAGAACTTATAATATATTAATATGTCACAAAATATCTTCTTCTCACAAAAGGTCTACCCAAATGTCCCGCTGTCATGCAACCCAAATGGACCATGTCGAGTCGGGTCAAGTATATACCAATTATAGTTATGGACTTAGACACTAATCCAACAGTTTCATCGATACACAGATCAGATGACAACATCAAAGACACGAATGTAACACAAGAAAATCGATGTCAATTATTTTCAGATTGGTCCTTCTGTACAGAAGGTGCGGGAGTCGACTTGATATTAACAAGCCCAACGGGGAAGAGATAACCTATGCGTTAAGATTTGATTTTCAAGCATCCAACAATAAATCGGAATATGAAGCACCAATCAAAAGATTGCAATTGGCTATTAAGATGGGGTGTGAACACATATACACCTCTATAGACTCGATGATCGTCGCCAACCAGAAAAATGGTTCGTATGAAATTTAAGGAAGGAACTTAGCACAATATGAAGACAAAGTGAAAGCATTGAAAAAGAAATTTAAAAGCTTTAGCCTAGAACATGTGTCTAGGTCGAAAAACAAACATGCAGATGCATTAAGTAAGCTTGCCTCATCCACTTTTCCCAATTTAACCAAAAAAGTATTGGTAGAAATAGTACAAACAAAAGCAATCGAGGTGAAGCTGGTAATATCAATAATAAAATATACAAATGACTGGAGAAAACCAATAGTGGAATACCTAACAGAAGGCAAGCTACCTTCGGACGACAAGGAAGCTTGGAAATTAAGGTTCAAGGCACCATCCTTTGTAGTGGACAATGGAATATTGTACAAAAAAGTATATTTAACACCCCTTTTAGATTGTTTAAATGGTAAGGAGGTAGAATACCTCATAAGGGAGTTGCATGAAGGAGTGGTCGGAGCACATGAAAGGGCAGCAACAATAGTACATAAAATATCAAGGATAAGGTACTATTGGCCAACTATGTACCAAGACACAAAAGGAGTAATCTATAGAAAGAAGTGCTAGAAACATGCAACAATCCCAAGAAAATTGGCAACATCAATGATTAGCATCAGCAACCCATGGCCTCTAATTCAATGGGGAATAGACATAGTCAGACCATTCCCAAAAGAACTTGGGAAGGTAAAATTATTAGTAGTAGCAATAGACGATTTTACCAAATGGGTCGAGGAAGAACCATTACCTACAATAGCAGGCCAAAACATGATCAAATTCTTTTGGAAGCATATCATTTGCCGTTTTGGGGTACAGTACAAAATAACTTCATATAACAGAGCACAATTTGCAAATAATCCCTTCCGGGAGTGGTGTGAAGAGTTCTGAATAAATCAGAGGTTCACTTCAACAGCACACCCAGAGGCGAACGAACAAACTGAAGTCACGAATCGGACAATCGTGCACGGCTTGGCAACAAGACTAAACGAGTCCAAAGGATGATGGGTTGATGAATTACAAAGCGTATTATGGTCATACTAAACAACAACGTGAACGGAAACAAAAGAAACACCCTATAGCTTAGTCTACAGATCAAAAGTAGTGTTGTCATTAGAATTGATTATCCTCACAAATAGAATGGCAAATTTGGACATGGACAATAATAATGACAACCTAAGGACGAATATAGATGTTTCCATGGAGCGACAAGAGGTAGCAGTAATACGACAAGAACATTATAAAAAGAAAAGGTAAAGTTATTATAACCAACGGGTCAAAGGCCATTGTTTCAAAGTAGGTGAGAAGGTATTGTGGAACAATGAGGTTAGTAGGAAAGAGCCATAGGGAAAACTATGTCTAACATGGGAAGGTCCATACATAATAAATGAAGCAAACAAGGATGGATCATATGTCCTACAGATAACGGAAGCCAAGGCGATACCAAGAATATGGCATGTCAAAAACTTTAGGAAGTTATATGTTTGAATATGCACGGGAAAGTATACTGGTTGGCACGAGAACAAACGAATAAAAAGTATTATCATTAGATTCATCTGTACCATGTCAACGATATCACAAATCAAGGAAAGATCAGTCACTTTATGACAAATAAAAAATAGGCTAGTTGCTTAGCCCATGAATACAATTATTCTTCAAAGCATGTAGCTCGGTCTACCAACTACACTTATGTATACATCGAGTATCATCACTCCGAAAACCGGCTACCCGCTTAGACCAAGAATACACTTATTCTTCAAAGCATGTAGCTCGTTCTGCCGACTACACTTATGTATACATCGAGTACCATTACTACAAAAACAGGCTACCCGCTTACCCTAAGAATACACTTATTCTTCAAAGCATGTAGCTCGATCCGCCGACTGCACTTATGTATACATGTAGTATTGTTACTCTAAAAATAGGTTACCTGATTTGCCCACAAATACACTTATCCTTCAAAGCATGTAGGTCGATCAGCTAAATACACTTATGTATACATTAAGTATCATTACTCCAAAAATAGGCTACCCGCTTAGGCCAAGAATACACTTACTATTCAAAGCATGTGGCTCGGTCTTCCGACTACACTTATGTGTACATTGAGTATCATTACTCCAAAACAGGCTACCCGCTTAGTCTACAAATACACTTATTCTTCAAATCATGTAGCTCGGTCCATCGAATACACTTATTTATACATCGAGCATCATTACTCCAAAAACAGGCTACCCGTTGAACCCAATAATACACTTATTCTTCAAAGTATATGGCTCGGTCCGCCGACTACACTTATGTGTATATCGAGTATAATTACTCCAAAAACAGGCTACCCACTTAGCCCAAGAATACACTTATTCTTCAAAGCATGTAGCTTGGTCCACTGACTACATCTGTATACTCATTACACATAAACCACCCGCTTAGTTAAAAAACATATTAGTTGTTCATTAAACCTATCATCAACCCAACAAGATACATACCAAATATCTATTTAACATTTGTCATGCGGGAAAAATGTGTTGGTGAACACATAAATCAGTTAATTCCCAGCAAGTTTCCAATCATTTAAGTGCATTCTCAAATCTATGGTTTCCACAACAAACAAACATCATCAACAACAATCATAATACATGGCGACACTCAGCACCACAATTGTCAATATCCCAAAAAAACACCAGCCACAACACAAGAGTCGGTTAGGGACACAAGAAAAACACTAAGTTCACGGTTTTCTAAAAACAAAGAGTATAACCAACTTGCATAATCCATACTATCATGACTTAGTAAGGAGTTGGACATGCAGTACATCATTCTCCTAAAGACAAGCTTCATACTTCATCTGAACAAGCATTCCCTAATTTTCTAGCGAAGCAACCTTCGCCATAGCATCTCAGTGACGTATCGACAGATTGGCATACATCTCTCGGTCTTCACCAGCATTTCCTCACTCATAAGCTTCATACCCTCGGCAACACCTAAATTCACCTCGAAAGCCAGAAACCGGTCTCGCAAGGTTAGCAATCCATCAAAAAATTTGAGATCTCGCCCAAGTGCGGCGGAGATAATTTTCTTAGCACGGGCTATAAACTGGCATGCTTCGTCCAACTCCTCCTCAAACAACACATAAGAAGAGCACCCATTTACAAAATCGGGGAAATGGCATTAGTAAAACGAAATAATAATTTAGAACCTATAACATATGTATAAATGCATAAAACATGCCAAATTATTTACATATCAGCCGGTGTAGGGGCAACATGACCTAAAGATGAAGGAGAGGCATATAGAGGGCCTACATGGGAAATCTCACGCAGAAATTACTCAAACTGGTCAGGCGAGAGGACCGCCTACGCTTTCATTCAGAAGAGACACTTTCTCTGGGGCACAACTCCTACAGAGCTAGAAGAACCTGCGTGTGAAGAAGCAATCACAGGACACGATATATACAAAATTTGATCAATAAAGAACACTTTAGGCCCAAATCCTAGAAGAGTAATGGGTGAATTAGGCGTCGAAGGCATCAAGTCCACATCTTAATTAGGAACCACACCATCCACCACAGTGGATACAGGAGAGATATCACCGACCAAATAGGATGTCAGCTGGAAAGGGAATTTACTCCCATCTACAATAATAAATGAGCACAGAGAAAACATCAGTAGGTAGCATTTATATCAGGAGATTACTCACAACCAGGTAAAGAGTTGACATCGGGCTTTTCAGAATGGGTTCATATGACACAGAGCACGTACAACTTCTGATAGAAATGCCCTCTTTACACAGAAATGGGAAAATAAATGCACAAACGCATGAAGATCAGCAGACAAAGATATAGAGTCATCACCAAGTGAAACATAACAAGGGACAAACGGTAGACACAAGCTATGTATGTCCACCCAGTAGTACCTACTTTTCTAGTTCTCATTAGAATGAAATAAATCTAGATAAAGAGGAAAGTGACGACTACTGAAAGAAAACCAGTCACCATACTTCTTCAAGCGCTAAAAATAGCGAAACAAGGAGACATCAATGATGGGTTTTGAGCATTCTAACACTTCCTAAGTGTACATGCAACCCTAATAAACCTAGGATCTATGTTTGTCTAAACACATGCAAAATTTGGTTACCAAGGTTCATAATCCTATCTAGCGTACATGGGGAACTTTTATCTTAAAGGATGGCTAGAATTACATACCTTGTAGTTGATTTTGATTCCTTGAAACCATGAGAGCCTAGCACCCCAAGTGTGATGCCTCAAATCCTTCACACAACACTAAATGATTTTGGAATGACTTTTGAGAGAATACACACTCTAAAAATCGGCCTAGCCCTCTTCTTTCTTAGTGTTACCGATTTTGGTGGATAGTATGTCCCTTATATAGTGTGACACATCTAGGGTTACACCATGTAAACCCTAATGTGTCATGACTCTTCATTTCCATGACCCATGGATTTGTAACTCCCATGGAGCATCCATGAAGCATCCTATGGGTTTAACCCAACTTGATAATCCATGGAGCCACTTAGCCACTATGCAAGTTATGAATGATTTACATAATCAACCCATATAATTAATTAGTTATCTTTTGATCACTTAATTAATTCTAGATTAATTCTTGATCAAACTAATTAAATAATACTATTAATATATTAGAACTTATAATATATTAATAAACCACAAGTGTTATTTCTCTCATTTAATCTATCCAATTACATGGTGCCATTGAACCCAAATGGACCATGCCGGGTCGGGTCAAGTACATACCAGAAATAGTTATGGACTTAGACACCTTATCCAACAGTCTCCCACTTGGATAAGTCTAATAACTATAACTGCAAGTATGACTTCAGGAACCGATCAGCAATCATAGCTCTTTCAAGGTTTCTCGGAACTGAGAAGATGATGATACACCATTTAAGATAAGTGATCATATAATCCTCTGCTCAGATATCAGTCGGACAAATACATGGAACAATGTCTTACTTATTGTCCAGAAGTTTGTTTCCCGATTTCCGATTTGTTTGACAAAGAACTTAATTGAACACATCAACTTAGTTCTGACCGGGCCTGGTACATGGGTCAAAACAAAATCATCGAGGGGCCCATATATCAGCTTCTAATCCAAGAAGGAACAGATAAACTTCGATTCATATGTTTGTTCTACCACTCATTGAATTATACACAAAAGCACACTTTATAACATCGAGTTACCAATGCGTTTTCGTACAATCAATGCATAACCAACTCATAAGTAACAAATCATATCTCTAGGGTTGAAGACTTATATGATATTACCGTGTCACGATCACTCGACATAAATTCCATGAAGTGATTCCAATGAGCGTGGGTTGAGTCCAATGCTCAGACCTTATGAGCACTCATGATTATTGTAGCCAAGTCCAACACCTTAGACCTCTACAACCAATCATGACAGTCTTGATTCATACCTACTTCCGACATATGACCGACTGTGGAGGTTCGAATAATATGATATACCAAACATAAATATTCTGAAAGTCAAAACATGCAAACGAAATATAGTAAACGAACGATAAGAGATAGCAACACTTTAGTAATAAATAAAACACCTTTTATTCATCATCTAATGTCAATTACACTTTACAAATTTCGATTTTATCTAACTACTAAATATAATATCATCCTTCATCCCTATGCTCTGAGCATGTTGGAGATGCTTAACCCGAGTCAGTCCCTTCGTGAGGGGATCTGCTGGATTCTCATCCGATGATACCTTCTTTGCCACGAGGAGTCCTTCTATTCGATGTCTGATGAAATAGTATTTTCTATTGATGTGTCTGGATCTCCCGTGATCCCTTGGTTCCTTGGCTAAGGCAACAACACTTTCACTATCATATAAAATTTCCATTGGCTCCTTAATAGCTGGTACAACTCCAAGGTCTCCAATGAAGTTCTTCAGCCATATCGCCTCCTTTGTTGCCTCGCTCGCTGCTATATACTTTGATTCGCAAGTTGAATCAGCCACTGTCTCTTGCTTGGAATGCTTCCAAGAAATTGTTCTTATATTTAAGGTAAAGACCCAGCCTGACTGAGAGCGGAAACTATCCCTATCAGTCTGGAAGCTAGCATCACTATACCCTACAACTCTCAAGTCATCACTCCCACCGAGGGTAAGAACCCATTCCTTAGTCCTCCGTAGGTACTTGAGGATGTTCCTTACCGTAGTCCAGTGTGCCTTGCTAGGGTTCCCTTGACACCTGCTAACCATGCTCAAGGAAAAGGCTACATCAGGTCGAGTACACGTTAGATCCTACAGCCGAAGCATAAGGTATTCGACTAATTTCTGCTATCTCAACTTCAGTACTAGGGCTTTGTGTCTTACTCAATCTGGCGTTACTCTAGATAGGTAACTCTCCTTTCTTGGAGTCTTGCATGTCAAATCTCTTCAGCACCTTATCCAAGTAGGTACTCTGACTAAGTCCAATTAGTCTTTTACTCCAGTCTCTCAAGATCCTTATCCCTAGAATATAGGCAGCTTCTCCTAGGTCCTTCATAGAGAAACATTTACCAAGCCAGGACTTAACTTCCTACAGAGTTGGGATGTCATTACCTATGAGTAGTATGTCATCCACATATAATACCTAAAAGCTAACTACACTCCCACTAGCTTTAACATACACACAAGATTCATCTTCACTCCTAGAAAATCCAAACTCTTTGACTTTCTCATCAAAGCAAAGATTCCATCTGCGAGGTGCTTGCTTTAATCCATAAATGGATTTCTCAAGCTTACACACTCTATTAGGGTACTCTGTATTGACAAAACCCTCTGCCTGACTTATGTAAACATCCTTAGCCAAATTTTCATTAAGGAAAATGGTTTTGACATCCATTTGCCATATTTCATAATCATGAAATGCAGCTATGGATAACAGAACCCTAATAGATTTAATCTTGGCCACTGGAGAAAAGGTCTCATCATAATCAACTCCTGGAGTTTGTGAGAAACCCTTTGCAACCAGTCGTGCCTTATAAGTGTGTACATTACCATCCATGTCGGTCTTCTTCTTGAAGAACCATTTGCACCCTACAGTCTTACGACCTGGTACATTTTCAACTAAGTTCCAAACTTAATTGTCATACATGGATTGTATCTTGCTGTCCATTGCCTCTTTCCATTTGGCTGACTCAGTGTCTGCCATGGCTTCCGCATAACTGTTAGGTTCATCCAGACCTATCAGTATCTCATCACTGATAAGTGTATCACCTTCCGTAGTAATATAGAATCCATAGTAATGCTCAGGTGCATTCCTAACCCTTGTGGAATGCCTCATAGGTACACACATGTCAATTGGCTCAACAAGAGTTTCCTCCTCAAGTTGAGTGCTAGGGTTTGAAGTTCCTTCACCACTTGACTCTTGAATTTCTTCAAGGTCAACTTGCCTCCCACTATTTCCTTGGCTTATGAACTCTCTCTCACTCTCTATCTCTCTCTCTCTCTATCTATCTCTCTCTCTCTCTCTCAAGATAGCCCTTTTTGCTACAAATACCACATTTTCACTAGGTCTGTAGAAGAGGTAACCAAAGGATTATTGTGGGTAGCCAATGAAAATACACCTCTCGCTTTGGGGTTCGAGCTTATCATGAGTCTCACGTCTCACGAAATCCTCGCAACCCCAAATCTTGATGTGGTCTAGTTTGGGTACTTCACAAGTCCACATCTCATGAGGAGTTTTGGCAACTTTCTTTGTAGGGACCAGATTAAGGATATGGGCGGCATTTTCTAAGGCACACCCCAAAATGAGATTGGTAGCGAAACTCCACTCATCATGGAACGAACCATGTCCAACAATGTTTGATTACGCCTCTCAGCCACACCATTCAACTGCGGTGTCCTGGGAGGTGTCAATTGTGAGACAATCCCACATTCCCTAAGATAGTCGAGGAACTCTGAACTAAGATACTCACCACCTCGATCGGATCGAAGCATCTTAATGTTCCTGCCCAATTGATTCTCGACTTCCTGTTTAAACTCTTTAAAACTTTCGAAAGTCTCTGACTTATGCTTGATTAAGTAGACATATCCATATCTACTGTAATCATCAGTAAAAGTCAAATAATAACGATTAGCATCCCTTGTGGCATGTTTGAAGAGTCCACACACATCCATGTGTACGAGATCCAACAAACCTTCACCCCTCTCACACGAACCTGTGTAGGGTGACTTTGTCATTTTTTCTAGTAAGCATGATTCGCAACTATCATCTGACCTTAGGTCAAATGACTCCAAGACTCCATTCTTTTGGAGTTGGCCTATGCGTTTCTTGCTTATATGTCCAAGAGGACAATGCCATAATGACGCTTTATCCAAGTTATTATCATTAACAGAATCAATACACAAAACATTATTTCCTAAGTTATCAACCACAAATACAGTTTCACACACACCATCACAAGGTAATGCTTTAAAATAAAGAACATTATTAAAGAAAGCATTAATCGAACCAACTTCATTATCAAATGAAAAGGTAAAACCTTGTTTATACAAGTCATGAAAGGAAATAGTATTTCTTGCCATTTCTGGAGAATAACAACATTTATTCAAATCTAAACTAAACCCACTACTTAGCGATAAAGTATAAACTCCAATCTTGGTGACAGGTAAAGCTTTCCTATTCCCCATGATTAAGTTTATTCTTCCATGCTCCACATTCTCACTTCTTCTTAGTCCCTACAAATCAGAACAAATATGAATACCACAACCGGTATCAAGGACCCAAGAGTTAGAATGGGGTGAGTTATTATATAAGATAGAGTAAATACCTGCATGGTTGGGTTTACTTTCCCATCCTTCACATCTTGCTGGTATTTTGGGCAGTTCCGCTTCCAATGTAACTTTTCATGGCAATAGAAGCATTCAACCTCTTTTAGGTCAGAAGAAGGAGTGACAAAACCTTTATTGGTTCCACTTGAAGAAAATCCATCAAGGGTCCTAGCCTTGGTACCCTTCGAAGAGCTGTTTCTCTTCTTCCCTTGACCTTTCCCGATTGCCAAGACAGGGGCGGACTTTGGAGTAGGAGTGTTAACAACCGACTTACCCTTAAGACCTGTTTCTGCGGTTTTGAGGAGTCCCTGAAGTTTGCTGAGTGTGACCTCTTCCTTATTCATGTGATATGTCATGCGGAATTGATCATAACACGATGGTAAGGAGTGCAAAATGATATCTATTGCAAGCTCCTCAGGGAAGTTCACATTAAGCTTCAGCAACCGATCCACATACCTTTGCATTTTCTGCATGTGGCTCATGACGAACTCTCCGTCCTTCATCATGGTTGTTATCATGGAGCAAATGATTTCGTACCTCTCTTGTCGTGCACTTTGATGGTATTTTTCCATCAGATCTTGGTGCATTTCAAAAGGGTAGAAGTCCTCATAGGACTTTTGGAGTTCCGTTGTCATGGTGGCCATCATGATGAATGCTACTTTGGTAGCATCCCTTTCATGTGCCTAGAAGTCAGCGATCTCCTGGGGAGTTGCAGTGGTCTCATCAATCTCCTTAATCTCCTTATCGAGGACATATTCTTTGTCCTTGTATCGGATAACCATCCTGATGTTTCTGATCCATTCATTGAAGTTGGATCCATCAAAGTTGACTTTCCCACATAATTTCATAAGGGTAAAGGAGCCATTAGGATTAGATCCAGAAGCAGTATTGTTTGAAGACATCTAAATGAAGAGAACAAGATTAGTTTAAATATTAAGAGAGTCCTTAATAAACACCCAAATGTAATATTAAGGCTAGGATCCAATCACATATTTGAAAGGTAGGTGAATGACGATTCACCAATTTCCACCATGAAAAACGAAATATTGATATTAGGTTTTTAATTGGTTATTAGAAATTCCTAGATTCTTTGAGATTCATTGAACTTTTCAATGGTATGTTTCCATCTCGAGTGTGCCCTCCAAGTTTTGTGACTGGGATACCGAGGATCACAAAACGAGGTGTGAAGTAACCATGCAAATCACTTGGTACCCTTAAAGTTTATCACTTAATCGATGTGCCGGTAAACCACACACGCTCCACCGATACTATGATAAACCCTAAGCCACCCTTTACCTTCTTTGTTAAGTCCAAGTTAGTGTTCCGGTTAACCACACATGCTCCACCAACGACTTAAACAAAGTGTAAAGTGCAATTTCATGGATTACCACCTTATTCACATTTTCCCTAACGCAACTAAGATTGGGAATTTAATAAAAGCATTTAGTTACTTTATAATATTCATCATACTTTTAATGAGAATTTAAAAGTCCTTGTCTTACCCATTCGGCTAACGACTCTCCACCGATCAAGGAAGTGGTGGGTGAGAGTGGACACCCATTACGTTGCCATTTTATAGGCAAAAACCTTATACCCCCCCCCCCCCTTATAGACCAACTTCGTGAATGAGGCGTACTAGCGGTAAGACGACTTAATCTTATACATACATACATACATACATATATATATATATATATATATATATATATATATATATATATATATATATATATAAACTTATAATATAAAGTATAAGGGTTGAATTTTAACTTTTAAAATTCTAAGGGTTGCAACTAAAGTTTATTAAGTGACTTTACATGTTCCAAAACTTGAGGGCAAGTTTTGTAACTTTACAAAACCTTTCACATTCATAACTTATGAGTCATTAAAATGAAGACTCTTCATTTTATAACTTATGTGTTCTTTTAATGGCTTTTAACACAAAGAGACTTTTGGTTATCCATAACTTGAGGACAAGTTATGAACTCCATTAAAACACATAAAGATCATGAATTAATCATATAAACGAGTAACTCCTATGATCTATCAAGAACTCATAAGAACATGAATATTCATATCAACATTTCAAGAACATATGAACACATATAATCACAAAAAAATGATATTAGCCATTGTAAATGGATTAGAACAACCATTACACCATCTAAAACAAGTTTTATAATACCAAAACAGTTTAGGGTAATGTTTCTAGTCCATTTCCAGCAGCACAAATCGAATTTCTGCATTCTACATGACCAACTCTCCGAGTGCACTAACAGACTCATCGAGTTGGTTGCATTTACACTTGGACTCGTCGAGTCCTCCCCCATGGACTCGTCGAGTCCCCTGAGAAGACAACAAAAAACTCGATTTTTAACACTATTTCGCATCAAGTATTCACAAACAAGCCTAGACTCTGATACCACTGATGGGTTTTGAGCATTCTAACACTTCCTAAGTGTACATGCAACCCTAATAAACCTTGGATCTATGTTTGTCTAAATACATGCAAAATTTGGTTTCTAAGGTTCATAATCCTATCTAGCATACATGGGGAACTTTTATCTTAAAGGATGGTTAGAATTACATACCTTGTAGTTGATTTTGATTCCTTGAAACCTTGAGAGCCTAGCACCCCAAGTGTGATGCCTCAAATGCTTCACACAACACCAAATGCTTTTGGAATGACTTTTGAGAGAATACACACTCTAAAAATCGGCCTAGCCCTCTTCTTTCTTAGTGTTACCGATTTTGGTGGATAGTATGTCCCTTATATAGTGTGACACATCTAGGGGGAACAGTAACCCACACACAAGATGTCGAAGACAGAAACCAATATTACCAGGCAGGGCATCAAGAATAGACAAATATTAATATGGAACTTGGAAACCATGTACAAGAATAAGGTGATATTCATGAGTGTACCACTCCAGTATGCATCAGTCCACTTCAGACTCAACTGCAGACATGTCATCACCCATATCAATCATAGTGATGGGAAAGCCAAAGGGAACACAATGTAAATAAGTTTCTACAAGAACAAATCAGGCTTACCCAATAAATAATCAAAGGGACCGGTTAAAGCATTTATTAAGGGCAATCTAATCAAAGTAAGAAAGATGACGTACAATGGCGCAAGCATTTAATGCACAGCATGCGAAGGATTTTACATTACCTAATATGAATTTACAAGTCTGAACAGCAAAAATATTTCGACAATATTCTTTTACCCTTCAAACTGGGGTCTTAATGGTTTAACAAGCCGATAGTTCAAGGAAACCCATTACCGGCCTGGTACTCAGCAGGTATTGCCAACTGCCTCAGACAAATATGAATTCGAATACATTGTACGCAAGCATCAAAATCGTATCCCAGGAAATATGCAAAATAGTATGAAGCAAATAAAATAGACAATGAAAGGATAGGAAACATGAATGCTCATAGACCGGATAATAGGTGGAGGACCGATTAAGGATATGGACTTTTCTAACCATAGGGAGCCTATAAATACCCTAGAGACATGATATCCAGAGGAGGTAAGTAAGGAGAACATATATTCCTTAACACTAAAGCAACACCAAAAATCACAATCTAACTTAGGCATCGGAGTGCCATGTCGAGGTCCGACGCTCAGTATGACTATCTAACCTAGCTCTTGTTTATCTTATGCAAAGTGAATTCACGGATGCTTATTGGACCAAGACACTCCGGGTGAATGAGCTAAGTATGCACCAGGAGTTCAACGTACCAACACACACCGATATAAGCTAAAATGGTGTTTTGATAGAAATAGCTTACCAAAGTATCACCAAAAATAATTAAGTAAAAGTATATAAGTAAGTCCTTCTTAACTTATTAGCTTATAGGTTATAAGCTATAAGTTAAAATGTGTTTATGAAAAGTTATAAGCTTAGCCAAACACCCCCTAAGTCCCCCCTAACTTATTAACTTATAAGTTATAAGCTATAAGTTGAAAAGTGCTTATGAAAAGTCATAAGCTTAGTCAAACACCCCCTAAGTTGTTTTATAGTGTCTTAAAACCAAAATTGACCTGGTACATGTATGTTAGGAAGAATCAAACTAACTTTATTATGAAAATCTTCTTATCCTCCTATCAAATGCAGAAAAAATAAAAAGTAAATTTTTGATTATTAGACATTAGGCCTTCAAATTTATCAATTGTTCTTCTGTTTATAGCTAGGTTGTTAGATGATGGTAACAAACTGCCAAAAACTTAGTTTCAATCATGAAAAATTGTTAGGACATTTAAACATGAATTAATAGATTTTGGAGTTTTTATGTTAGTTACTGCCAAAAATTTTGATTATTAGACACTATTGTATTTTATTGTAAGCGAAACCGTATTGTTTGATTACTACTTTATTGAAAGTTGAAAATAACTATTTTGCAGTATTGCTATGGTTTGTGTTGAATACACATATTATATTAAAAGAAAAATACCATTTTACATTGTATAAAATATACACATAAAATTTTTGTTTAAGAGAAAAAATATATATATTTGTCTTTCATTAGTTTGCAAAAAGAGAAAATAAATGAAAATGTTTCTTTAATATATGTCTTTCGTAATAGAAAGCTCCCATTTAGTACAAAAAAAAAAAAGGATTTTGAAGATCGTTACAAGATAAATAAAAACCTTCAAAAATATGTTTTCTTTTTCATAAAAACAATGATTTATAAAAAAAATATATATATGAACAACTTAATAGTACTAGTGCAATTTTAAAGTATATAGAAAAAAAAAAAAAAAAAAAAAAAAGCTACCGAAGCTAATTTCATTTCAAATAGTGTAATCTACTTTAATAAATAAATTTTTTTTTATCACTTGTCATACTTTCATTTAATTTGTCAAATGTTATTTTATACTTATTTTGAATTAATTTTTGTTCCACATATTATTTTATGATTTTTCTATTTGATTAATTTCACATAGTATTTAAATGAAATAAGAAATGCATATTAATTTCTTTAATAAACTTTCCTTTTAATTTCAAAATTACTAAATTAAAACTTTATTAATTTCCTTTATTTATTTATCTAAATTATTTATTTAAATTTAGAGAAAAAAAAACACTTTAATTTTTATAATTAAATATTTTTCTTATTTTTCTTTTAAATTCAAACTTTTCAAATGTTTATAATTTTATATTCAGTTTTTTCTTTTAAATAAACTTATGTAATAATAGATCTTATATCTAGTATACTTATACATGTAAAGTATTTATTGTAATAAATGTTATAGTAAATTGCAATGAATATGTTTCTTCATTCCTTATTATTTCGAAATTTTATTTTAAAAAATATTTAATGTTCCACTTTAATATTTTAATATTTTTAAGCAATTCATGTAATACATGAGTTTAACACCTAGTTTGTAATAGACATTACAAAAATAACGTCTATTTTGAAAAATAATAAAAAATTTAGACTATTTTGTGGCAAACTATTATAAAAAAAAAATGGGTTAACATATATTTAAAGGGACTTGAATAGAAGTTGACTAAAAAGACATGCATGTAAACCAATTAATCTAGAAATAATTTTAGATATCTCAACCCTTTATGCTAGAGTTAATTTATCCTTTTCATTTATTAAAAATAATGTTGTTTACAAATGATTAAATGAATATCACTTAAATTTAGAAAGTAAAACATATTATTAACATTAATCGTACATTATGCCTTCAAATGAAAACATGAGTTTATTAGTTTGGGCTAGCTACAAGCGATTTAGGTGTTTGTTTGATGCAAAAAGAGGAAATGGATTTATAAAAAAATAATAATAAAATAAATAAAAATATCCCAATTTTTTTCTACAAGCAAAACGAAAAAATGTTGGGAGGGAATTTTTGTCAAAATGGCTCAGCAATATTTTATAGCTGATTGAATAAGAACCTTCCGAGCGAGCTAAGTGCTTAAGGGCCCAAAACCACATTTAATTCAAATCCTAGCCCAATATTAAAACCCGTCGATCCAAAATTGAAAATCACTTATAAAAGTTAAATATAATTGTTTAGTTCTTATTTGGGACAAAGTGTGACACCTTTATTCCAAAAAAAAGTTCTAGAGTACCTTAGATTTTCTATCCATAAAGTAACAAAACCAAAGATTTAAAGAATTTTGATATTTAAATCAGACGCTAGGTATGACATGAGTATGAAAAAGTGTAATAAAACCTGAATCTTTTTATTATTGTGAATATTGTACGAAGAGATAAAATAAAATTATAGAGTTAAAATTTGACAAATACATATTTAAAATAACAACTATAAAATAATAATTTCTTATAATAAACTGTTATATAAAATTATAATGTTTTTTAACAATGTTATAACATCTATTAAAACCATATAATTTAATGGTTGTTGCATGCAGTTGACATGCAAATAAAAAATTATAATTTTCGACTTAATGTTAGTTTTAATGTTATTATTAATTAATTTAGAAAATAATTATCTGAGATTTTTTATAATTTTTTTGGCAAAACTATAAAATCAGTACTTGTGGTGTACTAAATAATCATCTAAATTATTTGTATATTTATATGAAAGTTCATTGTTTTTTATAATGTATGTTACTTTTAAATTTTTGTGCTTTTAAGATAATTTAATTTTGTTGCAGCGTCTAACCATATACAAAAGGGTGATATGCCTTTTACAATATGTATTATTATTAGATCGTTAAATGAATATCACATGTGTATTTCGAACATTTAAATCTTATGTAATTTTTTTCAATTCTCTATATTTTATATATTGTTTTAGTTTAACTAAACTTTTCATTATTTGTTTTAAAACATTTATCATAAAATTAGCAATTAATTAAAAAAAAAAATATTGCACGAAGAATACTGATCACATGTACAAGAAAGTTGTCTCTTACAAGCTACTAACCATTAAAATAATTTTTATAAGAAAAGTTTTATGTAGAAATGACTTATTATTTGAAATAAGTCATATATAAAAAGTTTTTTTTTTTAAAACCCATCACATAAAATATGATTTATCTCAAGAAATTCTATGATAAACAAGAGTTTCATTGTTTTAAATATTCTCATATAAAGAGAAAGGAATACAAAGCCAACAGGATTTTCACATCGATAAGTTGGCAATAGATATAAAAAGAATATCAAAATTTACACTTGTTTAAAAAACATATTGTAATAAAAAAGAATTTTGTTAAAAACATTTATTTGAAAGTTTTTTTTTATAATAAAGTTATGTCCAAAACTTTGTTGTTGATTAAAGAAATTTATCTATATAACACATGTCTAAATTTTGTCTATTACTTAGTAGGGCACATTATATGACCAATAATTGTATAGATCCGGATTTTTATTATTTTTCATTTCTTAAGCTTTACATTTTGAATTTTATTTGTAGTGTTTGAATATAATATAAAATAAAATTTATGGTTATTTTGTTCTATTCTACATAGTTTATGATTCACTTATCTTAATATATAGTATCTATAATAACATGATATGTAGGTTCGATGATCGGATACAAACAAGTATGAACAATACGATTATCACAAAGATGGTTTTCATTAAGAAGAGTTCTCACAAAGAGAATAGGGTGCACAAAGCGGCTATCTGGTTAAACCCTATTACACAAGTATATAGAAAGACTATTACAGAAATCCCTACATTAATAGGATTGTGTCTATTCTATAATATAGACTGATCCTAATCACAAAGATATCGGATCAATCATCTAACAACTAAAGTTGCTATAATTACAAATACAAACTAAACTCTACAAAGGTTACACATTGACGATGTGATGGTGGTCAGCGTGTGATACTGTTTGACTCCTCGAATTATAAGGTTCAACCTTACAATCTCCCCCAATCTAATGATGTCAAAACTAATCGCCAGAGAATAAAATAATAGAAGAACCAACTACATCTAAAGTATAATGGTGATATTTTCTCCCCTTTGATTTACCTTCCCCTCAGATAAACAACAACTGAGTTTTGCTCTCCCTTAAATGTATAACTTTCTTCTTTCAAGAGAGTGTCATTCTATGAATGATCAACTAGCATCATAGGAGAACTTAAAATTTCTCCCCCTTTTGTACATCTATGAGCGATAAAACAACAAGAAACATAGTTTTGCATAGTCCAATCAACATTTCATGAGTCTCAGTGGAATGATAGCAGTGAATTATGTGTTGCATCAAAATGACAGTAAGGATGGTGATGTCTCTTGATAGCATGTTGTTGTACTATCATTGACATAGTATTGTGAAGTATCACCAGTGTGTGGCTTGAGACACTGAATCATTGACTCCTTTTATTAGAAGAATAAGGACAAAAAGGTAATGATGCGTGTAATATATCACGATACATGATATACCAAAGCCTTATAGAATTTTTTTGATCTGGACTAGGAAATGTCACACTTAAGGATATGTAAGTGCATAAGAGTCAAGGTGAGAAGGTGACTCAGTGTCATCTCAACAGATGGTCTCGCTAATGAGATACTTAGAGAGATTTTAAGGCAACACAAAAACATGCTTCTAGGGACAAAGAATTGTCAAAAGTTTTATACGTGGCTTATGAAATCCCATCGTTAAAATATGAAAGGTACAAGAAAAAAATAAAAAGATTAGCCAAACAAGAAATCATGAGAATATGCAGCTTTTTCAGAAAAGTCATAAAGACCAGATTTGGCAAATCTTTTTTAATGAATGGCATCAATGACTTCCTTCTTTCTAAGAAATCTACCACGCATTCTCTATCTATAAAAAGAGCATAATTGTATTACAACCAAACAAATGGAAAATAAAAATTCACACACAAAAGATAGAGAGAAATGTTCTTATCCAAGAAAATTTTGTAGATAGATACCAAACTTCATATTTATCAAGATCGAAAGATGTTCAACAATACAGTCTTTGTAACCAACAAGTTAGAAGGTTCCAATCTTTGTAACCTTCGAGTTATGCACACCAACATAAGGAGACTTAAAGAAGCAAGGTGTTGGGAACTGACAAATGAGAGACTTGGAGCATTGTCTTGACATAGTGTTCTTTAGATCTCAGAGGGGGTTTGGTGTAGCAGTGGGAGCATCAATGGAAAATAGTCATGCCATGCTCACTGTAATCATTTGGTCACAATGCAATAGAAATAGGCATCGAAAAAGGGAAAAAAGAGCATTCAGAACACGTAGATCGTATGTGCTTTTTCCTAATCTTATGTAAACATTTAGATGCTCAATGCCTCATATCCTAACCATCAGACTCATACTGAAGCATACAAGTATTGAAGTAACAATTCAGAGTTAAATCGAATGATAATACCTTGCAAAAAGAGAAGTTCATGTTTAAGTGAGTTGATCTTTTCTGAAAGGATATATTTGTCAGCATTATAGAAGAAAATAGATCCTAAGACAAAGATTATAAGAAAAAAATACTAGAGATTATTATATTAGAAGCATGCAATGTGTACTCCTTTGGTAGAACAAAAACTAAAATGTTATGATTCTTGAAGCGTAAAGCAAAATACTTTTTTTTCTTAGAGTTAAAAGAAGAAAACTAGTAAAAATAAAGCAAGCATAAAGAAATAATTGTTTATCAAACAAAAAATATCAAATGAGCAACGAGAGATCAATGTCAAACACGTTTGAGCCACTTTTATATTTCTCAGTGAGGAATTCATCAACGCGAACAATTTGATATTTTCCTTTTGGCACCTGATCATCAGAAAACTCTTCTTTATCTATCTATTTCTCTAGTTTCTCTTGTTTGACAACAAAGGCCTTTAGTAGAGAGATGTTTTCTTTTTTCAAGTGGGTCGGCGGCTTCTTGTATAACACCTCATAGCTTTCATTGTTTTGAGATTCCTTTTATTCTTTGCAGACCCTGACAAAGTGATAAGTGTTTCCACAATTAAAGCATTTCCCTTCATCCTTTCTTTCATGAACGTTCTTTCTTGATGACTCGATCCCCTTATATAGAAACCTTTTAGATTTATTTAACCTACTTTCTTCATAGCTCTTGGCAATAAGTGTCGCGCTAGCGACCAGCTCATCAGGGTATTCATTAGACGTGTTGTCTTGGTCAAATACATCAGAGTCACTAATGTAATCAGGAATCACCTTCTTTGATAGAAGATCCACATATTTGTCCTTGTTGGATTCCTTCATGATATCATTTCAAAGAGCTTTGGTTTCTTTGTAGTTGCGCAGATTTCCAAACAGTGAGTTAAGATCCATGGTGTTGATCTTCTTACTATTCTTGAGAACGTCAGCATGATGTTCCCAGATTTTACCCAGGGAGTCAAAAATTTTAAGCACTAATTGAGATGAGTGTTTTGTGATGTGTAACACCATGACATCATGTATTTTCTATTTCGACCCTAAGTAGGAAAAGTGTTGCAAAATTGATCCTTCTGACATACGTACTTGGGGCATACGCATGGCGTATCTTATTAAAGAGGGGTGTACATTCATGTACCTACATTGGGTGTACCAGTGCATACACTGGGAACACGTGGCTAGGGAGAAAACCCTAATTTTTAGTGTTTGAGTACCACTTAAACATCTTTATCCCCTCAAAACCCTTTCCCTCATCAACCTCCATCTCCTAAATTGTCCCTTGTTAACCCTAATTTATTATATGAGCCTCTTTGAGCTTGAGAGTGTGTTTTGGTGTTATTGAAGGAAGAAGAAGGCGGTGGAGTTGTCTTGGAAGCTTTAAGCAATTGTATATATGTAACTCCCACCTTAAAAACAACCTCTATAAGGTATAAAGTTAGATGCTTGATGAATGTTCTATTTGGATCTTGTTAGTTCATAAGTTTTATGCATTTTAGTCATGTAGTTTTGGTGTTCATGAGTATGGCTGACTCTAACCATAAGAGTTGTCCTTTCAGATGTTTTTAAGTGCTAAGAACCATAAAAATGTGTCATTGGTCCGTTTATCCCCTCCATGCAAGAGTTATGATGTTTTGTTGGATATTAAGTTAGGGTTTTAGTTTTACGACCACTTATAGCCATGAAAAGTCATAAAAGGTGGAAACATTATGACTTGGAATGATAACTTGGGTCTAGATCTGAGTTTAGACGTAAAGTCTTAATGAAATAATCTCTTGATGAAGAGAAGTAGGATCATATGGAGTACATTGAGCGTACCAAGAGGAACATTGTGCGTATTGGGCTAAGGCCTTGTAGGATTGGAATAGTTTCGACTACGCCCAGCATAGTGATTGAGTATACATGGCGTACTCAGTCTTCTTTGACTTCCTTTGACTTTTGACTTTCTAACTTAGACCTTTAACCAAGTTTGACTTGGGGTAATTTTGGGTATTTCAAGTGGTAATTGGAGTTTAAGGCTCTGATATTTGTGTAGGTGAACAGTAGAGACAGTATTTAGAGCAGTGATCTGTCCAACTATCTTTTCATATTGTGAGGTGAGTTTCCTTATTGTACTTGTGGGTCGAAGGCACCAATATCGGTCTAGTAGGTTATGTATCCTGGTTTAGGATGTTGCTATGTTGTAGTTATATGCTAAGATCGGCATGATTTTCTGTTTGATGTTAAATGTTTTATCTATTGCATATGTCGACATAATATGAGTGGGTTGAGGCAATACTACTATGTGTGGAAGCCAACAAACTTGAGAGCAAGCCAGTCATAAGTTGTGGGAAAGAAAGGGTGTGGGCTCGGGAGCAATCCATACATGAGTTGTGTAACATCCGGATTTACAGGCATGTTAATTTGATTACTTCTTTTGAAGTCATGAGGAGGGACTCGACGAGTCGATTCCTAGACTCATCGAGTAGGATCGTGAGTGGTTGACTGGATTAATGAAGGGACTCGACGAGTAGATGGGTGGACTCGACGAGTCTGCGCTGTAATGTGAAACCCTAAATCTCAGGGCCTGAGCCCTATTTAAGGGCCCTTATGGCCGTTATTTGCGACCACTTCACCCCTGAGAAACCCTAGAGGGCAGAGAGATCGTTTGTGGAGCAAGAGGAAGGCTAATTCATCATTTCTGAGCGTTTTAGCAATAGAGAAGGAAGGAGGGCATGCTAGGAGGATTGAGGAGCTTAGATCTACTATCTTTTGGTCAAATAGAGCTGTTAGAGGTATTGATATGTGCTTAATCTCGTGTAATTGTTAATTACCTTGAATCTAGGGTTTTCCCAACCCTTTTATTTGCTTGTAATGATATATAAGTTGCCCCTTTGGGTGTTAGACTCTGGATCTGGACCTTTAGAGGTCCAGAGAGCATTATCAATCATGCTTTATGTTATTTCATGGAGGAAATGAACCTAGAATGCCATTTTATAATCTATTTCATCAAATTGAGTCATATGGAGGTTGCATGAGTGTCAAGGTTCGGAATTTATGTGGTTATTGAGCTTGGGAAGGACATATCTATGGATTAGAGGAACAAATATGACCTCATAAGGTCATTTTTGTTTGAGTATGGAATGGACTCGCCGAGTCCATAAGTAGACTCGACGAGTCAAACCGGGTTGATCCGTGACTCATGTCAGTTGGTGACCAGCCGAGTTGGCTGGGTGACTCGGTGAGTCAGATCGGATTTAAGGAATTGGAGTTCACGTATGAACTCGCCAAGTCGGTGCATGACTCGACGAGTTAGGTCAAGAGTTGGCTGTTGACCAACGTTGACCAGAGTTGACTTATGTTAATTTAAGGGTATCAGTCAAACTAAGTCAAGGATGTAATAATTAGAGATGTATTATGTTGTAGGAGGAAGCTAGGTCGGAAGATTGAGCATGAGTGTTTATCCGACATCTTCGAGGTGAGTCTTCTTACTATGCCTTACCCGATGGGGTAATTATGTGTGACCGGAAGGTCTTATGTGTATGATGAATATGTGATGTATGTTGTATATGTGATATGTTATGATATGATTATGATGATGTGGACCGGAAGGTCAGGATGGCACGGACTGGAAGGTCAATAGAGTTATGGGATGGAAATCCCCTGAGATACTTGGTGTAACATCCCAAAAATTCAAGTCCAAAAATTTTATTTTTAATTAATTAACTCATAAAAAATTCACTAGAAAAATATTTTATAAACACGTCATCTCATAAAATCAAGTATCATGTTTGAAACCCACAACATAAACAAATATCATATCAGAGTACAATCCCATAAAACACCGTGCGGAAATCAAAAACTAAAACCGTAAGCACAAAGCTTAGACGAAGAGGTACCTGAAACCAAAAACTAAAACCAAGTATGCCATGCTATGCTGCTAGCTATGCCGTCATTTCATAAAATCAAAAACTAAAACCAAATATTGTATAAACACATCATCTCATAAAATCAAGTATGCCATGCTATGCCGCTAGCTCTTTCCCCTTAGACGAAGAGGTACCTGAAACCAAAAACTAAAACCGTAAGCACAAAGCTTAGTGAGTTCCCCCATCATACCACATACCATACAATATCATCGGTATCTTTCAATCGGTAATCATCATCGTTATCTTTCAACCGGTAATCGTCATCGGTATCTTTCAATCAATAATCATCATTGGTATCTTTCAACCGGTAACTGGGGACTATTCCACCCCTTACCACTAGCATACAATAACAAGATATAGGCATACAGTCATGCATATTCGGGTACTGATCTACCCCTTAGTCCTAAGGACCACTATCCCTACCATGAACGTAACACATCATACAAATATAACTCATAACCAAGCACATACCAGACCAAGATAATTATCACAAAGACAATCATCTTCTAAATACTTCTCAGTGGTGGGTCGGCACTGTGGCCTTAGATCCACCCTTACTGGAAGGTAACTCACCTCGTACAGGTAGTTGCTGATAATCAGTACGGGAAACCTCCGTCCGCTGTTGCTCCGGAAATCCTCCGGCTACAAACCCCACAAACACTTGGTTAGAAACCGATTTCTATACTCTTAGGGTAAAATGACCCTTTTACCCCCAAACAAGTCAAGTCAAAGTCAAAGTCAACTTTCAGTTGAACCGACTCGCTGAGTTGGGACAACAACTCGACGAGTCCCTCACTCTCTACTTGTCCTCATCCGCGACCCTACTCGTCGAGTTGGGTCGTCAACTAGACGGGTTCTTCTCTCATCCGAACGCCCCATGAAAACTCATCCGACTCGCCGAGTTTATGAACAACTCGTCGAGTTAGCCTTCATTTGATGAACCAGATCTGTCCTCAACTCGTCGAGTTGATGAACAACTCGTCGAGTTCTAAGGAGATTGCCTTGGACTCGCCGAGTCCAAGAATGCACTCGTCAAGTTCAGTCTTGACCAATTCCTTACAGTTGATTCAAATGGGATCTAACACACCAAAACCATAGATCTAGCCTCCTAATGTCCACTTCATACGTAAAGTTCCAAACTTGATGCACATGCATGGGGTTCTTAGCTCAAAAATCTACATAAGGTGTCCTACAATGTGCATGGGGATTTCATGGCCCTAAAGTTGGCACCTTTATGCCATGAAAGCCCTCTTAAGGCCCAGATCTGAAGTCAAAACCCACCCTACACTCCCAATATCGAAATTTGACTTAGCAATCCAAAGAAATCCCAAGCTAAAGATGAATAAACACATAGATGAGCCAAGACAGGGGCATTATACCATGAAGTTGCTGAAGATGAAGTAAACTCCCTAAATCTACTGTCCCCAACTCAAGTTCCAAGCTCCTTTCTTCCTTCCAAGCTTTACTATCACACAAGAACACCAAAAATGGCCTCAACAAAGCACAAAAGGCTAGGGTTTCGATGAGAAGTGTTTGGGAGCATAAAGGGGGAATAGAGGATGCATAAGGTTGTTTAAATAGGGTGCAAACCCTTAGATTAGGGTTTTAGTCCAGACAACAGCTACTCGCCATGTCCGGGACCCGACTCGACGAGTCCATGACTTAAACTCCGCGCCTCATCCCGCTTCTACTCGACGAGTTGGTCCTTCAACTCGCCAAGTCCAAGACCAAAATTGAAAAATAATTAAAGATTTAATAACAGAATACGTACCAAGAACCAGGTGCTACATTTATGGTTCCAAAGACTAATGAAACAAAGATGGAGTTTCTCAAGAGGCTTATAGAGAAAGAGAAGTAGTTGAAGACGTAGTCTACTTTTATGTCACGTTTTAGCCCTATCATTTTATGTAATTTGTTAGACATACTCTACTTTTGTGGTCAACTTTACCCTTATCCCATGATCTTGTTTTTGTTTCCTTTTCAATGATTTTATGTATTAGGAAGACATTAAACGGTTGTCATGTGTTAGACCTATCCTTTCATCTATTATGTTACATTTAAATGGATTTTTTGTGTTTGTTTTACTTGATGTCGTTTCATGTTGTGTTTTATGGTCAATTTTGTCCCTGCCCCATGATTTTGCTGTCGTTTTCTTTTGCATGATGTTGCCATGATTGTATCTAGTATGTGGTAAATTTCAATCTTACCCTAGTTTCTTTTTCGTTTAGTCACAGGTTATATTCATGGCCAGTAACTGTGAAAGTGACGACTTATATGACAGTGATGACTTACGTGATGAAATTGAAGAAAATGAAGAGATTCAAACACTTCTTTTATATGGGCTTGCTGTCAAAGAGTTACTATTGACTCATAAATTGAAATATATACGTAGCCGTCGCCGTTCATCTTCACGCGCACAGGAGGCATGCTTATCAATGAAATACTTAACGATCATGAGACCCGATGTTATCAACTTTTCAGATTACAAGTCCCGGTTTTCAACATGTTATGTAGGGATCTTGTTGCACATTATGGGTTAAAGAAATCACGTCGTATATCTATTGAAGAGTCCGTTGGTATTTTCATGTTGTACTTAGCGCATGGATGTGGAAATCGGTTAATTCAAGAGTTCTTTAACCATTTTGGGGATACAATCCATAAAGATATTCATAAAGTCTTGGATGATGTGGTTAACCTAAGTAAGGACATCATCATACCAAATGCTAACTACAACGAAACTATACTAGAATACATTTTAAATAACCCTCGGTATTATCATACTTCAAGGTACTTATTTTTTGCAAAGTTATGTTATTTGGTGAATTTGTGTAATTGTAAAAATAATTGGTAACTTATTATATTTTTTGAATTTGTAAGATTGTATTGGTGCCATCGATGGAACACACATGAAGACCTTTGTTCCGCAACGTGAGCAAATCAAATACATTAGACAAAAGAATTGTGTTACTCAAAATATTATGGCAACATGTGATTTCAACATATGCTTTACCTTTGTGTGGGCTAGATGGGAGGGGACTGCACATGACACGATAATTTTCAATGAAGTGCGAAGGAGACGTGAAGTTAAGTTTCCACTTCCAGCCGATGGTTAGTATCATTACTTATTAATAGAAGTTTTATATTTTCAAACCGTATAAATGAATAACAATCATTTTCTTTTTTTTACCTCTACAGGTAAGTTTTACCTTGTGGATGTCGGATCTCCTAATACAAAAGGTTATCTTTCTCCCTACAAAGGTTCAAACATCCGTTATCATATTCCTGATTTTCGATGTGGACAGACTTGTGCCTCGCGGGAACCAAAAGGCTTCAAAGAAAAATTTAACTATTATCATTCATCACTTCGCAATGTAATTAAACGAACTTTTGGAGTCTGGAAGGCTCAATGGGTGTTACTAAGAGATATGCATGTAAATTCCAACTTCGAGACGCAAGTTAAAATTATGCTAGCTTCAATGGCAATTCATAATTACATTATAATAAGTGGTAGTGGTGATGCAACATTTCAAATAGCACAAGAAGAATCTTATATTCCGCGCAATGATGAAGGACCTGATGATGGTGTTGAGCCACACGACGAAGTATCAAGTACACAACGTAGAAGTGACGATATGTATATGATTGCAGTACGCGATATGATTGCAGGACAAATATTCTCAAGGTCAAACACTCGTGCACGTAACGACGTATGATTTGTTTTGAAACGATTTAGTATTTTCATTTTATGGTTTAATGTAGTAGCATGAAACTATTTTGGATATTTTGGATAATATGGATTTGGAATGAAATTTGTGGTCTCCTATGGTTTTGGAATGAAATTTCGATAGGTGTATCCGATCAAGTTAAAAATAGGTGTCAAAATAATGTGGTAAATGTTTTTTTTAGTTCTTATGAATAAGAAAATTATTATTATTGTTTAAAAAAAATATATTTTGTTTGAATAAGAAAAATATGTTAACATATAAAAAGAATTTTTTTTGGTCATTTTACTCATATAAACTATTTTGTTTGTTAAACACTTAAAAATACTTATTGCTTATTGTTTATTCCCACTACAATAAAATAATCCAAACACTTAAAAAAATGTTTATTCCCAGCAAATAAACAATAAGCTAATAAGCCAAAACTTATTTATCCAAACACCCCCTAAATTGTGTAGTTTAATGAAGTGTAGAGTTTAATGAATAAAATTGTAGTGAATGAAATGTATACGGGTCAGTCCATTAAACTTAAGGGGTGTTTAGATTAGATTTTTAGCTTATTGCGTATAACTTATTTGTGGTGGGAATAAGTAATAAACAATAAGCATGAGGAGTGGGGAGAGATGCTTATTAAAATTAGCTTATTTAATCTAATAAACTGAATTTTATCCAAACACTTAAATTAACTTATTGTGGGAATAAGCAATAAACATTTTTTTTTTTCCTATCCAAACACCCCTTAGTGGAGATATCTTACTCAATGTGCACACTATTATTCAGTTTTTTGATTTTCAAAATTAGAAGGGCTTAAAACGTAAAAACATTCTGGGGTTTATATCTTCAAAGCATATTCTGACACTTTCACTTTCACCATTCTCGCCGCTACCAGGGTTTAGCCTCCCCTTTCTCCCTCTCAACGACCGCCACCATTGCCGTCGCCACAACAACCACCATAAACACCACACCTAGCGAACCAATGGAATTGGCTCTTACAAATGCAACATACCGTCACCTCCCACGCCCGCTCTCCCTTCAACATCACCGCCGCCCCTCGTCGAAATCCATCGTTTTCCTGAAAACAACATCGTTTTCATCGTTAACACCCATCAAAGCATCCTTCCGTAACCCTAACTACCAAACCCCTAAACCTGAAGTGACAAAAATCGTAAACCCTACCCCATTATCCTTCCTCAAAACCACCTTCATCACTGGTGTCGCCGTCAGCGCACTTTGCTTCTCGCGTTTTACCCTCAAACCCGCAATTGCCGTTCCTGTTTCTTCACCTCCACCTCCCGCCACCGTAGAAACCTCCGATACCAACTCCGAATCACTAGAAGAGGAAAAAAACCTAGAAGAACATCTCTGCTCTCACCCTGAAGACATCAACGCTTTGAAATCCCTAATGGAATTGAAAATTAAGAACGGAAAGGTTCATGAAGCTATTGGAATTCTCAGTCAGCTGATTAACCTGGAACCTGAAGACAGCGAATGGCAATTACTCAAGTATCATTTGCATTCATACAGCGGAGATCATGATTCTGCGAAATTAGGGTTTGAACAGATTCTAGCAAAAGATCCTTTACGCGTGGAGGCTTACCATGGTTTAGTAATGGCTGCTTCCGCTAAAGAATCACCTAATGATCTGAAAGATGTGGAGAAAAGAATCATCGAGGGAATGGAGAAGTGTAAGAAAGAAAAGAAGAAAGATGACTTGAGGGATTTCAAGCTTCTGTTAGCTCAAATTCGTGTAATCCAAGGCGATTATAACGATGCTTTAAAGATTTATCAGGATTTATCCAAAGAAGAGGCTCGAGATTTTAGGCCCTATTTATGTCAAGGCATTATATACACATTGTTAGGAAAGAACGATGATGCTGAGAAGAGTTTTGAAAAGTACAGAAGGCTTGTTCCTAAGGGACATCCTTATACCAGATATTTTGATGATAATATGGTCGCAACAAAGGTTTTTGCACAGAAGGTGGAGAATGAAAGAGCTTATTCCAAGAGTTGATTAAAAAGATGGTGGAAAATCATGTATAGCAAAGGTTCTATTTCGACACTCTGCTGTGCTTTTTGTTTATGGTTTGGTTATATGGAGATTATGGTGATTTACTTGTTAGTAGGCTTAATCTTGTCTTGTTTCAATTTGGGTCAATTGGAAATCTATGGTTTTAGTAAGGTTTAAATTTTGGTGGGATATTGTTTAGTGAACAATGTAGCTTTTGTTTATGTTAAAAGGTAGAACTTGTTACGTATATTCATTAGATGTTATGGTCTGGCTTTTCAGTTGATGGTATTGCATAAAACAAAAACAATAGATGATGTGCCTAAAAGTTAAAACGATTGCCATTAAGGGGCTGTTTGTTTTTTGTGTGAAGATCAGCGCAATCACTTTTGTCTGCGCCGTGCAGACAACGCGCAGACGTATGCCCTCGCAGATTGTTTGTTTTTTGGAAGTGCGCAGATCAGAAAAACGTCTGCGCGAGGTCTTCCTGGTGCAGACATGAGCCACTGTCTTCAAAGGTCTTCAGACCTCATTTTAACCTAAACCAAAAAAAAAATGACCATCGTGCATTTTTTTTTTCTTTCATTTTTTTGTTAAAAAATGCCTTTTTAATGTTTATAACATGAAATTAAGTTTAAAAATTCAATTTATTTTAACGGCCCGCAGACGTTAAAAACAAACAGTCTTCTTATTGCAGACTGCAGACATTTTGTCCATCTCTTCTGCCGCAGAGGCTTGCAGATGTGGTCCGCAGACTGCAGACATTTTGACTTAAAAAAACAAACAGCACCTAAAACATGATTGAAATCTCTTGAATATTATTTCATTCTGTCGATTCTAGAAATGAATACATGATTTCAGATTTACATCTAATCGATTTAAGGAGAAATTTGATAGACCCATAAAGAAAGGAGATGAAGGCAAATGGTAAGAATAAACCGAAATTTGCACGAAAATCTTTTATGTGTTATGGAATTATGTCTTATGCGGTATGCGTTTCGGTTTTGTCTTAAAGTTGCACCATGCTTATCCGTAGCAGCTATTGAAACCGTGTTGTTTCTCGATTTTTATCAATCATTGAGTTTTAGAAGCACTATGTAGTTTTGCATATGAATACATATTAACGCACATTTTTAAATATAAGGTCCGAATACAATTCCAAATATGAGGTCCGAATACGGTTGGACGGAAACTGTTTGAGACAATTTTCGAACATCAATTTCATTTTGGGTATCAATGTCAAACCAGTCCTTAAATATGACTTGATCACATGTGACACATCTATTAAACATAATTCATTAATACGGACTTGACTCCCTTCCTGAGGTTGAGGGTTGAAGTCCCGTGGACATAGGTAGATTTAAGGAGGAGTTTAGGAGTAAGTTAGATTCACCGTTTCAAAAAAAAATCTAATGTTTTTATTTGTTTCATTTTCTTATTTTTAATGTATTTAAACTTATTTTAAATGCTTTTTACTTTATTTGTCTTTTCTAATTTCTTTAAAAGCATTTTTTTTGGTTTTCCATAATGTTTATTAATTCAATTTATGTTTTTGTGTATTTTTGTTTTTTTAAATATTTCTTTACTTTTTAATTTTATTTTAGTTTTTGAAAGACAGGTGCTAAAGTTTAAGTGTAAAGTTTAAGGATTATAAAATATCATTTATAGTTTAAGAATTATAAAATATTTGATTCATAAAAGATTAATAATAACTAGAAAGGTTACCCCTGCTATGCGGGGCAGACACTTTTAATGTTGTTTTCGAATCGATAAATATGATAGGCGTAGAAAGTGCAAGGATGGAAAGCTCGGACTTTGCTCCGGACCGTTTTTTTTCATGTTTTTATGAAAAAATATAAAAGTTTTAATTGCAAGGATCAGAAGTGTCAAAATGACTAAAAAATTAAAGGGGTAGGAATTAACAACTTTTTAGAAAAGGGATCAAAGTTGTCAAACCGTTCAAGTTTTGTGGTTAAACTTTAAATATTAAAAGGTTTTTAAAAAGTGTAAAAATATTGATTGCAATGATCAAAAGTATCAAAATGGATAAAGAATTAAGAGCAAAGTTGCTAAAAAACATCCAAATTTATTATTTCTAATTTTGAAGCCCAACAATAATACAAAACCAATTTTACAAAAAAAATAGCAAATTTACTCTTTCTTTTCTTGACAACTTTAATATATATATATATATATATATATATATATGGTTAGGTTCATTTGAGACCATCTATATTTTGTGAGACCGTGAGACGCATTTTTTTATTTTATTTTTTATTTTTTTATATTTTTTTAGTTAATTCATGTTCCGAAAATAATATTTAAAAAAAGAATTTTTTGATTTTTCTATTTATTTTTCATTTTAAAATTATTTTTAGAATATGTACAGTGTAATATTCTATTTAGAATATTTCACGTATTTTTCAAAAAAAAATAGAATTTTTTTTTATTTATTTTTTATTTTTTTTAGTTAATTTAAGTTCAGAAAATAATATTTAAAAAAATAATTTTTAGATTTTTCCATTTATTTTGCATTTTAAAATTATATTTTAGAATATGTCAGTGTAATATTCTATTTAGAATATTTCACGTATTTTTTTTAAAAAAAAAACGGAATTATTTTTATTTATTTTTATATTTTTTTAGTTAATTCAAGTTCCGAAAATAATATTTAAAAAAAGAATTTTTGGATTTTTCCATTTATTTTATATTTTAAAATTATTTTTAGATTTGGTCTCACAAAATTAGAATGGTTTCAAATGAACCTGAATCTATATATATATATATATATATATATATATATATATATATATATATATATATATATATATATATATATATATATATATATATATATATAAGTTAGATCTGATACCATTTCTTCATTATTCTCCCCGAGCCAAAAATAAATATCCTCTCACCTCCTTCAACCATCTCCGATGAACACCACCACATCCACCATTGTCGACGACCGCCTCACCGCTGTTACCGCCGCCGACGACACCTCCACGTCGCAGCCTCCGACCATCGGCGATAAAACTTAAATATGTCATCGAAGTTTCAGATTTGGAACCCTCCTCTTTGTCGTTGTTGTGGTGAACCGCCACAGTCGTCGTCGTGTCCTCCTTCAATGACATATCTGCTCCGACGAGCCACCACTTTTTCTTCAGATCTGCTCTAGACAGCCGCCAAAACCACCAGATTTTCACTAAAATACGGTAGATCTCGAATGTATCAGATCTGGATCACATCCTCATCTCGCCAACGAAATTGATCTAAGATTTCCGCCAGATCTCTTGCCCTTCTTCTCCTCCGGGGATTTCTTTCATCGTTGTCAGATCTTTTCTGACTACTGTTTACGCGTCCCGGTGAGTTCAACACGACTATGTGTGCTTTTTGGTCACGAGTTCCGGCAGAGATATGTTCCGACAATCATTTCATGTGGTTTTCAAACCTTATCGTTAAAAACAAAAAGGTTAGATTTACAAGAAGTGATTTTCCGATAATTTTATATTAAGCTGTGAATTTTGTGTATTAAACCGTGAATTTGTTATATTAAGCTGTGAATTTTGGATATTAAACAGTGAATTAACTGTATTATACTTGTAAATGAGCTATTGATATATATTGTATTAAATTGCAAATTTTTATATTTTAAGCTATATTAAATTCACAAATTAATACATAGACATACTTCCATATATAAACGTATAAATATAAACTTTAATTTGATAATATGGATGTGAATATATAGTTTTTGTGTATTAATCTGTGAATTTTATGTATTAAACTTATGATTGATTGTATTAAGAGTTTTAAGTTGATAATATGACTGTGAATTTTATACTTTTTGTTTATTAAGTTGTGAATTTATTGTAATAATTTGTAAATTTTATGTATTAAGCTATGATTTTTGTGTTTTCAACTGTGAATTAACTACATTAAGTTGTGAATTTTTTGTTTAAACTATGAATTGACTATATTAAGCTCCTAATTTTGTGTATTAAACTGTGATTTTTGTGTATAAGACTTTAAATTGACTGCGTTAAGCTATGAATTTTCTGTTAAAACTGTGAATTAATTATATTAAGTTGTGAATTATATTTATTAAATGGTAATTGATTATATTAACCTGTGAACTGATATCTGAAAGTGTAAATGTAAGTTTTAAGTTAAAAATATGACATTTCAGTGTATCAAATTGTTAATTTAATATAATAAGCTGTGAATTTTATATATTAAACGGTAATTGGTTATATTAACTTGTGAACTGATTGCAACTTTAAATGATTTTTTTTATAAATTTTGTGTTAAAATATAAATGATTTATGAATGAACTTCTGTATTAATGTTAGAATATGTTTATTTTTTGTGTTGTATAAGTACGTAAGAATGCATTAGTTTTTTTTAATTGTTTTGTATTAAATTCAATATGAGTGAATTAATAGGTTTATTAAATTATGAATGTAGTATTTACCCTCACATTGCATGACTATATATGTAGATCTGATTTTCAATAAAAGATAGTTGCAATATTGGCATAGGTGGTCGGTGACAGCGTGTGCTAATGATGGTGGTGGTAGAGTTTGGGTTTGATTTCATTAAATTTGTGTATTAGTGTAAAATAGATAGTATTAAGTTGTGAATTTTGTCTATTATACTGTAAATCAACTGTATAAATTTGTATTTTACATAAATTTTGGGTTAAAAATATAGAATAATGGTATGAATGAAAATATTAGACTAAAAAAATATGATTTTGCCATTTTCTTAACAAACAGACAAAAATTAAGATTTTAACATATTTAGTAATATTCACAATACATATTACTTATTAAATGTCGGTTCTTAGGGTTCTTAATCTTTTGTGGTTCTCATTTGAATATATATATATTGAAAAGATTAATAAGAATAATTTTTTGAAATAAAATATTTTTAGATCATAATTTAAGCTTCATAAACGTTTTGAATCACGTCACTTTCAATCTCTCTCTCTCTCTCTCTCTATATATATATATATATATATATATATATATATATATATATATATATATATATATATATATATATAGGTTCAGGTTCATTTGAAACCATTTTAATTTTGTGAGACCGTGAGACCAAATCTAAAAATAATTTTAAAATACAAAATAAATGGAAAAATCCAAAAATTCTTTTTTTAAATATTATTTTCGGAACTTAAATTAACTAAAAAAACTAAAAAATAAAAAATCCCTTTTTTTTTTTTGAAAAATATGTGAAATATTCTAAATAGAATATTACACTGACATATTCTAAAAAATAATTTTAAAATGTAAAATAAATGGAAAAATCTAATTTTTTTTTAAAATATTATTTTCGGAACTTGAATTAACTAAAAAAATTAAAAAAAAATAAAAAAAAATTCTATTTTTTTAAAAATACGTGAAGTATTCTAAATAGAATATTACATTGTACATATTCTAAAAATAATTTTAAAATGCAAAATAAATGGAAAAATCAAAAAATTCTTTTTTTAAATATATTCATATATATATATATATATATATATGTATGTATATATATATATATATATATATATATATATATATATATATATATATATATATATATATATATATATATGGTTAGGTTCATGTGAGACGGCTTAATTTTGTGAGACCGTGAGACGCATTTTTTTATTTTTTTTTTATTTTTTTTAAAATTTTTTTAAATTTGTTTTAGTTAATTCAAGTTCCGAAAATAATATTTAAAAAAAAAATTCTTTTATTTTTCCATTTATTTTGCATTTTAAAATTATTTTTAGAATATGTACAATGTAATATTCTATTTAGAATATTTCACGTATTTTTCAAAAAAAAAGAATTTTTTTATTTTTATTTTTATTTTTTTTAGTTAATTCAAGTTCCGAAAATAATATTTAAAAAAAGAACTTTTAGATTTTTCTATTTATTTTGCATTTTAAAATTATTTTTTAGAATATGTCAGTGTAATATTCTATTTAGAATATTTCACGTATTTTTCAAAAAAAAAAAAAAAACGGGATTTTTTTTTTATTTAAAATTTTTTTTTAGTTAATTCAAGCTCCGAAAATAATATTTAAAAAAAGAAAATTTTGATTTTTCCATTTATTTTGCATTTTAAAATTATTATTAGATTTGGTCTCACGGTGTCACAAAATTATAATGGTATCAAATAAATCTGAACATATATATATATATATATATATATATATATATATATATATATATATATATATATATATATATATATATAACTTTAGTTCAAAACAAATTATTGTTTATAGAATTTTGGATCAAATAGATCGTATAATTATGGAATATTTTCAACAAAATCAAGTTTTTGCTTTATCGTGAATTTTGGATTATAACATTTTTTTTTAAATCATATGATTTTAAATCACAATCGTAATATGTTTGAATCATAACAAATCAATGGATCTAAACATATAAACTCATAACACTTATAATCATTTTTGTTAAATAATCTCATTTTAGATCATATGAATCGCAACATTATTTTTTAAAAACTTATACTATTGTAAAATAAAATATGATATCTAAATAGCTCCATTTTTTAAGAATTTCTTATTAAAACTTCATAATATACGGTGTATATAAAAATTTATGTACTTTTGACTTTAGAGAATACAAATTTTAAACTTTCAGTTTTTATAAATATTTGGATTCCTTGAAAAAAAGTGACCTTTTAATAACAATATATTTGAAAAGTTATTTTTACAAACTCGTTAGAATATTAAGATGGACAACGTTACATTGAATTTGGAGATGATTTTTTTATTGTTATAATTTATTAAATTAAAGTATGAGCCTTAGAAAAATTATTTTTAAAAAATAACTTTTCCAAAATATCCTTGCCTTATTTTTCTTGTCCCTTAAACTATCTTACTTTGATTTAATTCCACATGTAAATTTTCAAACAAAATTTTCATTTTTAAATTCATTCTATTTATACAATAATCATATCAAAACAGTCAATAGCATATCTATTAGACTAGGAAACTTTATGATGTATATTATATATTTTGTAATTCTCATGGTACTAAACTGTAACATTTATAAGTATATATATATATATATATATATATATATATATATATATATATATATATATATATATATATATATATATATATATATATATATATATATATTCTAGTCAATGAGAAAAAGGGAGACACGTTGAATATTTTACAATCCATTATGGTATCAGAGCGATACCTCTGATCTCCCTAACAACCCTAGCAACCGAAAACTCAAGTCACGGCTCCACTTACAGCATCGATTCCCTTCTCATTTTTTTTCGTTCTCAGCACTTGTGATTCTATCTTCATTAGTAGCATTCCATCTTCCAATCAGAACCTGATTTTGCTTTCTTTGCATCTGATTTATCTTCATTATCTCCTCATTTATCTTCTTCTCTAACGCTCGAATGGCTAATCTACATCCTGCTCTTACAGTTACCAACATCAAGAATTTCATTCCCATTGTGTTGGACCAGGATGATGGGCAATACACAACGTGGGTGGAGCTCTTCAAGATCCAATGTCGCGCCCATGATGTAATTATTCACATCATTCTCGCTGAAGGATCTTCATCTAAATCATCAAGTGATAAAGATAAAGAAAAGATGGATGACAAAGTTCCATGGAAACGATTAGATTCTTTAGTTCTACAGTGGATTCACAATACAATCTCTAAGGATTTACTAATCACCATTCTCAAGCCAGATTCTACTGCTGAACAGGCATGGAATGCCTTGGAGAATATATTCATTGATAGCAAGCCTTCAAGAGCCTTATACTTGGAAAACTGGTTCTCTAATGTCCGGTTAGAATCTTTTCCCAATGTTTCTGCCTACTGTCAAGACTTAAAAACTCTATCTGATCAACTCTCAAATGTTGATGCACCGGTTTCTAAGGATCGGTTGGTGCTACAATTGATTGTTGGTCTTGGTGAAAATATGAAAACATAGCAACACACTTGCAACAAACCTCTCCCCTGTCTGATTTTCATACAACAAGGTCCAAACTTATTTTGGAAGAAACCCGAAAAGCTCACATTGCAGCCACATCTTCTACTGCACTGCTTGCTGCCTCAGAAAAAGCTCCTGTAGCAGCCCAACAATCCATCTCACACAACACAGGTAGTCGTGATAGGTCTGCTTATGATCAACAACAACACCACACAGGAGTCCGTGGACAACAGGGTCGCGGTGGAGGCCACTCAAGCAGACGTGGGTGCGGACGTGGCCGTGGACATGGGAAAAGTTTTGGTCAGGGTAATTACTTTAATCCATAGACTCCTTGGAATGGTTGGAACTCTAATGGTTGGAATCCTACTTGGCAACAACAATAGTGGAAAACCCCTTCTGCACCATATCCTACCACACCAGGTAACAAGCACCCTAACCGAAACACATTTGCAGGTGTTCTTGGCAGCCCACCTTTTGGTTATGCAGACTCATATACACCAACAAACATCGAGCAGGCTATGTAGACCATGACTCTCAATCCTGATCAGAATTGGTATTTGGACTCCGGGGCTACAAATCACATGTCCAACAATACAGGTAACATTTCCCGTTATTTCAATAATGGTATACAAAACAACATAGTTGTTGGCAATGGTTTTCAAATCCCAATTCATGGCACCGGTCACACAACCTTACCACCACCCTTTCCACCTTTACAAATCAAAAATATTCTTCACGCACCTAAGCTAATCAAAAACCTTTTGTCTATTCATCGTTTAACCACTGATAACAATATATCCATTGAATTTGACCCTTTTGGCTTTCTTGTGAAGGACTTTCAGACGTGGACTCCTATCCTCCGATGTAACAACACTGGAGATCTCTATCCTTTATCACCGCCATCTACTCAAGTCACTCCTCCTTCCACTTTTGCTGGCCTATCTCAAGACTTATGGCATCGCCGCTTGGGGCATCCTAGTTCATCATTATTGCGTGTTTTGAATAAGAACAACTTTATTTCTGTTGGCAAATTTTCTGATAAACATTTATGCCAATCTTGTGTGTTTGGTAAACATATTAATTTTCCTTTCTATAGTTCTTTGACTTACACCTTAATGCAATTTGACATACTGCATAGTGATTTATGGACCTCCCAGGTTGCAAAGCACTGAAGGTCATCGATATCACCTCTTTTTCCTGATGATTATACCAACTATCTTTGGACATTCCCATTAAGTAATAAATCACATGTCTATTCCACATTTCTAAATTTCTCCAAATTTATCAAGACTCAATTTGAGCGTGATATTAAATCGTTTCAATGTGATAACGGAACCGAGTACAATAATAAATCCTTTCATGATTTTTGTACTAAAAGCGGAATGGTTTTCTGTTTTTCATGCCCCCACACTTCACCACAAAATGGTAAAGCTGAACGTAAAATTCGATCAATTAATAATATAATTCGGACTTTACTTACGCATGCCTCTCTTCCCCCACCTTTTGGCATCATGCACTCCAGATGGCCATATATCTTCTAAATATTCTACCTACTAAAACCAAAAACCATTCCACTCCTACATACTTGCTATACCGCAAAAATCCAACATACCATTACTTAAGAACCTTTGGATGCCTCTGCTATCCCCTATTACCTTCCACTTCCATTCACAAACTTCAAAATCGATCCACCCTGTGTGTTTTCCTTGGTTACCCCTCTGATCATAGGGGATACAAATGCTATGAACTGTCAACACGCAAATCATTATCTCAAGACATGTCGTCTTTGATGAACATGTTTTTCCCTTTGCTACTCGTCACTCCATCCCTCCATCTTATGAATTTCTCCACTCCTTCTTCCGATTACCTATATCCTGCCATATGGAAATCAGTTTCTATGAATCAAAATACTACCCCACCACCTCTACCTCCAAACCAACACACTACTACACATCCTTCATCTTCTACCCCACCCCCATTACCTTCCTCCCCTCCTCCTCCTCCTCCTCGCTCTGACGTTCCTCCTCAGTATGTTTATAGTTGGCGTCCAAAACCCACCGAAACTCAACAACCTTCACCCATCACTCACACTTCGACATCTGTCACTACCTCTCCCACACCAGCACCCCCTACTCAACCAACTCGCACTATGACAACCCGTAGCATGACTGGGAACACAAAACCAAAACAACCCCTCAACCTACACACTTCTACTACCTTCGAACCATTACCTCGTAACCCAACCGAGGCCCTTAACAAACCCATTTGGAATCGTGCCATGACTGATGAGTTTAATGCTCTTATTGACAATAACACTTGGGAATTAGTACCTCGTGAGCCGCATATGAATGTTATACGTTGCATGTGGATTTATAAACACAAGAACAACTCAGATGGTTCACTTGAACGCTACAAAGTGCGACTAGTCTGTGATGGGAGAACACAACAGGTCGGGGTCGATTGCGATGAGACATTCAGCCCGGTTGTCAAACCACCAACTATACGCTTAATTCTTAGTATTGCATTATTTCACGGATAGGAGATTAATCAATTAGATGTCAAGAATGCTTTATTACATGAACATCTGGCATAGACGGTTTATATGCATCAGCCTGCCGGTTTCTGTCATCCATCTTATCCTCATCATGTTTTTAGACTGAGTAAATCATTGTACGGTCTAAAACAGGCACCACGGGCATGGTACCAAAGGTTCACAGATTATGTCACCACTTTGGGATTTCACCATAGTTCATGCGACCATTCATTGTTTGTTTATAGAAATGGTCACGACATCGCTTACCTTTTACTCTATGTGGATGATATCATTCTTACCACATCATCACTGGTATTAAAGCAACATCTCATGTCTTTCCTGTCACACGAGTTTGCCATGATGGATTTAGGGCCTTTGTATTATTTTCTTGGTATTGCTGTCACTAGAAATCCGGGAGGCCTATTCCTATCTCAACAAACATATGCCATAGACATCCTCCGTCGTGCTAATATGACAGACTGTAATTCAGTTACTACACTTGTTGACTCTGCAGGAAAACTAAGTCATTCTATATGAGACTTGATAGATGACCCAACCACTTACCGGAGCTTGGCTGGTGCCCTACAATACCTCACTTTCACTCGACCCGATATCTCATACGCAGTACAATAGATGTGCATGCATATGCATGCTCCTCGTCTAGCACACATGAATGCTCTTAATGCATTCTCAGGTATATTAAGGGGAATCTATCTATGGGTCTTCTCATGCATCGCAGCAACCCATCTATTCTTACAGCATACACAGATGTTGATTGGGCTGGTTGTCCAGACACTCGTCGCTCTACTTCTGGATATCGTGTTTTTCTTGGTGATAAACTTCTATCATGGTCTTCTAAACGGCAAACCACAGTCTCACGATCGAGTGCAGAGGCGGAATATAGAGGTGTTGCAAATGCAGTTGCTGAAATATGTTCGTTACGTAATTTATTACTCGAATTGGGTCATTCTCCAATACGTACTTCTTTAGTTTACTGTGATAATGTTAGTGCGATTTACATGTTGGTCAACCCCATACAACATTAATGCACTAAACACATTGAGATTGATATTCACTTCGTTAGAGAAAAGGTACAACGTGGCCAAATAAGGGTTTTACATGTGCCGTCTTGATACCAACTTGTTGATATATTCACCAAAGGTTTACCACGAGTACTTTTTCAAGATTTTCGATCCAGTCTAAGTGTCCGCAATCCTCCCCCTTAGAATTATGGGGTATATTAGACTATGAAACTTTATAATGTATATTATATATTTTGTAATTCTCATGGTACTAAACTGTAATATTTGTGTGTGTGTATATATATATATATATATATATATATATATATATATATATATATATATATATATATATATATATATATATATATATATTCTAATCAATGAGAAAAAGGGAGACACGTTGAATATTTTACAATCCATTAATATCATAGTAAAATATTGACAAAATGCGGAATAGAAAGAAAGGGTTGTATCATATTTCTTACATGCTCATCAATTTTATATACTTCATTATTTGAAAAAAGGAGTAAATTACACAAATAGTCCCTGTGGTTTAGGGTAATTTGAACGTTTGGTCCCTAACTTATTTTCTTAACTCGGAAGGTCCCTACCGTTTGTTTTTGTTACGCGCTTGGTCCCTATCTTCTCTAAAAACACTATTTTGCCTTTGATTTTTTAATTTATTTAAATAAACACACCCTAAACCCCACCCCTCACCTTATTTTACATACCCCATTATTTTTCCACATTAAATAATAGTCTTTTTAGGTAAGACATAGACCACACGCGTAACAAAAACAAACAACAGGGACCAAGCGTGTAACAAAAACAAACAGTATGGACATTTCGAGTTAAGAAAATAAGTTAGGGACCAAACATGCAAATTACCCTAAACCATAGGGACCATTCGTGAAATTTACTCAAAAAAATATCAGAGTACGAATTCCCAAAATCACGTGATGCGGAAAGACGTTGGTGGATGCGGTGCGATCAGGCCAACCCCTTCCCTTTCGAGCTGGAAGTACCTGAAACATAAACTGAAATCTGTAAGCACAAAGCTTAGTGAGTTCCCCAAAATACTCCATACCATACATATATAACATAAAAAACATATTGGGTCTATTTCACCTATTTCGGTATCTTTCAACCAGTAGTGGGTCTATTTCACCTATTTTGGTATCTTTCAACCGATACTAGGTCTATTTCACCCCCTTCAGTATCTTTTAATTAGTATGGGGTCTATTTCACCCCTATCACTAACACATATAATCATAATAATAAGAGTCATGGAGACATCAAACATATACAGACATAACAGGTAATTGTCACGAAGATAATCATCATACTACCAACATAATCTAGTGGGTCGACATTAGTTCCTTCGACCCACGGATACAGTAAAGGAAACTCACCTCTGACCGAAGGTATCAAATCACACTCGAGCTACTGACTCGCAAAATCCTCTCACTAAATCACTAGCATGAAACCATAATTAGGAATTAGGTCAATAATCCAACCTGAGAGTCCAAACCCTAAATCCTGACTTTAAGGACAAAAGGGTGCTTAATCCTTGCCTTATTGGGCCTAGACCATCAAGGCCCAAATACACTTAGCCCAAAAGATATAACATATCCAAGATGTCCCCATGTCCAAAGGCCCAACATAGAAAAGCTCACAGCCCAACAAGGGCCCAAAGTCCCTAAGTCCCAAAATGGCCCAAAATAAGGCCCAAGTCCCTTCTGATGAGTATGCTAAGTGTACCATTAGTATGCCCGGTGTATTCAGAAGCTTTGCATCGTTGGGATCCCAAGCGAGTTGTCATAGGCTGATATCCTGTGACCATGTTGACCAATAAGACAAAGACCATGCCACTGGAATTGGTTGCTATTGGGTTCAAAAGGGGGCGTCCTAGCCCAAGGGACGTTTTTATGCTAGTCGTTGTTATCTGGACGAGTCGCTAAAGTCCATGAAAATGAATGGGACCTTAGCGTTCTAGAGATACAACTAGTTGGGGGCTAGTGTCGCTTCCCTGATGAGCTCATGGTAGGGCAAAACCAGTTGGCATGTGTAGCATGGGAGGGCTGGTATCAAGGTTTTATGGGGGACCTCAGTATGTCGCACGAGCAAGGAGTAATGCCGAACTTTCGTCCATGACAAGTGGTATCAGAGACAAACGATGAAGGGACATGCCAGTATGATCGTGCATATTCGTGGGGTCCATAGAAATATGGACTTGCTGGTGGGTTGCTGTGGAGTCAAGAGAAATACACCTATGAGTTCTTTACCTCCTTGAAGGAAGTAATAGGGGTGACAACATGTTGAGGATTCCGACATCAAAGTATAACGGTTGGGATCCAGTGTAGCGGTATGATATTGCCATATTTATACTTATTTTTAGGCAGTATTTAAGTACATTTTTATTAATAAATTGATAATATGTTCAGAATAATGATATTTATGAGTTTAAATTGTTATTTTCAGTCAATATAAAGGATTTTCGAAGAGAGGGACCAGAGGTGACAAAATGGGGAACATGGGAGGCTTGGAAGACAAGAAAATAATAAATTCACGATAAGAGCTCAATTCACGACGTGTCGGTGAAGCCCATGACGTGGCATGGGTGTTCCAGAAGATAAACATCGCGACGCGGAGGATTTCCTTGAAGGATACGGTTTACTTGAAACCCACGACGTGGCGCATCTGGCCACGACGTGGCGCATCTGGCCACGACGTGGCGTAGGTTTTTGAGGATTATATAAGTCCTCCTATTATTACGAAAAGGGAACTTTTGGCAGAAGAAAAGGAGTTCCAGGAGACGTTTCAGAGCAGAAGAAAGGTCCTGGAAGAGGGATTTCAACACCAAAAGAAGTAAAATTTTATATTTAGTTGATTATGAACATGTTTTTCATTAGTTTTAGTTGTGTTAGTTTAATTACTATGATGAGCAGCTGAATCTAGCTACTCTTGCTTAGCTAGATGAACCTTTGAACTTATGAATACTTATATGTTTATGGATTAATTTGAGTTGGTAAGAATTGTTTGTGTTTGATTTGTATAACCTAGCATGTTATTATTTGTTTATCTAATTGCTAGATTGCATGTTCTGTGTAGCTTAGTGACCATGAAACTGCATGAACTTGTTTACCTAATAATTTAGTGAACATTAAATTGTTAGAGCTAGGATTGACCAATCTTAGTTAGTAATTAGACTGAATGAATCTTAGCTGTGCTAGAGAACGTGAATTGTGACCATAATTACGTTTATACAACAAATCTTACATAGCATATTTACATTCATAATTAGTTCTGTGTTTAATTATGTGTGAACATACATGGTTTGACATGAATTAGTTACATATTGGTAAGATAGAACTAAATTACTAATATAACTAAAAACCAACTTAATAACCCATAATCATTAGCTAGCCATAAGGAAGAAGTGGGTTCAACTAAGCAAGAGTGTGTTTTTATTAAATTTGATTTAAGTTCATCTGATCTTGCAAAACCAGATAAAACCCCTTATTAAATTTGTTAATAAATTAGGTTAATTTAATAGTAAGTAGATTAATTAGTAACACCGTTCCCTGTGATCGACACCCGACTTACCTAAGCTATACTGTAATCTGACTAGGTACACTGCCTATAAGTGCATAGTTAGTCTAAGTTTGTTAGGTTATAAATATTAAAATTAGTGGGTACTTTTGTGCACATCACGGTACGTAATCATACTTGGCATCAGAAGAAATGCCATTTCGAAAGGACAAAAGTTCCTCTTCCATCGCACGAGGACGTGCATCAATTTTGCGATCGGAGAGTGCCACAGGCTGATATCCCGTGACTGTGTTTACCAAGAATAAAAAGACCATGCCATTGGAATAGCTTGCCATTGGGTTCAAAAGGGGGTATCCTATCCCAAGGGACGTTGTTATGCTAGTCGTTGCTGTCTGTTCAAGTCGCTGAAGTGCGTGGCAATGAAGGGGGGAGGGGGGCGTAGCGTTCTAGAGATACAACTGGTCGGGGGCTAGTGTCGCTTCCCTGATGATCCCATGTCAAGGAGAAACCAGTTGTCATGTGTAACATAGGAGGGATGGTATCATGGTTTTATGGGGGACCTCAGTACGCCGCACGGGCAAGGAGTAATGCCGAACTTTCTTCTGTGACAACGTACTCTCAACGTAAATATGCGTACCCCAAATGGCTAAATTCCATTTTTTGAGGTCTTAATCAGTTAAGACCTAACGTCCAACTTCAGCTCTAGGCTCCTTAAAACATATTAAGCCATAAAGTTGCAAACTTTATGTTTTTTCATGTCTTAAAAAGGTCAAGTCTTAGACTTTATTACACTAACTTCATGAAACCACCTTCAACCCTTGCATGGTTGAACTTAACCCATCAAGACTCCATTTTATGCTCAAGAGACACTAGAAACCCTAATATTTATCATTATAACATTCTATAGTAGCTCATACTCTCAGGAAACACTTTAAGGAACACTTTAATAAGAAATAAGCCCTAAACTAGAACTATCACATGGAGTCATCAAGGTATGAGCTTTTTACCTCTAATAAGCTTGAAATGGTGAATAACTTCTGGATCTACAAGATTCCTCGTGTCCAATGCTTCCCCACTATTATTCTTCTTCTTCACTAAGCGCCACACACACCCAAAACACACATATAAGCTCAATCTCTTTGGAAAATAGATAGGGTTTCAAGGTTAGCTCAAAAAGGTAATGGAGGCTTAGTAGGTGAAGGACTTGAGGGTCCTAATAAGCTTAAATATAGTACAAACCCTAAAAATTAGGGTTTGCCCCTGTCTTGCATACACCCAACGTACGTATGGGACACCTCGCTTCGCGTATGCATCATAGTACGCCGTGCGTACCTTGTGTACGCCCAGCGTACTCCAGTCAGGTCCATAAATAATCGAATAATTAGCAAAAGTTTTTACCTAGCAATTCGGGCATTACACAAAATTTACTTAAGTTGGAAAACGTTATACTTATTGGTTTAATTAGTCGATTAATTAATTAAAAGTCAATGAATTAGATCTCGTTGATTGAATGTATTAATTATTGGTATTACGTTCTTGCGTGTCCAATTAGAATTAATAGACATAAAATTTTAAATGGTTTAAATTATATTATACATGTTAAAACTATATATATATATATATACACACACACACACACACGGCGTAACCTCGCGCGTTGCGCAAGAATGCATTTTAGTGATTAAAATAAGGGTTTAGGTCATTTTTGGTCACTTAACTCTTTTTAAGTTTTAAAAGGTCATCGGACTTTTGACTTTGTGATCATCTAGTCACTTAATTTTTGTTTGTCACATTTAGTCACCTCACTTTTAAAATTGTGTTCATTTAGTCACTAAACTTTTTTTTTTTTTTTTTTTTTTTTTTTTTTTTTTTTTTTTTAAGTTTAGTGACTAAATGAGCACAGTTTTAAAAGTTAGGTAACTAAATAAGTACAAATCTAAAAGTTAGGTGACTAAATGTGACCAAACCAAAAGTTAAGTGACTAAATGATCACAAAATCAAAAGTTTGATGACCTGTTAAAACTTAAAAATAGTTAAGTAACCAAATAAGTACAAAACCAAAAGTTAAGTGACCAAAAATGACCTAAACCCTTAAAATAATTATGGGAAAAAATAGAAATATGTTGAAATTTACATTTTTAGTCATGTTTTGGGTATTAACCAAGTTATCAAATAACATAAAAATCTATCAATTTATATTTTGATACTTTCTAATATAGTCCATACCTTATAAACTTTACTTTTACTTTTTATCCAATATATATTATAAATTTTTGTATAACATTAATATAATCTACTTTTCTTATATCCAATAATATTTTTTTAGATAAAATAAGAAATAAGTTATTTTGAATGAGCTATTAATAAACAATATTGAATTAATAAACATTGTATTACACTATTATATTACACCAAAGCATCCAATGTTTCATATATGAACTTTCAAATATTAAACATTGAAATTAAGAATGAAGTCATACATAAATGTCATCAAGAGTTTTAAAATAAGACGATTGATAAATATGATATTTAATTTTAATTACATATTTTGCAAGGCGTACATTTGACTTTATGTTGGTGCGCCGAGAATCATCTTCCTTAATTTGTACCTAAAAAATTAAGGTGAATAGGAATATAAAATAGATATTACTAAGCATTAATATAAACAATTAAAAATGATATGTGGATCTCCTACCACCGGTTAAAGACAACATACCTCTCTAGTGGTACCGGTTCCTATGTGAAATTGAAGTAGTCATTCTATGTACACCTTGTTTTCTAATTACATAAACAAATATGAGTAACTAAACAAAAAATGTTATCTTTATGTAGGAAAAATATTTTAGTTAACTAGAAAATTAAATATTATAAGTTTAAGAGTTAGGAGTTTCAAAACATTAATATTTTATTAATCAATCAATTAAGTAACACATGTTGAAATTTTTACGATCATTATTAAAAAACATTTGAAATATCAGATTTTAAATGAATTTTGGTTGAAGTGTTTTGACATATATATATATATATATATATATATATATATATATATATATATATATATATATATATATATATATATATATAGAGAGAGAGAGAGAGAGAGAGAAAGAGAGAGATGGAAATTATAACATATGTATCAGTTTTAATTTTTTTTTGTGAAACGTTATAATTACAAAACAACTAAAAACATATTTAAAATATTTAATTAAATATTTTCGACATCACCCTATATAACATATGATCAATATATTAACGATTAAACCACAATATACAACGACTGTATTACAATAACCCAAAAACGAAGAAAATATAAAAACGAATTAGTATAACAAACTTACAAATTAAAAGCTCTAATATAATAGCATATCTCCAAAAGTTGTAATAAGACCTCAACCCAACACAAAAACCTTTAAGTTTGTTTTCTTTCTGAAATTTGTATATGATTTGTATGCATGTCTTCGCAAAAGATTGGTCTTTTTATAGTAAACTTTTCACTAAATGCTAATTAAACATAATATAAGTTATAAAACTTTTGAGTGCTAAATCATAATTAAGAAAACTTTTGAGTTGCATTAGTTAAAAAGGAGGTTTCAAATGAATGTGGTTTGAGGAAGTTAAAAAAGGGGGTTTCAAATGCATGAGATTTAAGAAAAAATGTTAGCTTTAAAAATATGTATGATATATATATATATATATATATATATATATATATATATATATATATATATATATATATATATATATATGTTTGTGCACATACACTAGTAGAGTACCCGTGCGATGCTATGGGCGACGAATGCAACGGTGGTTAATAGTTTCGTTTTGCCGATTATTTTTTAAACAACCCAAAATTATAAGGTAAAAACTACATTTTTAATTCAACCATAAACACCAGTTATCTTTTTCCAAACATTCAAAAGTATATATCATAATAAAACAGTTATCAGAGTACAATCGCAAAATCATCACGTTGCGGAAACATGAGTGGATGCGCTGCAATTAAGTCGTTCCCTTCCCTATCTAACCAGATGTACCTGAAACCATAACCATAGAAACCGTAAACACAAAGCTTAGTGAGTTCCCCAAAATACCACATACCATACATATCAACATATAATGAGCCCCGCCTAACATCGAGCCCCGCTTGGAATTGATATGTTAGTCATCAGGCCCCACCCGATATACATACTACACATAAACACATGCAAGAATCACACAGATAAATAACATACAATATAATCATCAGGCCCACCCAGGAAACGTATCAGAAAACATACATGCATTCACTCAGACAACTAGCATCCTAATCATAATAAACCATGGGATGACATTGGTGCCTTCGGCCCGCTAAACACAGTGAGGAAACTTATGTCAATCCAAGATAATTGAACACGCGAGCTGTTGCTACCGGAATCCTCACACTGAATATAGTCAAATTATCCCTAATCAATAATTAAGATAAATTCCCAAAATCCAAGGCGCAAACAATATTCTATCTTCCTAATGGGTAAAAGACCATTTTACCCTTCCCATAACTTGTCCAACAACTCATGGCCCAACTTCCAAATGGCCCAACTTCCAAATGGCCCAAAATGAGTTTATCGGGAGTACGCTCTGCATACTGCTCTCTGATGCGCAATGTACAAGTCGTGAATCTTGATCCATGCATTACGCTGAGCGTACTCCTACGTACGCCCAAAGTACTTGTCAAAGGGCCAAAAACACTCATCAAGAACTTAATGCTTAAGACTAAACGTCCAAACTCAGATTTAACCTCTAGATAAGGTCTTAAACCATAAAGTTGCCAACTTTACTCCTTTGCATGCCTTAATAGGACCCAAAACCCATTTTTATCCCTCTAAACTTATAATATGAACATCAACTTAAGCATGATTCATCAAAACCCATCAAGATGATATTTTTATGGTTCCTAATAACCCTATAATAGATAAAGTTTCCAACTTTATCCATTAGAATGGTCCAACCAACCAAGGTCTAGTCTTTAAGTCTCAAAGAGACCAAAAATGCATCTTTTCTAACCTAGTCCATTAAGTCCAAGTTTCAAGCTTTTAGATCTGAATCAATATGATGTTCAGATCTCAAAAATGCATCTTTTCCAACTTTCTCCATAATAAGGTCACAAACTTTCAAGATGTATACTTTATGCACTAAAGTGACCAAAAGCTCACAACACCCCAAAACTAGCTAGATCTAACAAATGCATCAGCAAGATTCAATATTTATACCTCTAGAAGAAAGATCAAGGTGAACAAAGTATGAATCTACAAGCTCCAATGCAACAAAGACTTCTACAATGAGTTCCTTCTTCTCCAAGGTGCTCTAAGAACACTCTAAATCACTTAAAAACACCTTCTTTTTGCTCACAATGCTCAAACTAGGGTTAGGGTTTAAAGAAAGGGTGTTGGAGAGGTGGAGGCTGAGAATGGAATGAGTTTGGGGGAGTTAAGGAGCTTAAATAGGTCTCAAACCACGAAAACAAGGTTTGGGCACTGATCGCGTATGTCCAACGTACTCAATTTACGCCCAGTGTACTAGGGATGCCCTAACACGCCCAACATACACTTTGAGTACGCGCAACATAGGCGGCTTAACCCAAAACTACTCTAACTTCAAACGGTCATAACTTCTTCGTTTTAACTTCGATTTCAACGATCTTTATATCACGGAAATGTGTTGAGAAGCTCTACAACCCTATCAAATCTCATTTTCCTTAAAAATTACCGAACATAAATCCAAAATTCATAAAAGGATCGAACTATCACCTTATGTTTATACCCTTAGGCTCCAAGGCACCAACCGAACTCTCAGATCACCTAATTCTACATTACCTACATCCAAAGGGGTCTAAATCTCTCTTTCCCCAAGGCTCGAAGCCTTATGATAACTGGTCTTTGGGTCATGGTTCCGAATTATGAAATGATTCGAAACAGGATGTTACCATTTTCCTTTTCAGTGGCATCAAATAGTTTTTTTTTTTTTTTTTTTTTTTTTTTTTTTTTTTTTTTTTCAGTAAATAGTCTCAATTTTATCGATTAGTTTTCTTTTTACAAAAAATATTGTTTTCTAATAACACGTAATAATTCGATAGGATATAAGGTTAGTTGGTATTTTATCAACATATTTGTATTGTGAAAAAATAAAATATCTTTTAATTTGTTTGTAAAATCAAATATAGACAACTTAAAGACATCTTTGATAGTAATAACTTTAGGTTTATGAAAATAACTAGATAACTTGAATACATCTTCTTTGGGTAGAACAAATATGGATGTCGTCGTTCATATCTAAAAACAAATATAAAAATACTTAAATGTCCTCTTTTATACTATTATTTATTTGATTGGATGGTATTTTTTTTATTATAAACATTTCATTCTAAATGAGTTTATATAAACTGAAAAAAGGCAAGCAAGTCACGTTATTTGGCTACATAACAGTAAATCTTTTTAGTATTTTGCAAAGTTGAATCACCACATGGAACTATGGAAGAGAGTCGAGATGGCAACTAACAAAGTTCAACATGAAAAAATGAAAAACATCAGATTTAATTCTAGCTAGTAAAAAAGCAAGGCTTTCGTCTCAGTATTTTATTTATTTATTTATTTATTTATTGTTGTTGTTATAGGCATGATTGTACTTTTGTCTTTTTTTCTAATTAAGGCATTGTACTTTGAAATGTTTATAAAACCGAGACAAAATAGTAGGCTGTTAAAACCTTTATTTTTTTAAAAAACTAAAATTACAGAATATTCCATCCAAAACTAAGAAACCAAATGGAATAGATTTTCATAACGTTAATATGTTGCCAAAATACATTGATAATAAAACTATTACATTCATAACATTAGCATGTCCACTAAATATGTTGGAGATGGGTAAGCTCATGTCTTCATTAGTTGTAACAGCGATTGAAATGAGATGCTCTACTAAACACGTAAATGTTCAAAGTACAATGCAAAAATAAGAAAAAAATTTAAAATGAGATACTATAATAAAGAAAATCAAAGAAATTAAACTTAATAAAAAAACCTCATTAAAACCCAAAATAAACCATAACTAAAATGACATTTATTAGTTATTGCTAAAGAATAAATTGTTAAGTTTATTAAAATAATGAAAACTTCAAAAAAAAAAGATTGGTTTCATTAAAATATATCTTAAATAAACAGATTATATTTTGCAAAATTTCTTTCAATTCAATTCCATTGTGCAATTGAAAAAAAAAAACACAATTTGCTAGGGAATGAAAAATAATTATCTCCACGAACCAGACCATGCAAACTATTTGAAAAGTTAAGTTATTTCCATGTTTGCAAATGAAAGCTCCAAGTGAAAGGCAAAAAAAACAGCCGCCAAACAACAGTTATGGCGTTGCTACTGCTGCTGCTGCCAATACACCTTCACAATTGAAATTGACTACATTGGGTTCCAACTTCCAAGTGTAAAAGGCGTTGGCATCATCACACCAACATCCAATAACGAACCATCATAAGAGTAAAATGCATGCTTTCCCTTTCTACCAGAATAATCAACAAAAAAATTAATGTTTAAGGAAAAAAAATTATATTTTCCTAAAAGGAAAATGCAAACCTTATATAGTGGTGGAACACCAACATATATAAAGCTCTTTGCGAAAACATGAAAAATAAGAAACTTAGGTTCAGTTTCTTCTGAAAACAATTTCTTTTTGTATAACACCAGCAAGATAAGGCTAGACGATTAAAGAGTAATAAGAAAATTATTCGTCACGACAAGAAAATTGAATTATCAATAGAAGATTCTTTAGGGAAATAATTGAAACGAAAGTCACAGTAGTCATTAAACTAAGAACATGCATATAAAGAATTCATAAATGTGACTTCGTAAGAGAAAATTATGTTTTTTCGAAGTTTCAGTGTATACGATTCAGAAACCGAAATTGAAATCGGTCGATTGTTAGGAAAAACAATCTAAACGAGTGTTTAAGATCTCGTCAATACTTATCCGTCAACTTAAATACAGTCAAAAATGGACATCATATGAGATAATTATGAATTTTTAACAGACTTTAATAGTCTAGGCCTGTTAAAATATAAATTTAAAAATAAAGTCAAAATTAGTCGACGGAGTCTCAATGAAAGTTGTAGATCTCATCGATAGCTATGTGTGGATATAAAACGCGTCAACAATGTAGCTCGTTAAAAGATATGAATTTTTAAAGAAATAAGGAATCTTCGCGCGCACCCACGCACAACGATAGCTTGCGTGACGCGCACTAACACTTCACCAAATTCCTTCCACTTGTCACCACCCAGAAGCTACCACGTCACCTCTTCCGATAATTTGTGCAGTGTGCACAGTCAGGGTGTGTGGCATGCACTACTTTTCAGCTTATAAATACCCTTCGAACTTCAGTCCATTCCCACAACTTTCTTACATTTCTCTCTCGAGTTCTCCCTTCTTTAGCTCTATATTTCCCTTTATTTTAGTCTTCGACGAAACCCTGGGATCCCTAGATGCTCTGCGGTGTTAGATAACCTGTGAATAGAAGCCCCCAAATCAAAGTTCTGCCCATATAATCCCCGATTTTTATTAGTGTACTATGTAAGTTAAGCTACACATATTTTATTTAAGTGTAACTTTTAATTATAGTTATAGTCGTTATTATAAACCTATAATTGAGATTTATAAGTGATACCAAATTATTATACTAATTGATCTACTTACGGGGATGATGTTTAGGTTGGATTTTGTGATGTGTTTAAAGTGGGATTTCCAAACAATATACTATGTATACCAAACAGACCCTACCTCCGATATGATCCTACCTGGTTGTTCCTTACTTGATAAATCTTGATGTAGATATTGGGATTGTTAAGAAATCTAGACTATCATTAGTCATAAGGAATATCAAACTAAAACTTAGTGTCATTCGTATCTAGGTCAAGTAAGAGGAAAAGTCAATGAGTTTGGCGGAGTGCTGCCGAATTCTCTAGTCACCCACCTAATTCAGGTGAATGCAGAGTTATTTTAAGCTTACACATAGATATGAAGTATCTATTGAATGTTATATGTGCTTGTTATCTGTGTACTTTATATTTGTGCTATAATATGATTTTATTTATATAAATTACTTTATCATATTCGTAATGGGTTGTGACGGGTTTTGGGAAAGATAAAATAATAGGATGGGTAGTAACGGGTTTTTGGGAAAATAAAATAATGGTGAGAGGTCACACATTGTATTACCAGGAACGATCATTTAACATAGTATATGTGACGACCACTGACTATTTTAGATGATTCGGTAGAACACTTGAATGTTCGCCATCTGTAGGTGTTATGATCATACTTTTCAGGGAAAATGAAAGTTGTTCGTTTGGGTACTCTATCCCATCAAGGTTGCCTTATTGACACATATTACTACGAAATCGCCGAAGTAGTATTTTCTTTTCACAGAGATCCTTAGGGTAGGTCTTTTGACTTTAGCATCTTAGCTATAAAGAGTAAGAATAACGAGAATGGATAATCGTGATAAATTGTTTATTGTGAAAAATATGTAATTATAATATTGTGTGTTGAAAACCCTGTATGCTCACCAGGCTCCCAAGTCTGCTCTACTCAGTTTCATTGTATCACAAGAAACAGTATGAAGGTACATACCACTAAAAGATTCGAGGAGTTTAGGCCTTTAGTACAATAAGTTAATGTAAGGCATGTAATATATACGTTTATGCTTATGTTTTGTATCAGTTATGACATTCAAGTTTTAATAATTAATGAAAAACATTTATTCATAAATAATTTTACATGACCAAATTCCGCATTTATAAATAAACTCTGATTTTAAAATAAGCATAAATAAATAAAACGATCTTTTCGGGCTGTGAAATTAGGGATGTCACATTTTGGTAATACAAATATAGAACAAACATATTATTTCAGATCATACCTTATATCTATAGAAAAATATTAACAATAATGTACGAATATGAACACCAACAACATCTGCATTAGTTAAGATTATGATTTTATGGTATCTCAGACCATCTTTTTTGAAATTGTCACCCTGAAAACATGAAAGTTGAGTAAAAAGTAAGAACCAAGTGAAAAAAAAGTTAACAAAGGGAAGTGAAAATATAAACTTTGACTCCAAGTCTAAGAGCACGAATTAGGGTTTGAATTTCTTCATTCTTGTACATTGCAGCTTCATCCTTTCTTTCAACATTCAAAATTTTACCCTTTAATGGAAGAATACCCTGAAAGTTTGAGATAAATTTGACACACAAATCAACAAATTCACCTCAAAAGAACTCATATATTTTGCATGCAACATGAAAATGGTCCATGTGATCTCTGATTTTTATTATGTTTAGTTCATAATTTATTACCCATTTATTCTAGAAGAATATTTTTAGGAGGAACAATTTTACCTAAAGAGGAGAGGGAAAGAGCGGAAAAGCACCAAAGTTGAAATATGTTTCATTTTTGTACTGAAAAGGGTAAAACATAGAAAGCAGAAGTAACAATTAGGTAAATTACTTAACTGAAATATAACAAGATCAACTATTAAGAAAGATACCTGATTTATTGACTGGAAGATGCATGAAAGATAAAAGGCATGCCTAGTTGCCCACATGGAGTTGTGATAGGATCATAGAGTAACATGAAGCAAAGAGTCCAACCAAAGTCATTAAAACATGGTGTAGAAACATACCTTGAAGCATCAAGCAAAGAGAGAGAGAGAGAGAGAGAGAGAGAGAGAGAGAGAGAGAGAGAGAGAGAAACAGATAGAGAGAGAGAGAGAGAATGTGATGCATCAAGTAAAAAAAACATGAAATTCTTTAAATGGCTAGGAATATTGTAGAAACATACCTTGAAGCATCAAGTTGAAGACCTGTAAGAATTACATCATGGGGTAGCTTAAATCTTTGTAACTGCCAAAATATATTATCAAGATGATTTCCATGAATAGACTTATGACATATTTCTATAAGTGAATATGGAAAAGCATGAAGTGTGTTCTTACCAAAATGATTTCATTTGCCTTAGGTATGTATGCCATCATAATATGACTTTATAAGTTTATTAAGTGCTCGACATCCTTTAATACAAGCTGAATAAAGTTCAAATATTCAAAAGATTTGATAGTTATAAATACCAAAAGTTTCTCTGTGAAAAAATTGCATATGTTTAAGCTGATTACATAAAATTCAAATGAAACTACAACAAAGATAATGTATCAAATTAAAAGGAAAATAAGTTACCAAATTTAAGTCCATATTACAATCCCTATCCAAAAGACAAGCATACAATATATACACAATTAACTGTTGCAAGAATGATATTTATTGAAAATATGAAATCTACAGTGCAAATGCTACTGAAAATTGACAAAACCAACAACTCGAAAAGAAAATAAAAAAATCAAGACTTTGTAAAGTTAATCAGAAATGGAAAAGGGTACGTAACATATTGTGAATATAGCTTACAAGAGAAGTAGATAGATAGACATCTTCTGGACATACCTAAGACGTTGCTCTGAAGGTTTTTCGGTATTTGAAAAATCACCAAAAACTTATTTGAAAGTGGAAATGTTTGCATTGATATCCCAAGGTTACTCTCAAATCTCAATGGCTAGCCCTAACACTCTTATCTCCCATTATACATTTCTGGTTTTATCAATGGGACCTTAATGAAAGGTCAAAAACCACCTTCCAACATTTTTCGTAGAATTTATAAATCCTTTTCATATAACTATTGTGACATCCCCATTTTCACAACTAGAAAAGACCGATTTTGTTTATATTTTATAAAAATCAGAGTACTTCTTTTCATAAAAATGTTGCGGAATTTGTTCCCAGAAAAATACGATAAATACGTTATCAAAATATTTTCGAAGAAACATATTTTATTCATTTTAAAACGTTTGGGATGTCATCCTCAATACAGAAACATAAGCATAAGAAGAACTTACATTTATTTAAACTAGTGATCTACATCTCTTTAATCTCTCAGTGTAATGTGACTTCATATCAACACCTATGATATAAATAAACTGAGTGGGTCAGGTTGGGAAACCTGGGAGTACATAGGGTTTTCAACCCACAATAATATAATTATTATGTTTAAACAATCAAACAATCAACCCAATTACCCATCCCCATCATCTTCTTTAATCCGAAGGATCTACCCTAAGAATCAACTATTCCTCGTTCATTCATTCTTAAGGATCATCCTAAGGAATCGGCACAAAGTTCATCGTTGCCACAGTTTACAAAAAGGGCACTAAGTTTGCATAGTCGCAAGGGTTTAGACATCAAGTCTGCATGATCACCAAGGTTTAGGCATCAAGGCTGCATGATCACCAGGGTTTAGGCATCAAGTCTGCATGATCAGTCGTATAATTACCAATTATATGGATAATTATTAGGTGACTAGATAATTATCTTTCAAGGGTTTAAAACCTACCCTATAAATAGAGAGGTCATTGGCTAGATTTTGAGACGAGATTTTTGTTGGATTAGTGTCTAAGTCCATAACTGTTTTGGTATGTACTTGACCCGATTATGAGCATGGTCCTTTTGGGTTCCCTTCACCATAGCAATATGTAGGATGATTTAAGGAGAGAAAGGTTTAAATATGATTTATTAATATATTATGAGAATAATATATTAAAGGAGAAATCATATTGTTTAATTAATATTGGTCAAGAATTAATTGATAATTAATTTTGTGGCTAAAAGAGATTAATTAAATTTAGGGGGCTGGACTGCAATTATTGGATAATTGAGTTATTGGGCTAAGGAATGCTAAAGGAATAAGGGGTGAACGAAATTATGATGGAAGCCCATCATATTTTCGTCCATGGCCTTATCCAGAAGGTTCCATGGGCTGCTTAGAGTTTAAGCTGTCCATTAGGGTTTTGACTGAAACCCTAGCAGCCCACACTAGTATATAAAGGACCCCTTAGGCCCCAAAAACGTGGACAACTGATTCTATAGGGTTTCTAGTCGTTTTTGGGCAGCCTCTTTACTTCTCCTCTTCATCCAAGTTGTATATGGTGTTTGTGACTCCATTAGAGGTACTACACTTGTGGTACTTGCTTTCAAGAGCTAAGGAAATTCAAGGAACTAGTTGTTATTGCTATATAACAACAAAAGGTATGTATTCTAGCTTTATATATGAATTTCGAAAATCATAGTAGCATGCCAGGTTTCTTTTTGTGTTCATAAAGTTGTATAACTAATAGTGAAAACATAGATCCAATACTAGGGTTGCATGCACACATAGGATTGTTTGTATAAGACCCATCAGTGGTATCAGAGACATTGGTTTTTGTTTTCAATTAGCTTTTATTCAAATTTATGAACTTGCATATTAGGGTTTATGGCTAATAAACCCTAAAGGCTAGGTAATTTTCGCAATTAGGGTTGCAAAACCCTAGATGGCGATTTTTGCTAGGGTTTCCCAAATCCTTTCCTTAGCCTCCAAGATTTTGAAATCTAGGGTTATCCAACCCTTGGATTTCGAAATTACCTCCTTCCCCAAGGTTAGATCCTAAATTTTAGGGATTTGGATAATCCCATATCTTGTAATTATCTTTTAATTATTAAATATGGTAATTAAAGATCTTGAATTATCCCATCCCTTATTTTCGAGATATCTTAGATGTATAATTGTTAATTATCCTCATGATCTAGATAATCCCTTGTGATTTAATAATTTAAATTAATTGTTTAATTTATGGTAATTATTAAATCAAGAGTTTTAATATTTAAAATTTTAATTTAAATGTCTTAAATTCGAAAATTTTAAGTGAGATTAAAACCTAATTGTTTTGAAGAGTTTCAAAACTTGCCCTCAAGTTTTGGAATTTAAATTGTTGATTAAAAGTTAATTTTGAAAGTCTAAATTCCAAAACCCTGATTTTGAAAAGTTCAAATTAAACCCTTATGGTTTTATTAAATTAATTAAGTGTATAATTAAAAGAGATTTAATAAATCCATAATGATTTTGGTTAATTAAAAGTATAATTTAAACCACCTAGTATTTTAAAAGTGTAAAATACACCCTTATACTATATATAACATTAAAAGTTTAATATTATATATGTATAACTAAAAATTCAGTCTTACCGTTAGTAGGCCTCATTCACGAAGCTAGTCTATAAGGGGTGTTTAAGGAAATTGCCTATAAAATGGCGATTGAATGGGTATCCACTCTTACCCACCGCACTCTTGACTAGTGGAGGGTCGTTAGCCGAACGGGTAGGATAGGACAGAAACCTTCCATTATAAGTATAATGAAGTACAAAGTAACTAAATGCTTTTTCAAATTCCCAAATCATAGTTACTTTAGGCAAAATGTGAAATTGTATGCTAACCCATGGAAGTACACTTCGTACCCTTGTCAAACATTAGTGGAGCGTGTATGGTTAACCGGCACACTAATTTGGGGATGACATTGGTGGCAAAGGGTGGCTCGATGCTTATCATAGATCAATGGAGCGTGTGTGGCTAACCGGCACATTGATTAGGTGATAGTAGCATTGGGTGCACCACGTGATTCGTATGGTTATTTACACCTTGTTTGTGATCCTCGGCATCCCAGTCACGAATAGTAGGGCATAATCGAGATTAAACATGCCATTGAAGAGTTCAATGAGTCTCAAAAGATCTAGGAGTTTCAATTCATTTAAAACTTAAACTTCTTTTTCGTTTTTCATGGTGGAAATTGGTAAATCGTCATTTACCTACCTTCAAATATTCTGCAACTAGATTACGGCATCCCTCTTCTAGGTTGTAGAGTATTGTGTTGGATCCTAGCTTGATGTTTCATTTGGGTGTTGCATCAAGAATTCTAATCAACTTAACTTGAATTTTCTCCCGTTTTGTAGATGTCTGAATCTTACAATGGTCTTCCCAAAATCCTTTGGAACAAGCTTTCCAAATGAAGATGACGTTCCGAGATACGATCAAGGAAATGAGAGTCATGCTTCACTTCCTCCACCTCCTCCAATTATTCTCCCTGACCCACAAGTTCAAAGGCTTGAAAAGTTCAAGCTCACTCAAGCCCTTTTGGCAAGTAAACATGAAGATGGGAAACCTGTGTGTGCACACGTCTTAGAGATGAAGTCATACATTGATAGGTTAAACATGTTGGGTGTCGAGATTTCAAGTGAGTTGGCTGTTGACTGGGTTCTTCAGTCACTTCCTGAATCATATAGTGAGTTCCTTAGAGAGTACTATATGATGGACCACGACGTGACCCTAATTGATCTCACCTATTTGCTTATAGCTGCTGAATCAGCAATGATTTGGCGTGCTGGTCAAGCAAATTTGTCTAGTGAATCAAACTCCCAAACTTCAATGGACACTAGCAACATTGGAAGTCCAGAAAGAACTAAGTCTGTGATTGTCCGATGTGTTGTGCCAAAGGAGTCTATTTGCTTTTATTTCCAAGAGAAGGGGCATTGGAGACGAAGCTGCCCTAATTACCTGAGAGATCTAAGAGATGGGAGAGTCAAGACGTATGGCGCTGCTTCAGGTAAAATCCATTAACTAACTCTTTTAAGTTCCTATTCTAGATTCTTAATACATGATGTGATAATATTACATTTTGATGTGTTGTAGGATCGAAGAAAAGAGAGGAAGCTTGAGAAAAGAAGTGAGCTGAATCTGATCATGAAGCAATGGATTTCGATCGCATTACTTGAAGAATGGATTCTTGAGCTACAACTTGGAGTTAGAATAGATTGTTAACATAGTTTTTCAGTTGAATTGCATTGTAAGGACAAGTTTTTTCTGCAATAAAATAAATTTTGATTTTGTCTTATTTATTTATCCTTACAATGAAATATATGAAAAATTGATGTTCATGTACTTCTATTATTAGCAAAATGGATTTGATTCTTAATTATGGAAATGTCAAAAGTGTACCAAATAGGGAGACTTTCTCATCGCCCAAGTTTCAATTGGACAGAAACTTGAAATCATGCAATGTGTATTGTATGATGAATGGAAAACTTTCACATTTGGGAAACTTAGACTAATTCTTTGGCAAAGTGTCAGTTGAAGGACTTGGAGATCAAGTACACTAGGTTGTGCGTTGATCAAGTCCACCACAAGAGTGACAAAGATATTCGTCATGATTTACTAAAGTTTAGTAAATGTGATTATACTTATAAGATTAAGTGTAATTCTGAGATTGATTGAAAGAGTTTCAATGAATAGTAGAACGAATAATGAAGAATCGAGTAGGCAGAAAGATAAAAGTTTCTCTTTTCTAGGAAGAAGGGAGAGTACCTTTTATTGTGTTTTATGATAAGTCTTAAAGATTAAGAACCATGTCTCAATAGATCCTCTAAGTGAGTCTTAGTGCAATTGCATGTCTAAGAAGAGGAATCAAGTATTGTAGAAATGGTTAAATCAAGAAGTCAATCACACTTCGTTCCAATATCAAGTCTTAAAGTCAAGATTGTGACATTGAGTGAAAAGTTTTAAGTAGGTTTATAACACTCATCAAATATGGAACTTGGAAAAGTTTTCTTATTCTTGTACATTTGAGATTGGTAAGTTGTGATGTCTTGGATAAGACAAAGACCAACTAGGACCAACTTGTGAAGTGTTCTTGTCTTGATAATAACTGCACTGACTCTTGAATATTTGATTGTCAAGAAATGTTTCTTGACAAAGAGAATCATATATGTCAAGAGGTCAGTGGGAGTTTTAATGTTTTGAAAAAGTTTCAAGAACAAATCAAATAAACCTTATCGATCATCACTAGCGCACGAGTTGAGGTTTACAACCTATCGTGTTGACATTATTTTGATTCTGTGCCAATCCAATCGAGTTAATTAGGCATGTGAGTTCTATGAATTCTCATTTGAATGCATAAAAAGAAAGGACCTTGATCAATGAAAGTACATTGATAAGAAAGGGTGAGTTGCTTAACTACTTGGAAGACGTGGTGGGCAGTTGTGCTACCATAAGGCAAGAAATCAAGATTAAGAAAGGTCAGTCCATATGAGTTTGAATTTGTCATAAACCTTGGTTTTAACAAATTCACATGGATAGGAACAAATACACCATTTAAATCTAAGTGTCATAAGATTTCCTCCTTCATGAAAATGATTGTGAGGAAATGCTTTCACTGAGAAAGATTTTAAGAAGATAGTGATTGTAAAATTGCATTCTCGAATTCGATCATGGTTACGGTATCCCTTTCCATAATTTGAATTGTGAGGTTTGGCAATTAGTCTTAATTGTTAAGACACACATATGAACTATCTAAGGCAAAGGTGTATAAGTTCAAGAAGCCTTGATAAAAGATTATCAAAGCACTAAGTATTAGAAACATGGACTTAAGAAATTCAATAGTTATTGTCTTTCTGAAAGTTAAGATGTTTATGAATACATGTCGAAGCTAGTGGGAGCATAAGTGTTATGTTTTATAGTAATCATCATGATGGTGGGAGCATAAAAGTTATGATTGTATGATTATTATGGAAAGTATTGCAAGTTAGCAATATTAATTATAGAAAAACAAAGATTCAATTTGCAAAGTTGCATGGGTTGAAAAGTTGTTTTGCTATAATTAAGGGAGAGAATATTATACTCCGTTTCAAAATCTAAAGCTTAGATTAAGAAATTTTAATATTTTAAGTCAAAGGATACATTGTGTGTTCTTAAAACGATTATGATTACGGCATCCCTCTTCATAGTTCGAATTATGAGAACATGACACATAAAATATTATGGCAAAAGATTGGTAAAGTATCATATCTTTATGTAGGACATTATGCATCGTGTCCCATACGCTTCGGGTATAGGATCGATTGCAAATGCTATAGTATTTTACCATTCTAAAATTTTCCAAATGTCTAGCGCATTTAGAGGGAAAAAGGGACTAGAATTGGTTTCGACTAAAATAATTAAACAACTATCAAAGGACAATCCAAAGTTTGACGAGGATTGGTCGCTTGTGAGTAGTTGGAAGTATAGTATTGGAAAAATATGGAAATGTTTCCATATTGGATGGACCATATCGACATCATTACAAATAGAAAATATTCTATTAAGAATGGGTTGTCATGAGGGTAATATGGAAGCGTGTTCATATTAGGAAGTAAATATTGAAAATCTAGATTAGAAACTTTTATGCAAAAGGATGTTCAAAGGAATGTACTTTGAGTGAGAGACATCATATCTAAGGAATTGTCTTGTAACAATCTCCGATAGAAGACTTTGTAATATCATTGGCAATAGTGCAGTGACATTATGAAGGGATCGTTGCATAAAGTGTTAAGATCTAGCATATTCTATAAGTAGCGAGAATTTGATATTCTTACACTTATGAAAATGGATTTGGAGTTGTGAAATGAGAATGATTGGAAATGTGTTCAATTGATGTATTTCACAAAGCATGGACCATAGGAAACACGGTGTGCATGCTTAGAGCATGGGACAATTGTTGTTGTAATTCAAGCAATGAGTTGATTATCCGAAACATTAAATGATAAATAATGAGTAATCAATATGGTGGATAAATAGAAGGGTTTTATTTACTCTCACAAGTTTGGGGCCATATAGGATTAAGTATTGTTGTCATGTTTCAATTTGCATGTTTTGACTTCCAGAATAACTAGGTTATTCAAACATCCACAGTTGGTCATACGTTGGGAGTAGGTATGAATAAAGACTGTCATGAATCTGTCTGTAGATTGTCTGAAGTGTTTAGACATGGCACAAGTTTGCTGCAGAGTTCGTGAGTGCTTTGATAAGATTAAAGTATTGGATTAAACCCACGCTCACTTGGATCACTTCACGGTTTTATCACGAGTGATTAGTGAGACGATAATATTATATATTCTTGAAACCGAGACGTGTGAGTTGTTATTTGTTGGTCAGTTACACATTGATAATAAGTAAACGCACCAGTAACTTGGTGTTATAAAACTTATTGTTGTGTGTGATTCGATCAGTAAATGCAAGCGAGCATTTGAGTCGATGTTTATCCATTCCTTTTACCCAAAGTGGGATAAAAGCGATATATGTGGGCCTCTCGATGATTTAGTGATGACACCTAAGCGCTTGGCCAAGCCGGGACTAAGTTGATGTGTTCAATTGTAGTCTGTTATCAGTCGTCATGAATCGGAAGTTGGGAAATAGTATAGAGAGAATGATTGAAATCCATGTCTTTTGTCTATACGATATCTTGAGAATGGAGGAATATATAATCCCTTATCTAGAGGACACGCTATCTGATAAGATCAGAGTCGACAGCGGCTTTTGAAAGCTACGATTGCTGATCAGGTTCTGAAGTCATACGGAAAATAGTTATTAGACTTATCCAAGTGGGAGACTGTTGGATTAGTGTCTAAGTCCATAACTGTTTTGGTATGTACTTGACCCGATTATGAGCATGGTCCTTTTGGGTTCCCTTCACCATAGCAATATGTAGGATGATTTAAGGAGAGAAAGGTTTAAATATGATTTATTAATATATTATGAGAATAATATATTAAAGGAGAAATCATATTGTTTAATTAATATTGGTCAAGAATTAATTGATAATTAATTTTGTGGCTAAAAGAGATTAATTAAATTTAGGGGGCTGGACTGCAATTATTGGATAATTGAGTTATTGGGCTAAGGAATGCTAAAGGAATAAGGGGTGAACGAAATTATGATGGAAGCCCATCATATTTTCGTCCATGGCCTTATCCAGAAGGTTCCATGGGCTGCTTAGAGTTTAAGCTGTCCATTAGGGTTTTGAATGAAACCCTAGCAGCCCACACTAGTATATAAAGGACCCCTTAGGCCCCAAAAACGTGGACAACTGATTCTCTAGGGTTTCTAGTCGTTTTTGGGCAGCCTCTTTACTTCTCCTCTTCATCCAAGTTGTATATGGTGTTTGTGACTCCATTAGAGGTACTACACTTGTGGTACTTGCTTTCAAGAGCTAAGGAAATTCAAGGAACTAGTTGTTATTGCTATATAACAACAAAAGGTATGTATTCTAGCTTTATATATGAATTTCGAAAATCATAGTAGCATGCCAGGTTTCTTTTTGTGTTCATAAAGTTGTATAACTAATAGTGAAAACATAGATCCAATACTAGGGTTGCATGCACACATAGGATTGTTTGTATAAGACCCATCAATTTTCACAAACCCTAACCAAGACTTCGACAGCCTCACCTTTTTCAAAAACCCAAAAAATCTCGCCAGTCATGGCACAATGTCGTAGGTTTACATCCTCGGGATTTTTGGTCTTCATTAAATGTTTTTGTCACATGGGTTTATGCTGGATGTTGATCTTTTGAGTGCCTTGGGTACGAATACAAAAGAGGAGTTCTACGTTGGACTTTTAGCACTCATCAATCAATCAAAGATTTACGAGGTTTCAATGACTACGAAAGGTATGTATTTTTTGCATAATGAGGTTGCAATTGATAGGTTGTTCATAGATTTGTTTTTGGGCCTATTGAGGATAAATGAATTGTTGCTTCCGTTGTCCCTTAATGGTGTCTAATGATCCTCATAACCCTACAAAAGAAAGTAAGGATTGAAATAAGATCATCAACTATTCCAACAAGAAGCAGACAATTAATATCATAATTAAATGTAGAAGTCGAGTATAAAAAACTTATATGGGCAGGGATTTTGTGATGGAAGAGGAATTTTATCCATGAGAATGGATAGAATTTTGCAATTAGGACTTTTTTTTATGGAAAAGAAATCTTGTGTAGATTGTTAATAGCCAAAGTTCGATTGTCTAAAGGTTGAGAAAGACGTACGATAATGTTGAGAGCAACGGTGACTGAATATCGAGTGAGTGGATAAACGACATCAATTGGGAAGGAGTGAATGACTATCTGAATTAATAGGGAGGCATAGAGAGATAGAGTGCAGTCATCGGTGAATAGAGGGAATACGATTGTAATTATCTATGTGTGTGTGAGAGAGAAAAAGAGAGAGAAGGGGGTATAATAAAAGGGAGGGTTATTTTCATTTCCATAATTTATAACCTTATTTTTGGATATTTATTTAAATTAGTGGATTAAAATAAAATATAATTAATTAATTAATTATTTTGTTAATTTACTATTATGTCTATATATGGATTTTTGAAATGATTGGCTCACATTGTGTTACCCATTCACATAAGACTTGTCAATCTACATATGATTATCTCCTTCTCTCTCTCTCTCTCTCTCTATATTTATATATATATATATATATATATATATATATATATATATATATATATATATATATATATATATATATATATATATATGATGAGGTTCAATAGATAACCATAATTAACAAGGAACCAATCGTAAGTGTCAGAAATCATAATGATCAACGACCAAGGAAATAGATATACACTTGTATATTGGACGCACACACACACTAGATTGTACCAAAAAATCCACCTCCTTACCAAAAAAAACCCATATCTTTTTTTCGTATAATTTTTTTTAGGCTACATTTTTATCGAAAAAGAAAAACTGAATATACCGTTGTTCATGATTTGTTGTCCTCTTTGCATAGAGATCTATGTTGATATATAAAAAACGAACTTTATTTTTTGAGAAAAAACCCACTTCATTTTGTTATTTTTTTAGTATTAAGTTTATTTTTATTAAAAAAAAACCAATTATACCAAATATTAACTTTTTGTACTCTATTAATAAACATCAACACCTATTAAAAAAATCTTGATCATTTCAAATTCACACTGTGAATCTAAACTATAAATATTTCAATTTGTAACATTCACAATGTGAAAAAAAATCGATCAGTTCAGATTCACACTGTGAATCTAAACTGTAAATATTTCAATTTGTAACATTGTGAATTTGACTTACTATTTAACTCTTTGATCATTCTCAAATTAATTTAGTGAAATTTACATATGAATTGAAATATATTCCATGTAGTTTTATAATATTTTAACATTTTCATTACTCATAAATTAGTTTTGTAAAATCAACAAATTGTGACATCCCCAAAAATCACGGCCAGAAAAGACCGTGTTCATTTATGCTTTTTAAAATAATTCCAGAGTAAATCCTTTTGATTTAAAAGTGTTGTGGAATTTGTTCCCAAAACAAAACATGATAAAATAATATTTATCAAAGCATTTCATCAAGATATGCATTTTCATTATATAATTAAAACTCGGGGTGTCATGTTCCGATACAGACCATAAAGCATAAACGATAACATTACAAGTCATTCAACAAATATATATACATATACAGACTTGTAAACAAAACAAATCGATAATTCATCCATCTTACGCCCTTGCGTCACTTCCTGTAATACAAATAAAACTGAGTGGGTCAGGCTTGGGAGCCTGGTGAGCATATAGGGTTTTCAACCCACAATAAATAAATTATATTTAATTTCACCAACCAATCACTATCCCGATTACCCATTCCCGTTATCCTCACTTTACGTCCCTAAAACAACATCTATATCAAGGGACCTAATCTAGGATTTTCGTCGGGATGGACATTACTGCTAAGGGGTTTCCTCAACAATAGATATCCTAAAGGAAACCATGAGGGGGATAGAGTACACCGGTGAACACATCGTTCACAACACCTACAGGTTATGAACCTGCTAGCGTTCCAAGAGACTGTCTAGAAGGAGTATGTGGTCGTTATCCATACTCCGCTTAATAACTAGGTCAACAACAACAACATCGAGGCCTCTCATCTGTTTATTACACACCAACTATCTACCCAACATATTAGTAGATAAAAATATATATTTTTATACATAGTTTAAAACTTGTATAGCATTTTCATCCAATACATATTTCACATAACAGATGAGGCATACCCACATAACACGTATTTTATAGAAAACAAATCAGATCTATAAGATTGAAGAGAGTGAATATACATTCATGTACATAACAACAAAATTATACACATAACACGTATTTCGTATAAAATACTTCATAATTATGCGTTAGAAGAAAGTAACTACACACTCACTTGATCAGAAGATGATCGGACAACACTACGGCTTGTAGAAGTAGTAATCCTCAGCAGATCTGGAAGATCTCTACAAAAATCGAATTTCTCGCGGACAGAGCTTCGGCTCGGAAATTGCACTTCTCGGGATCTTCGGGGCTTCGAAACTTGCTTCGGGGCTCGGGAATATTACCGGGGCCTCTGGGTACTTCTGGTAAGCAAATTGAGGTAAAACAGGAGAGAGAAGAGAGAAAAATAGCAAAAGAACTCGGCAGCCTCACATCCTATTTATAGGAGGTTGGAGCCTCGGAGTACGCAGGGCGTACTGCAGTACGCGGTGCGTACTGCCTCCGAAACGTCATTGCTTACGTATCCGAAGTCCTCGAGTGCGAGTGTCGACATACCTCGGTGTATGCGGGGCGTACTTCGAATGAGTCCGATGACTCGTCTTCGGATAATACCGGGATTTAATAATTAAATTTAATTATTAATTATTTAATAAACTTCGAAAATTCATATCTTCTTCATACGAACTCCGTTTTCGACGTTCTTTATATCCACGCGAAGGTAAGACTACGCTCTTCAACTTTCGTTTAGACTCCGTCAGCTAATTTTGAATTTATTTTTATTATTTATTTTTAATAGGCCGGGACTGAAAATTTCGTTATAAATTCATAACTTCTTCGTTTGACGTCCGTTCTCGCCTAACTTTTTATCGCTTCGATACTAACAATGAGATCTTCGATTCTCGTTTAGATCACTAAGGCTAAATATCGCTCTAACGTAAATTTCACTTTTTACGTCATTCAGCGTTGCCGGTTCTGTCGCGAAACTTCGACAGGTCATAACTTCTTCGTTATAACTCGGATTTCGGCATTCTTTATATCTTCGGAAACCTTGTTTCAACTACTACAACATTATCCAAAGATATCAAGTTTATTTTATACTTAAATTTTGACGCTTATTTTTATTTTTAATTAATCAAACCACATAATTAAGCAATTAAGCACAAAACACATAATACTTAAATAATACACTTCTATTATTTCACAACGGGTTACAAAGGTTAACCTAGACTATTATATCAACATTAATGACAGGCCCAGAAACACAGGCGTTACAATTCTCTCCACCTTAGAATGATTCCGTCCCCGGAATCACACATCAACAAACAAATGCGGATAGCGACCCATCATGTCACTCTCCGTCTCGCAGGTGAGATTCGGCCCATTCGTGTGTTTCCATGGGACAAGAACTAACTCGACCATCTTGCGTCGCAACTTCTTAGTCTTTCGGTCAACAATTGCCTCTGGTTCTTCAATCAACCTTTTGTTCTCATCGATTCTCAACTCCGAAAGTGGAATCATGTCGGGAACTTCCCCCGTGAACTTCCGTAAATAACACACATGAAAAGTGTTATGAATTCCATTCAGTTCTTCTGGTAGTTCGAGCTTGTAATCTTGGTTCCCAATCCTCTAAAGAACTTTAAACGGTCCAATAAACCTTGGACTTAATTTTCCCCTTTTACCAAATCTTATAAGTCCCTTCCACGGCGAGACTTTAAGCAAAACCGAATCCCCAACTTCAAAAGTCATCGGTCTTCGCTTTTTGTCAGCATAGCTCTTTTGATGATCCTGAGCTGCTAACATTCTTTCCCTAATTATTTTCAACTTCTCGGCAGTTTGATGAACTATCTCCGGTCCTATAAACTGCTTTTCCCCAACCTCAAGCCAACAAGATGGCGTACGACACTTTTGTCCATACAAAGCTTGATAAGGTGCCATCTTAATGCTCGAGTGGAAACTATTATTGTAGGAAAATTCTACCAACGGTAAATGTTCATCCCAGTTACCTAGGAATTCTAAGGTACATGCTCTTAGCATATCTTCAAGCGTTTGTATCGTTCGTTTGCTCTGGCCATCAGTCTGCGGATGGTAAGCTGTACTTAAACACAACTTGGTACCCATTTCCTCTTGTAGACTTTTCCAAAACCTCGAGGTGAAACGGCTATCACGATCCGATACAATCGTTAATGGAACACCGTGAAGCCTCACAATTTTCTTCACGTAAGAATTTGCAAGCTTCTCCATAGACCATTTTTCCTTGGCTGCCATGAAATGCGCACTCTTAGTGAATCAATCAACGACCACCCAAATCATGTCGTGTCCATTCTTTGTTATGGGCAGTTTAGTGATAAATCCATAGCAATGTATTCCCACTTACCCATAGGCACAGGTAATGGTTCTAAACTCCCGTACGGTTTTTGATGTTGTGTCTTGACTCTTGCACAAGTCACACACTCAGCCACATACTTTGCAACATCAAGCTTCATCGTCGGCCACCCGTAGTAGGGTTTCAGGTCCCTATACATTTTAGTGCTACCGGGATGAATCGAGTACATGGTTTTGTGAGATTCTTCCATCAGAAGATCCCTGACTCCTCCTGTCTTAAGTATCCAAATCCGATCCTGGAACACCTTTAGTCCATGACTGTTTACACCGAACACCAACGTTTTGCCCAAACGTTCCTCCTTTCGGTCATTCTTCTCAGAAGCTTCACTTTGAGCTTTCTTTATACTTTCCAAAATAGTCGAGACAACTTCAATCCTCAACGCTCTTGGCCTTTTTCTCTCAACATTGACTTTCCGACTGAGAGCATCAGCAACAACATTAGCTTTACCGGGATGGTAAAGTATCTCACAGTCGTAGTCCTTGAGTAACTCTAGCCAGCGTCGTTGCCTCATATTTAAATCTTTCTGATTGAAGAGATATTGGATACTCTTATGATCAGTGAAAAGTTTGCACTTCGTGCCATAGAGGTAATGCCTCCATATTTTCAGAGCGAAAACTACCGCTGCCAACTCCAAATCATGAGTCAGGTAGTTCTTTTCATGCTCTTTCAGCTGTCGAGACGCATACGCGATCACCTTATCTGTTTGGGTCAAAACACAACCCAATCCAACACCAGATGCATCGCTATAAACAACAAAGTCTTCAATTCCATCGGGTAGAGAAAGTATCGGTGCCTCGCATAGTTTCTTCTTTAGCTTCTCGAACGCTTCTTTATGCTTATCACTCCAAGCATAAGTAGCTCCCTTGTGGGTCAAAGCTGTTAATGGACTAGCGATCGAAGAAAAACCTTGGATAAACCTTCGGTAATATCCGGCTAATCCTAAAAAGCTTCGGATCTCAATGGGACTTTTCGGTTGTTCCCACTTCATCACAACTTCGATCTTCGCTGGATCAACCATTATCCCCTCTTGGTTGACCACGTGACCCAAGAATTGGACTTCACGAATCCAAAAATCACATTTGGAGAACTTAGCATACAGCTTCTCCTTCTTCAAGACTTCTAACACTTCTCGCAAGTGTCTGCCATGCTCCTCCTGGCTTTTCGAGTAAATCAGAATGTCATCTATGAACACTATCACAAATTTGTCATGGAACGGATTACAAACTCTGTTCATTAAATCCATGAATGCTGCTGGAGCATTGGTTAGTCCAAACGACATAACCAAAAACTCGTAGTGTCCATATCGGGTTCTGAATGCAGTCTTCTCTATATCCTGCTCTCTTACTTTTAGCTGATGATATCCTGACCTTAGGTCGATCTTCGAGAAATAGATCGAACCTTGTAGTTGATCGAATAGGTCATCAATCCTTGGAAACAGATATCTATTCTTTATTGTTGCCTAATTCAGCTCTCGGTAATTGATGCACATTCTCATACTTCCATCTTTCTTCTTCACAAATAACACCGGAGCTCCCCAGGGTGATGAACTAGGTCTAATGAAACTTTTGTCCAATAACTCCTGAAGTTTCATCACCAATTCCTTCATCTCCGTTGGTGCTAATCGATAAGGTGCTTTTGCAATTGGCGTTGTTCCTGGTAACAAGTCAATTCTAAACTCCACTTGTCTATCAGGTGGTAATCCAGGAAGATCTTCGGGAAATACTTCCGGATAATCACACACCACAGGAATACTCTGCATCACCTTCTTTTCCTTCTTAGCATCAATCACGAATGCTAAATATGATGTACATCCCTTGGTCAAACACTTTCTGGCTTTCATTAGGGAAATAATTCCAGAATTCACTCGGCGTTTGTCCCCATACACCATAAACGATTCCTTCCCAGGCAGGTTCACTTTCACTATCTTCTTCTTGCACAAAATCTCGGCATCATTGGCGCTAAGCCAATCCATTCCCAAAACGATGTCGAAACCGTTAAGTTTGGTAGGCAATAATTCCTCGTGGAACTTATTCCCATTCAGATCGATTAAGATGTTTTTCATACGATGGCTAACAGGTACAAAATTGGCACTAGCAACTTCGACTAATAAAGCATTATCTAGTCTATCAACAGGCAAAGCTAGTTTTCTACCAAATTCATGCGATATAAAGGAGTAGTTGGCTCCAGAATCAAATAAAATTTGGGCAGGCAGTTTGTTTACGAGAAAGGTACCTGAAGCAACATCAGCTTCATCTTTAGCGGCTTCCAGTGTCATCTGGAATGCTCTCGCCTTTGGCTTTGGCGGAATGTTGGGTCTAGCTGCCTCCTTCTTCTTCGGGCAGTCCCTCGACATGTGTCCCTCCTCACCACAACCATAACAAACTTTCTTAGTGATGGTACATTCATTGGCATAGTGACCTGGATTTCCACACTTGTAGCATGTGGCCAATACCTCACATTTTCCATGATGCTTCTTCTTACATTTGTCGCACCATTTCGCTTCGCCTCCACTTCCCCTCGAACCAGACTTCGAGAACTTTTTTTTTCTTTTTGGACCCTGAAGTTCCATCGAACTTCCTCTTTTCACCAACTTCTATCCTTTCCACACCCTTTTCCTTCTGCTGGGCCTCCACATTCTTAGCTGCACGAACAACCATTTTCAGAGTAGTTGCCATCTTGACTGTCGGACCAAAGTCGGCAGGCAGTCCATTAGCAAACCTCTTAATCTTGGAGAGTTCCGTTGGCACTAGGTACGGAAATAATTTCATTTTCTCAGTGCATGCCGTAGCATAGTCATCTACGCTCATCCTCCCCTTCTTCAAGTTTTGGAACTCATTGTTCAGATCAATCAGATCTATCTCTGAACAATATTGCACCCTTAACTGTTCCAAGAACTCCTCCCATGACATTTTCAAGGCTTCCCCTCGTGGCATAGTATCTGCCAACAACTTCCACGAACTCAAGACTCCAGTCTTCAGTTGTCTAACTACAAAGACGGTCTTCTGTTTGTTTCTACAGTCGCAACTTTCAAATACCTTCTCCATTTCGGAGATCCAATCCATTATCTCAACAGGCTTTGGGCTCCTAGAAAGACTTGGTGGCTTGGCGCCCAAGAAGTTCTTGTACATTCACCCATCCTTGTTGTTTCTCCTTTCCGGATCGTTTCTTCGTTCTCCTTGAGTCCCAACTTGACTCATAATGTGACCATTGTTCCCTTCCTCCGATTGCTCGAGAATCAATTCAGGTTCCTCAATAGGTATGATAGGTTCGTCCCTATTATTATGCAACATTTGTCGCATCTCCTCCCTTTGTTCGGATAACATAGCCCGAATCATGACTTGCACTCCAGCCATGGTGACCTGTTCTGGTGTTGTTGCTACAACAGGTGCTTGCTCAATTACTGGCGGTTGATTCCTGTTTTCATCTGCGTTTCCAACGCCACTCCTTGTTCTCACCAGTTTTTTGATCTACACACCGAATAAGGTGAAATTTAGATCTTCATTCACGATAGAATTCAAATCATCCTTATCACTCCGAAATGATTACATGCTAGTTCTAATATCGTAGACATACGCTTAGAATCCTAAACACATAAACCTTCAGATCTGGTTGGCAACAAACCGTAGATCCGAACAAATAATATCATATATGGCAACATATAACATTTAGCACATAAAAGCATTTTAGGCAACTTTCCTAAAATAAACTAGTGCTTGTGTCTAAAATTTAACAGACACTCACCTTGCAAACTCCACTTAGCATTCTAAGTTTAAGTTTAGAAATCCTGCAAATTCCTAGTTCGCTTAAACTAATGCTCTGATACCAACTGTGACATCCACAAAATCACGGCCAGAAAAAACCGTGTTCATTTATGCTTTTTATAATAATTTCAGAGTAAATCCTTTTGATTTAAAAGTGTTGCGGAATTTGTTCCCAAAACAAAACATGATAAAATAATATTTATCAAAGCATTTCATTAAGAGATGCATTTTCATTATATATTTAAAACTCGGGGTGTCATGTTCCGATACAGACCATAAAGCATAAACGATAACATTACAAGTCATTCAACAAATATATACATATACAGACTTGTAAACAAAACAACTCGATGATTCATCCATCTTACGCCCTTGCGCCACTTCCTGTAATACAAATAAAACTGAGTGGGTCAGGCTTGGGAGCCTGGTGAGCATATAGGGTTTTCAACCCACAATAAATAAATTATATTTAATTTCACCAACCAATCACTATCCCGATTACCCATTCCTGTTATCCTCACTTTACGTCCATAAAACAACATCTATCTCAAGGGACCTACTCTAGGATTTTCATCGGGATGGACATTACTGCTAAGGGTTTTCCTCAACAATAGATATCCTAAAGGCAACCATGAGGGGGATAGAGTACACCGATGAACACATCGTTCACAACACCTACAGGTTATGAACCTGCTAGCATTCCACGAGACTATCTAGAAGGAGTCTGTGGTCGTTATCCATACTCCGCTGAATAACTAGGTCAAAAACAATAACATCGAGGCCTCTCATCTGTTTATTACACACCAACTATCTACCCATGTTCTACCCAACATATTAGTAGATAAAAATATATATTTTTATACATAGTTTAAAACCTGTATAGCATTTTCATCCAATACATATTTCACATAACAGATGAGGCATACTAACATAACACGTATTTTATAGAAAACAAATCAGATCTATAAGATTGAAGAGAGTGAATATACATTCACGTATATAACAACAAAATTATACACATAACACATATTTCGTATAAAATACTTCATAATTATGCGTTAGAAGAAAGTAACTACACACTCACTTGATCAGAAGATGATCGGACAGCACTACGGATTGTAGAAGTAGTAATCCTCAGCAGATCTGGAAGATCTCTACAAAAATCGAACTTCTCGCGGACAGAGCTTCGGCTCGGAAATTGCACTTCTCGGGATCTTCGGGGCTTCGAAACTTGCTTCGGGGCTCGGGAATATTACCGGGGCTTCGGGGTACTTCTGGCATGCAAATCGAGGTAAAACGGGAGAGAGAAGAGAGAAAAATAGCAAAAGAACTCGGCAGCCTCGCATCCTATTTATAGGAGGCTGGAGCCTCGGAGTACGCGGGGTGTACTGCCTCCGAAACGTCATTGCTTACATATCCGAAGTCCTCGAGTGCGAGTGTCGACATACCTCGGCGTACGCGGGGCGTACTTCGGATGAGTCCGATGACTCGTCTTCGGATAATACCGGGATTTAATAATTAAATTTAATTATTAATTATTTAATAAATTTCGAAAATTTATATCTTCTTCATACGAACTCTGTTTTCGACGTTCTTTATATCTACGCGAAGGTGAGACTACGCTCTACAACTTTCGTTTAGACTCCGTCGGCTAATTTTGACTTTATTTTTATTATTTATTTTTAATAGGCCGGGACTGAAAATTTCGTTATAAATTCATAACTTCTTCGTTTGACGTCCGTTCTCGCCTAACTTTTTATCGCTTCGATACTAACAACGAGATCTTCGATTCTCGTTTAGATCACTAAGGCTAAATATCGCTCTAACGTAAATTTCACTTTTTACGTCATTCAGCGTTGCCGGTTCTGTCGCGAAACTTTGACAGGTCATAACTTCTTCGTTATAACTCGGATTTCGGCATTCTTTATATCTTCGGAAACCTTGTTTCAACTACTACAACATTATCCAAAGATATCAAGTTTATTTTATACTTAAATTTTGACGCTTATTTTTATTTTTAATTAATCAAACCACATAATTAAGCAATTAAGCACAAAACACATAATACTCAAATAATACACTTCTATTATTTCACAACGGGTTACAAAGGTTAACCTAGACTATTATATCAACATTAATGACAGGCCCAGAAACACAGGCGTTACACAAATGTATTTATTCACATTGTAAAATTGAATTATTATTATTCACACTGTGAATCTAAGCAAGTTCACAAAGTGAATCTGAGTAGGTTTACAATGTGAATCTGAACAAGTTCACAATGTGATTTTGAACTGAAATTTTGAATTTTTTTTTAACATCGATATGAATCTATGTTTAAAGAGTACTAAAGTATATGAATTTTGATATATTTATTAAGTCTTTTCTACAAAAAATAGACATTAACTTTTCAACAAACAAAGAAAATGAAGCAGGTTTTTTGAAAAAAAAAAAGTTAATTTTTTGTATATCAATATGGATATCTATGGAAAGAGGACAAAAAATCACAAACAATGTGTAACATCCGGATTTTTACCAGGTATGATGAAAGTTTAATTATGTTATTTTGTAAGAGGGACTCGGCGAGTTGGGGCTCAGACTCGCCGAGTAGGGACGCGGGATTGAGCGAAGGTGCGAGCTTGGACTCGGCGAGTCCAGGGTATGGACTCGGCGAGTCTGCGCTGTGTTATGAAACCCTAAATCCCCGGGTTTGTGGCCTATTTAAGGGGCCTTATGGCCGTCATTTGCGCTCATCCAACCCCCAGAGTGTGTCCCTAGAGTTCTTGAACGTTTGGTGAAGGATTGAGAGCAAATCTTGACCTTGTGAGTGTTGTTTAGCAAGAAGGAGGCTCTAGGCAAGAGGAAGCAAAGGAGGTTGCTATTTCGTGGATTTGGAGCTTGGATCATCACTCTAGAGGTATTATTTTCGGACCATTTCCTGTTTGACGAAACTTGATGCAAGTTAGGGCTTAATATGATCATTTATGGGGTGATTTGGTGCCCTTTTGTTCCCTCTTTGAGTTGAGACCATGGATCTGGATCCATAGAGGTCCAGAGGGCCTCACTCATCAAGCTTTATGGGTGAAAATGGAGTCCTTGGCCTTGTGTTGATGTAATAGAGTCAAAATCATCATTTGTGATCATGTAGAGGTTGTTTATGCATCAAGATTGTGACTTTACGTGCTAAATAAGCATGGGGGGACTGGATCTATGGATTAGTGGACTGGATCTAGCCTTTAGAGCAAGATTGAGTCAGTGCATGGCACGGACTCGCCGAGTCCGAAGAACAGACTCGGCGAGTAGCTTGAATGTTGCACGACCACTCAGCGAGTGGCCTCGCCGAGTTGGGATGAGTGAACTCAGTGGGTCAAGGGGGAGTCAGGATGGGCAGGTGGACCGAGTCAAACCGGACTCGCCGAGTCGTTCTTGAGACTCGGCGAGTTGAGTCGTGGTGGCCCCACAACTCGTGCCAGGTGGAGCTCGTCGAGTTGGGAAGGGATGCTCGACGTGTCAAGAGAGGGTTTCAGGGAAATTGGTGATTGCGCTCAGACTCGCCGAGTCGCTATAGTGCACTCGCCGAGTCCGGTCAAGTTGACCGTTGACCAGCGTTGACCTAGATTGTCCTGTTATGGTATGGTCAACCCTAGTTGAGAAAGTGTTAATTAGAGATATATTGTGCTATAGGGGGACTGCAGCTCGGCGGATCGAGTGTTTAGTGATTTCAGGGTTACGGTTTACCGAGACACACGAGGTGAGTCTTCTCACTATACTTTACCTTGAGTAGGTAACCAGAGTTATGTGTTAGAGTATTTGTATGCCATGTATGTTATGTGTTGTACTGCATTACTTTTATGTGTTTGATGCTGTGCATGTTTACAGAGCTAGAACCGGAAGGTTCACAGAGTTAGAACCTGAGGGTTCACAGAGTTTGGGTGCACAGACCCACAGAGTTATAGCCTCGAGTGGCTAATATGTGTTATATGTAGTATTTTGGGAACTCACTAAGCCTTGTGCTTACAGTGTTGATGTTATTTGTTTCAGGTACTAGTGACGACCGTGGGAAGGCGCCGGCTTGATCCGTACACACACGTTTGGAGCTTGACATTTTGATCTTGGGATTTTGTTATATATTGTTGAACAATTAAAAAGGGGTTGTTTCTATGAATATTGATAGAATTATGCTTTTATAAAAATCGAAAATTTTGTTTGAAAAATTCAGTGTTACAAATTGGTATCAGAGCCTTGGTTTGAGGGATTCGGGTACACCTTCGGGGGTATTTGAACTCAAACTGAGGAAATGAAGAGATATTTTCAAAATAAAAAAACCAAAATTTTCTAATAGTAAAGGGTTTTCCAGGAAGAAGCGTGTGTACGATCAGTCAGCGCCCGAACGGTGAATTCCCAAAATATCTTTTGTTATGTAATAACTATTATTGTGATGTGTGTGCATGCTAGAGTAGGCTAGGTATTGCTGATAGGGCTAGAGTGGCCTGTTTTGTGATGCCTTAGCTTAGGGAATGGTGAGCTGCTATGAGACGCTGAGAGTAATTAAGTAGCAGCTAGGGTTTGTGTGAGATCTGTTCAGAGAGATTTAAGTATAATAGAGTACTTGGGGACTGGGATCCGAAGAGGACGATTTGGAGTGTGTACCGAGATGGTGCGGACAGTAGTATTGGGCCCGTACTACTAAAAGCACCGGAGCGGTACACAGTTCAAATAAGAATCTGGGGATGCCAAGAATCAAGGAGGGGTGGATTGTTGAATGTAAGAGTGTTCGAGTAAATTCTAATTATCGTATGTTGTATTTCAGAGGTTGATCATGGTGAGGACACGACACATGCCGGAGGATGCCGGATCTAGTGATGAGGATATTCGACAGATCATTCATGAGGAGGTGGCTGCGGTCATCAGAGCCGAGATACCAGAGATGTTCGGGTCTATTAAGACCGCTTTGATCGAGACGTTTGACGAGCGCTATGCCGCTCTTTCTGAGGCTGCGGTTGCAGCAGCTACCGCAGCGATTGCTGCGGCGAGACCCCAGGGAGGTGATGCGATGTTGTTCAGGGAGTTCAGCAACACCAAGCCACCAGAGTTTGATGGTACGCAGGACCCGGTGGCAGCTATGAGGTGGATATCTGATATGGAGGGATGCTTCTTCACTTGCTCGTCCCCTGAGCATTTGAAGGTTCGGTTCGCATTGAACCAGCTTCGCTTGGGAGCGAAGGACTGGTGGAAGTTTGTGACTGCGCATTTCACACCGACTGAGCTTTCGGCAGTGACCTGGGAGAGGTTCACTTCCATGTTCCGAGATGAGTATGTTCCTCAGGTGGAGAGGGAACGTCTGGCGCAGGAGTTTCTGACCCTCAAGCAGGGTACCGAGTCGGTTACAACGATTACGAGGATGTTCCAGGAGAGGGCGATGTTTTTCCCTGAGCACGTGTCCACCGAGCAGGCACGTATGAGCCGTTATCTGAGCATTTTGAGGCGGGATATTCGGGAGTTCGCTGCGAACTCCTCGTACCGGACATTTGCCGAGCTTCAGGCAAATGCTCGGAAGAGGGAGATTGAGCTTGAGACTCAGGCCAGGGAGGAGGCGGAGTCTATGGGGAGGGATCGGCGACCGGCACAGTCCCAGCCGGCAGCCAAGCGGGCCAAGCCCGCTGATCCCAGACCCGGGAGCCAGAAGGGCCGCACTTGTGGGAAGTGCGGCAAGGGTCACGATGGCGCCTGTCGGGCAGGGTCTTGCTACAAATGTGGCAAGGAGGGGCACATGGCTAAGGACTGCCCCAAGGGATTTGCAGTGTGCTTCCACTGCAACCAGACTGGACACCGGAAGGCAGAGTGTCCGCTGCTGCGTGGAGCATCTCAGGGGTCTGCTCCCGCCGCCATCAGAGCTACTGCTGCAGAGAGTCGGCCCGTGAAGGCCGAGGCACCGAGGGCTCGGGGGAGAGCCTTCCAGCTGACTGCGGAAGAGGTCCGCGCCGCGCCCGACGTTGTGGCTGGTATGTTTCCTTTTCATTATTGTTTATGGTGTTGAGATATTATGCTTATATCATGCTATGCTTAGGTACCTTCCTTGTGAATTCTGTACCTGCTTTAGTGTTATTTGACTCGGGTGCGAGTCGATCTTTTGTGTCCTTGGTATTTAGTCAGCGCATCAGTGTTAGTCGTGGAGTATTGAGTCGGCCTCTGCGGGTTTCCATAGCCGCCGACAGGGTGATTTGTGCTACAGAGGTTTTCCGGGGATGTGCATTGGAGATATTCGGGGTCGAGTTTCCGATCGACCTGATTCCGATTGCGATGGGTGATGTTTGTGTTATAGTGGGCATGGATTGGTTGAGCCGATTTGGTGCGGTTATCGATTGCGAGCGACAGCTGGTGACTATACGAGATCCTAGTGGGGGAGTTCTTTCAGTGTACGGCGAGGGTACACGTTCAAGATCAGCCTTTTGTTCGGCTGCTAGGGCGAGACAGTGTTTACAGCAGGGCTGTAAGGGTTATGTAGCGTATGTGATGGATACGCAAGTGATCTCTGAGAGACCGAGCTCTGTGGAGGAAGTTCCGGTGGTGCGGGAGTTTCCAGATGTATTTCCCGAAGAGTTACCAGGAGTGCCTCCCGCGAGGCAAGTGGAGTTTGGCATCGATTTGGTTCCGGGGGCCGCACCTATTGCTAAGGTGCCGTATCGCCTTGCGCCTCCAGAGATGCAGGAGTTATCCTCGCAACTTCAGGAGTTGCTGGGGAAGGGGTTTATTCGGCCGAGTAGCTCGCCGTGGGGAGCACCCATCTTGTTTGTGAAGAAGAAGGATGGCTCGCATCGCATGTGTATTGATTACCGGGAATTGAATAAGCTGACGGTCAAGAACCGTTACCCGCTGCCGAGGATCAACGATTTATTCGATCAGCTTCAGGGAGCATCTTGGTTCTCCAAGATTGATTTGAGGTCGGGCTATCATCAGGTGAGAGTGCGGGACAAGGACGTCCAGAAGACAGCATTCAGGACACGTTATGGGCATTATGAGTTTGTGGTGATGCCTTTCGGGCTCACTAATGCCCCGGCTGTGTTCATGGACCTCATGAACAGGGTATGTCGGCCGATGTTGGATCGGTCGGTGATTGTTTTCATCGATGATATTCTGGTATATTCGAGATCTAGTGAGCAGCATGAGGAGCATCTGAGGGAGGTGCTTGGGGTTTTGAGAGCGGAGAAGCTTTACGCAAAGTTCTCCAAGTGCGATTTCTGGTTACGGGAGGTCCAGTTTCTGGGACATCTCGTTAACCAGAAGGGGATATTGGTCGATCCGGCCAAGGTTGACGCAGTGATGAGGTGGGAGGTGCCGAGGTCACCTTCTGAGATACGGAGTTTTCTCGGGTTGGCAGGGTATTATCGGAGATTTATTAAGGATTTCTCCAAGATTGCGGTTCCACTCACCAGATTGACCCAGAAGGGTGTGGCATTTGCATGGGGTCCCGAGCAGCAGACCTCCTTTGAGACGCTTCGCCAAAGGTTGTGTGAAGCTCCAGTATTAGCCCTTCCGGAAGGTATGGAAGGTTTTGTGGTATTCTGTGATGCATCGATCCTAGGATTGGGAGCGGTATTGATGCAGAAGGGTCATGTGATAGCTTATGCATCGAGGCAGTTGAAGCCTCACGAGACGAGGTACCCCACACATGATTTGGAGTTGGGGGCAGTGGTGTTCGCCCTCAAGATTTGGCGGCACTACTTGTATGGGGTTCGTTGTACGATTTACACGGACCATAAGAGTTTGAAGTACTTGATGGATCAGCCTAACCTAAATATGCAGCAGAGGAGATGGTTAGATGTGGTCAAGGACTATGATTGTGAGATCTTGTACCACCCGGGCAAGGCTAATGTGGTAGCCGACGCGTTGAGCCGCAGGGCGGAGAGTACTCCCCTGCGAGATGTATGTTTGAGATTGACCGTGATAACTCCAGTTCTGGACGCCATTCGTGGGGCTCAGGCCGAGGCCGTGCGTCCGGAGATGCAGAAGAGAGAGCGGGTTGTTGGGATGGTTTCTGAGTTTGTATCGGATAGTCGAGGCCTTATAACTTATCAGGGCAGGATCTGGGTACCGTTTGTGGGCGGTACCCGTGCTACATTGATGGAGGAGGCTCATAGATCGAAATTTTCGATCCACCCCGGGGCCACGAAGATGTATTTGGATCTAAGGAAGGAGTATTGGTGGCCCTGTATGAAGAGGGATGTAGCATGGTTTGTCGAGAGGTGTTTGACCTGTCGAAGGGTAAAGGCCGAACACCAGAGACCGCATGGCAAGTTGCAGCCATTGGAGGTTCCCGAGTGGAAGTGGGAACAGATCACTATGGACTTTATCACCAAATTGCCGAGGACTGCCAGAGGAGTTGATGCAATTTGGGTGATTGTGGATAGATTGACAAAGAGCGCTCACTTTCTTGCCATCAGTGAGAGTTCTTCAGCAGAGAAGTTGGCGGAGGTTTACGTGAGGGAGGTTGTATCTCGGCATGGGGTGCCGATCTCGATTATTTCAGACCGCGATGTGCGTTTCACTTCCCGTTTTTGGAAGAAATTTCATGAGGAATTGGGTACTAAGTTGCATTTTAGTACCGCATACCACCCCCAGACCGACGGTCAGAGTGAGCGGACGATACAGACACTCGAGGACATGCTTCGAGCTTGTGTATTGGATTTTGGGGGTAGTTGGGACTCGTATTTGCCTCTAGCGGAGTTTTCCTACAATAACAGCTATCATTCGAGCATTGGTATGCCGCCCTTTGAGCTGTTATATGGTAGGAGGTGTCGGACTCCCATATGTTGGGGAGAGGTTGGGCAAAGGGTAATGGGCAGTACAGAGATCGTGAATCAGACGACAGAGCAGATACAGCTGGTCAGGCAGAGGTTATTGACCGCTCAGAGCCGGCAGAAGAGTTACGCGGATAGGCGCCGGTCCGAGTTGGAATTTCAAGTCGGCGACTTTGTTCTCCTGAAGGTCTCTCCTTGGAAAGGAGTGATCCGGTTCAGGAAGAGGGGCAAATTGGGACCCCGGTTTATTGGCCCGTTTCGTGTGATCGCCAGGGTGGGCCGGGTAGCCTATCGGCTGGAGTTACCAGCAGAGTTGGGACAGATTCACAACACTTTTCATGTATCGCAGTTAAGGAAATGTATAGCCGATGAGTCGGCAGTGGTTCCACTTGAGGATATTCAGGTTGATGCAAGTCTGAACTATGCGGAGAGACCAGTGGCTACTAGGGATCGGAAGATCAAGGTTTTGAGGAACAAGGAGGTACCTCTGGTATTGGTTCAGTGGCAACATCGGAAGGGATCAGAGATGACCTGGGAACCGGAGGATATGATGCGGGAGCAGCATCCGGAGCTGTTTTAGAGCGGGACTTCGAGGGCGAAGTCCAGTTCTAGTGGGGGAGAGTTGTAACATCCGGATTTTTACCAGGTATGATGAAAGTTTAATTATGTTATTTTGTAAGAGGGACTCGGCGAGTTGGGGCTCAGACTCGCCGAGTAGGGACGCGGGATTGAGCGAAGGTGCGCGCTTGGACTCGGCGAGTCCAGGGTATGGACTCGGCGAGTCTGCGCTGTGTTATGAAACCCTAAATCCCCGGGTTTGTGGCCTATTTAAGGGGCCTTATGGCCGTCATTTGCGCTCATCCAACCCCCAGAGTGTGTCCCTAGAGTTCTTGAACGTTTGGTGAAGGATTGAGAGCAAATCTTGACCTTGTGAGTGTTGTTTAGCAAGAAGAAGGAGGCTCTAGGCAAGAGGAAGCAAAGGAGGTTGCTATTTCGTGGATTTGGAGCTTGGATCATCACTCTAGAGGTATTATTTTCGGACCATTTCCTGTTTGACGAAACTTGATGCAAGTTAGGGCTTAATATGATCATTTATGGGGTGATTTGGTGCCCTTTTGTTCCCTCTTTGAGTTGAGACCATGGATCTGGATCCATAGAGGTCCAGAGGGCCTCACTCATCAAGCTTTATGGGTGAAAATGGAGTCCTTGGCCTTGTGTTGATGTAATAGAGTCAAAATCATCATTTGTGATCATGTAGAGGTTGTTTATGCATCAAGATTGTGACTTTACGTGATAAATAAGCATGGGGGACTGGATCTATGGATTAGTGGACTGGATCTGGCCTTTAGAGCAAGATTGAGTCAGTGCATGGCACGGACTCGCCGAGTCCGAAGAACAGACTCGGCGAGTAGCTTGAATGTTGCACGACCACTCAGCGAGTGGCCTCGCCGAGTTGGGATGAGTGAACTCAGTGGGTCAAGGGGGAGTCAGGATGGGCAGGTGGACCGAGTCAAACCGGACTCGCCGAGTCGTTCTTGAGACTCGGCGAGTTGAGTCGTGGTGGCCCCACAACTCGTGCCAGGTGGAGCTCGTCGAGTTGGGAAGGGATGTTCGACGTGTCAAGAGAGGGTTTCAGGGAAATTGGTGATTGCGCTCAGACTCGCCGAGTCGCTATAGTGCACTCACCGAGTCCGGTCAAGTTGACCGTTGACCATCGTTGACCTAGATTGTCCTGTTATGGTATGGTCAACCCTAGTTGAGAAAGTGCTAATTAGAGATATATTGTGCTATAGGGGGACTGCAGCTCGGCGGATCGAGTGTTTAGTGATTTCAGGGTTACGGTTTACCGAGACACACGAGGTGAGTCTTCTCACTATACTTTACCTTGAGTAGGTAACCAGAGTTATGTGTTAGAGTATTTGTATGCCATGTATGTTATGTGTTGTACTGCATTACTTTTATGTGTTTGATGCTGTGCATGTTTACAGAGCTAGAACCGGAAGGTTCACAGAGTTAGAACCTGAGGGTTCACAGAGTTTGGGTGCACGGACCCACAGAGTTATAGCCTCGAGTGGCTAATATGTGTTATATGTAGTATTTTGGGAACTCACTAAGCCTTGTGCTTACAGTGTTGATGTTGTTTGTTTCAGGTACTAGTGACGACCGTGGGAAGGCGCCGGCTTGATCCGTACACACACGTTTGGAGCTTGACATTTTGATCTTGGGATTTTGTTATATATTGTTGAACAATTAAAAAGGGGTTGTTTCTATGAATATTGATAGAATTATGCTTTTATAAAAATCGAAAATTTTGTTTGAAAAATTCAGTGTTACACAATGGTATATTCGGTTTTTTCGATAAAAAAATATGGCCTAAAAAATTAAACTAAAAAAGGAAATGGTTTTGTTATATTCCAGTGCATGTGCGTCCATTTTAAAAATCTGAATACGTTCCTTTTGCTATTGATCGCTTTAAAATTCAATGCTTTGTATTGGTTCCTTGATTAATATATATACATTATACACACACACACACACAAAGAGTAAGAGAGCGAGATAGGCAAGTTCAATTGAGAAAAAAAAAATAAAAGGTTTAGAATGGAGGATTCATTCTCAGCCAATCATTTTTATACATGTAAAACACATTTAGGTTAATTCATTAAGGATATGCTCTTCTTCTGAGTCGTTCATCTGTTCTTCATCAACGCCATCAGTTATTCATTCATCTGGATCGTTCATCTGTTATTCATCAACATCATATGTTCTTCATCAACGTCATCTGTTCTTCATAAAAAACATCAATGTCACCTGTTCACCATAAAAAAAACATCGACACTTCATAAAAACATCAATTATTCATCAAAAATATTCGTTATTTCATTAAAATATTGTGATTCATCGTAAAAAACATTTATTCGTACTATTAAGTGTAAGTCGTGATTTAATCTTGTCCAGTTTCGTTGATGTCAAGAAAAATCATTAAATATAATCCATGTTTACTGATGTCATATCATTTAGCGATCAACAGTCATCGAAATTTCATCAATCGAACATTCACCAATATCAAACAACAGATAGCAATCGAAAGTGCATCAACATAACCATATAATTGAAGAATTTTTTAAAAATCGATTTTCAGGCTTGAAAAACTTTATTTTTTATACATTTTTTCAAAATTTTTGATCTAAACCTATTGATTATTGATCGATTGTTTTGTAATTATTGGGTTCAATTGTTAATGTTTTTACCAAAATTATATAATTAATTTATTTGCACACAAACTGTTCGATGAATTGCATAACTAAATATATCACATAATATTCACAAGTAAATATGTCTTTACACGGGAATCAATGTATATCTTTTAAAAACACAAAACAACTATGTAATTCATATGTAAATATCATATAAAAATTATTTTCACATGCGAATACATATAATATTCACAAATGAATACACGTAATATTCATAAATTATAACGTATGTTTTTGGAAAAAAAATACGTCGTTTTGAGGTCCTAAGCAAGTTTGTAATTCATATGTGAATAACATATAAGAATTATATCCACATGTGAACATATGTAATATTCACAAATGAATATATATGTAATAATCAAATGTGAATATATATATATATATATATATATATATATATATATATATATATATATATATATATATATATATATATATATATATATAAATTCACAAATGAATAAAATTGTCAATAAAACCGAGAGCTACAAAATATATAAAATTAAAGATAGAAAAGTATTTAATAAGAATATATATTTATTCACATACAACTAATCTTTTAGGTTAATAAAATAATCATATAAGCATATATTTTTTTTATTAATGTTATATTCATTTGTGAAAAATGATAACTTTTTTTTCGGAAAATTATAAAAATAGAAAAACGTTATTTTGAGGCCTTAAACAATCCCGAATGGCCGAAAAATACCGTACGTCATGACGAAGCGGTGAGTTTTGTAAATCGCACCATTTTACATCAAGTATGTGAATTTCATCCAATTCCGAGATTAAACTTCATTGCGGTAAATTTTTTTAAGGATATCATTAAATTTTCATTCCTACAGTGATGACATCATCATGACATGTTATTTATTCATATATGAATAAAGTTTAGAAATCATTATGACATATTTATTGATGATGTTACTAACTTCAATCCCACTAGTAAAAATATAATTATAATCTGTTATTTTTATTTATGTGAATAAGCTATACGTGTTTATTTATTTATTTTGTGCATACAACATTTATATATAAAAATAAATAATACACTATAAGAATTGGTTTGTGAATAGTTTTTTTGTATATTGTAATAATATTATTTTACATGTAAATTTAACATTATACTAAGACACATAACATTGTATTGGTTAATGAATATCATTCGCATTTGAATTTAACATAGTCAAATTGAAGAATATAATTAATTATATTACATTTACACATGAATATAAAAATATATTGTCTTCGTCAATGATATCTTCTCAATTATGTAAACAAATCGCCAACCACTGGCATATGAACCAACAATTGATTGAAATGTTATTCATTTATTGAATTATAACCATACCTGAAAAAACATGTGAATACACATAAAAAATGTTAAAAATATATTGTTAGTTCATAATAATAGCGATTTACACAATATATTCACATATAAATATTATATAGTATATATACTTGTGAATATGATACAATATATTCATATTTAAATATTAGACGGTGCATTAACTTGTGAATATTACATAGTATATTCACTTGTGAATATTAGATGATATATTCACATATGAATATTAGATGGTATCTTCATATGTGAATATTACATAATATTACATAATATATCACACGTGAATATTATATAGTATATTTACTTGTAAATATTAGATGATATATTCACTTATGTATATTAGATGGTATATTTGTATGTGAATATTACACAATATATTCACATATGAATATTACAAGGTGTATTCATAAGTATATATAATTTTTATATGTAATTCACATATGAATAACATACAGACTTGCATATTTGTTTTGTGTTTTAATAATCATATACTGATTTAGATGCAAAAACATATTCATATGTGAATATAACGTGGTGATTTAGTTTATGTATTTAATCAAACAGTTGGAATGCATACAAGTTAGCTTTTAAAAAAAATGCTAAAAACATGATACTTTGACTAATTAAAACTTACAAAATAGTAGATTTATAGAGAATCATATGATTTTTTTTTAAATGATGTGATGTTTTTCTAACCTTAATTTCGAAGTTTCATTTGATGATCGATGTTGAATGAATGATATTAAGTGGAACTGTTGTTGATTATCGATAATGTTGATCTAATGATGCTGAGAGTATAATTAATCGTAGATGTTGAAGACATGCTCGTATTAAAGCAGAATTGAAGGTTGGATTGAATAAACTAAAAATAAATTTTTGTTGTCTACTGTTGAATGGTGTTGATAAACGTGTTATTGACGAAGATCGATGATTGATTAATATTGATGATGTTGATCGATAATTTAATTGAAGAAATATGGATGATAGTTGAAGGTTGGAGAAGAAATTTGGATGATGAACGATCGATTAGTAATGAATTTGAACTGTTATTTAATTATCCACAGTTATATCTCTGTGACTGAAGGATATTATATCATATTTACAAGTTTGTCACCGTGTATTTTATGTTAAGATGCTAATTAAATGATTGACTGAGAATGATTTATCATTCTCAATTGAACCTGCTCTCTCTCTCTCTCTCTCTCTCTCTCTCTCTCTCTCTCTATATATATATATATATATATATATATATATATATATATATATATATATATATATATATATATATATATATATAAACACAAATAATACATTTAAAGACACAAAAATATGCAAGAAAACATGTTTAAAAGCACAATACGACATTAATGAAAAGGAGTGCAACATTATATAAATAAAAAAAAAAAAGTCGTATACCAACGATAAAAGCTTTTACTTAGTTTATGGGAGGTGTTCAGTTCGAATCTCGCTAACCTATCTTTTTCCTTCTTTCTTTGCTGTTTTACTTGGAGGCAAGATGCCAGCGTGCATGATACCCTAAATCCTATAATGCATTTAATTACAAAAATGACTTGAAGAATTATTTTTATTAGGGTTATTTTATTATTAGATTTTTTGTTTAGGTTTTATCCTAATTGGATAGAATTATCTCCTAGTCGGATATAATCTTTAAAATTTATATTGTTTATTAAATTAGATGATCCATATCTTAATTATGAGTCATTTTAGGGTTTACAAATTATTATAAATAGGATAACCATCTTGGATTTTTAGAAAGTTTCTAGATTAATAAAGTTTATGCAAAGCTAAAATTCTTAAGAATATAGATTGTCTTGTTATTCTTTGCTAATGTTGAGTTCGATCATTTTTGTTTTGTGTTTATTCAATATCATTTAGTATCATAAAAAATGTACGAATGATTGAACTCATGCTTCGTGGGCATGGTGTGACATCCTCATTTTTACGGTTAGAAAAAACAGATTTGTTTATGTTTATTTAAAAATCAAAATATCATTTTTGAAAAATAATATTGCGGAATTTGTTCCCGGAAAACATGATAATGATATTATCAAAGTATTTCCGAATAAATGTATTTTATTTATGTTAAAACATTGGGATGTCATCGTCAATACATAAATATAAATATAGCGAAATATTACAAGCTTTACGGTAATTAAACTAGTGGCGTAATATTCCTTGGATCTCTCAGCAGAATGTATCTTTCATATAGCCACCTGTGATACAACAAACTAAGTGGGTTAGGATGAAAAATCTGGTGAGTACATAGGGTTTTCAACCCACAATAATATAAATATTATGTTTAATCATCAAATAATTAACCCAATTTCGCATCCTCATTATCTTCTTTATTCCTAAAGATCTTTCCTAATAATCATCGATTCTTCATTTATTCATTCTTAAGGATTATCCTAAGGAATAGACACAAAGTCCATCGCTACCATGATTTATCCAACAGACACTGAGTCCATAGTTGCCAATGTTCATCTATAGAATACTAAATCCATAGTTGTCAGCATTCATTTATAAGGAACTAAGTCCATAGCTGTCAGGGTTTTTTTTAGAGTACATCTGGCGAACACGTCGTTCACGAACACCTACAGGTTTCTCATCCCCATTATCTTCTTTATTCTTAACGATCTATCTTAAGAATAATATATTCATCATTTATTTATTCCCAAGGAATTTCCTAAGGAATAGGCACGAAGACCATCGCTGTCAGGATTTATCTAACATGCACTAAGTTCATAATTGGCGATGTTATTTATTAGGCACTAAGTCCATAGCTGCCAATGTTCATTTATAAGGCACTAAGTTCATAGCTATCAGGGTTTATCTAACAGGCACTATGTAACGCCCATGTTTTTGGGCTAGGCATTAATGACAATGTAATAGTATAGGTTAACCTTTGTAACTAATTTTGAAATAATAAGAATGTATTATTTGAGTATTATGTGTTTTATGCTTAATTATGTGGCTTAATTGAATTAAGAATAAAAAATAAACGTAAAAATAAAATCTTAAACCAATATCGATACATGAAGATGTAGTGGTCGTGACAAGGATTCCGAATATATACAGAATGCCGAAATCCGAGTTATAACGAAGAAGTTATGACCTGTCGAAGTTTCGCGACAGAACCGATACGACACTGCGTGACGTAAATAGTAAATTTACGATAGAGTGATATTTAGCAATAGCAATCTAATTGAAATTCGTAGATTTCATTAAACCGATAGCGTACATAAAAAGAACGTCTAAATCTGACTTTGTATGAGGAAGTTATGATTTTTCTAAGTTTCAACTTAGCAGTACGTAGCCTAGGGATGAGCGTGGGATGGAACTGGTACCAACTCGTACCGTTCCCGATTTCCCGAAAACCGAATTTGGTCAAAAGTCAATCCCGAGTACCGAACCGAATTAACATCATCAGTACCGGTACCGGAAATGGTACCGGTTTTCGGAACTAGTACCGGTACCGGTGGTACCGATTCCCGAATTTCATGTATTTGGAGGACCAAGTACCGTCCCATATTTTTAAATTTCGTACGGTTCGGTACCGGTTTCGGTACGGTACCGGTACGGGATCGGGATTTGGGACAAACTACTCATCCCTAATGCAACCCGAAGTTCAGATTTGAGATCAAGTGATTTCTAGCCGAAACAATCTAAACGAGAATCGAAGATCTCTTCGATAGTAGTGCAATGGTAAAAAGACAGACAAAAACGGATGTCAGATGAAGAAATTATGAATTTCTATCGGAGTTTTCCTGTCCCGGCCTATTAAAAATATAATAAAAAAAAATCTAAAGTCAAAATTAGCCGACGGAGTCTAAATGAAACTTGTAGAGCATAGTCTCACCTACGCGTGGATATAAAGATCGTCAAAAAACGAAGCTCGTATTCAAAAGTTACGAATTTTTGAAGTTTGGAAATACGAAGTACGCCGAGCGTACTCATGTTCTTGGCCTCGGATGAGCCACGTCGCAGCCTCGAAAGCCTTCGGTCTTATCCACCCAGTATGCCCAGCGTACATGTCGATAGGGGAGTACGCCCAACGTACCCGGGGTTACGCTGGGGTTCAACACCCTATAAATAGAACATGAAGGCAATCGAGTTTGGTTTCCAAATTTCATCTCTCTCTCTACCGTTTTTCCTCAATTTACGTGAAATTTATAGCCCCGGAGCCCCGTTATCATCTTAAGACCCGAAGCGAGTCACGAAGATCCCAAGAAACAGTGTTCCCGAGCCGAAACTCTGGCCGCGAGAAACCCGGTTTTCAAGGAATCATCCCGGTTTCACCGAAGAATACTACTGTAGAGCCTTAGTGTTGTCCGAGCATAGTCTTATTATGTGAGTGTATATTCCTTTTCTTCTAACACATAGATACAAATTATTCTCTACAAAATACATGTTATGTGTTTGTATATTATTTGCTTATTTGAAATAATTGTTGAATGAATGATTTGTACAGGTTTTAAGTTGTATATATTTTTATCTACTAATATGTTGTGTAGAACATGGGTAGGAAGTTGTTGTGTGATGAAATAAAATGATGAGAGGCCTCGATGTTGTTGTTGATCTAGTCATCTAGCGGAGTATGAATGATGACCACAGACTATTTCTAGTCAGTCCAGTGGAACGCTTGCAGGTTCATAACATGTAGGTGTTGTGAACGATGTGTTCACCGGTGTACTTTATCCCCCTCATGGTTGTCTTTAGGACATCTACTGTTGAGGAAACCCCTTTGCAGTAATTTCCTTCCCGATGAAAATCCTAGATTAGGTCCCTTGTGATAGTTTTTGTTTTAGGGACGTAAAGTGAGGATAACAGGAATGGGTAATCGGGTTACTGTTGGTTGGTGAAAATTAACTATAATTATTTATTGTGGGTTGAAAACCCTATATGCTCACCAGGCTCCCAAGCCTAACCCACTCAGTTTCTTTGTATTACAGGTAGTGGCGCGAGAGCATAAGTTGGAGAACTTGTGAAGATGTTTTTGTTTATAGACCAGTAGTTGTATGTAACTGTGTAAGGTCTATGTTTTATTGTTTATGCTTTTGTGTATCGGAACATGACATCTCGAGTTTTGGTATATAAGGAAAATACATTTCTTAAAGAAATGCTTTGATACACTTTATTCTATCATATTGTGTTTTAGGAACAAATTCCACAACCATTTTAAATTAATGGATTTACTTTGAAATTATTTTAAAAGCATAAATGAAACCGGTTTTTTCTGGCCGTGATTTTGGAGATGTCACAGTTGGTATCAGAGCATTAGTTTAAGCGAATTAGGAATTTGTAGGAATTTCTAGACTTAAACTTAGAATGTTAAGTGAAGATTGTGAGATAAGTGTCCGTTATATTTTAGACACGAGCACAAGTTTGTTTTAGGAAAATGCTTAAAATGCTTTTATGTGCTAAATATTATATGTTTTCCATATATTATATTATTTGTTCGGATCAATGGTCTGTTGCCAACCGGATCTGCAGACCTTATGTGTGTAGGATTTTAAGTGTATGGCTACGATATTAGAACTAGCATGTAAACGTTTCGGAGTGATATGGACGATTTGTTTATCTATCGTGAATGAGGATCTAAATTCACCTTACTCGATGTGTAGATCAAAGAAATGGTAAGAACCAGAAGTGGCGTTGGAAACACAGATGAAAACAGGAATCAACCACTAGTGATTAAGCGTGTACCTATTGTAGCAGCAGCACCTGAGCCAATGACAATGGTTGGGGTACAAGCGATGATCTAAATGATGTTGGATCGTCAGATGGAAGAAACGAGATGTCTGCTTTGGCAGAATCATGAAGAAATTTCAATGTCGATTGAAAAAACCGAGTTGAAAGAAAGGCATTTGGAAGGAGGAAACTTCAGTGGGACTGTTGGTTAAGCCAACCCACCGTTTGTTAGGCAAAACAACCAAGATGGAGGAAACGATGGGCGTGGGTGTAAGTACAAGGATTTCATGGCATCTAAACCACCATGTCTATCCGGAAACCCGACGCCGATAGAAGTTATAAACTGGATCTCCGAAATGGAGACAATGTTTGAAAGTTGCGAATGCAGGAATAGACAGAAGACTGCTCTTGGAATCCCTTTGTTAAAATCTGGAGTATTAAGTTGGCGGAAATTGTTAGATGACTCGATACCCAAGGGAGAAGCAAGCAAGATGTCTTGGGAAGACTTTGTGGTGCAACTGAAATTGCAATACTGCTCCGAGCAGGACCTTTTGGAAATAAGTAACGAGTTTCAGAATTTGAAGAAGGGAAGGATGAAAGTTACTAAATACGCTACAAGGTTTACGGAGAAGATGAAGCTTATTCCATATCTAGTTCCAACTGAACTCTCAAAGGTGAACAAGTTTGCCTGTGGATTACCAGCGGACTTTGGTCCAACGCCATCTGGGATGCTAAGAATGTTGAGACCCAGATCAGGGAGAAGGGTCTGGAGAGGTCAGAGGTTATAGAGAGCAGGAAGTTCGATGGACCCTCGGGGTCCAGCAAGAAGGGTAAATTCTCAAAATCTAGTTCGAGAAGAGGTGGAGGACGCGAAGCGAAATGGTGCGAAAAATGCAAGAAGAAGCATCATGGGAAATGTGATGGGGAAGTCACATGCTTCAAATGTGGAAATTCAGGGCAGTATGCCAAATAATGCACCCTTACCAAGAAAGTCTGCTATGGGTGTGGTGAGGAGGGGCACATCTTGAGGGATTGTCCGAAAAAGAAGGAGGTAGCAAAACCCAACATTCCACCAAAGCTGAAGGTGAGAGCCTTCCAGATGACACTGGAAGCTGCTAAAGAAGAAACTGATGTCGCTTCAGGTACCTTTCTCGTAAACGAATTTTCTGCCTAAATTTTATTTGATTTTGGAGCCAACTACTCCTTTATATTGCATGAATTTGGTAGAAAACTAGCTTTGCCTGTTGATAGACTAGATAATGCTTTATTAGTCGAAGTTGCTAGTGGCAAGTTTGTACCTGTTAGCTATCGCATGAAAAACATCTTAATTGACTTGAATAGGAATAAGTTCCACGAGGAATTATTGCCTATTGAGCCAAATGGTTTCAACATCGTGATGGGGATGGATTGGCTTAGCGCCAATGATGCCAAAATACTATGCAAGAAGAAGATTGTAAAAGTAAACCCACCAGGGAATGAGTCATTTATGGTGTACGGTGACAAACGCAGAGTAAACTCTTGAATCATTTCTCTAATAAAAGCAAAAAAGTGTTTGGCCAAAGGATGTACATCATATTTGGAATTTGTGATAGATGCAAAGAAGGAGAAAAAGGAGGTGCAGAGCATTCCTGTGGTGTGTGATTATCCGGAAGTATTTCCCCAAGATCTTCCCAGATTGCCGCCTGATAGACAAGTGGAGTTCAGAGTAGACTTGTTACCCGGAAGCACGCTGATAACAAAAGCACCTTACAGACTAGCACCGTGGAGATGAAGGAGCTGATGATGCAACTTCAGGAATTATTGGACAAAGGTTTCGTTAGACCTAGTTCTTCATCCTGGGGAGCTCCGGTGTTATTTGTAAAGAAGAAGGACAACAGTATTAGGATGTGCATTGATTAGAGAGAGCATGTACCCTGGAATTCCAAGGTAACTGGGATGAACATTTACCTTTGGTAGAATTCTCCTACAATAATTATTTCTACTCGAGCATAAAGATGGCACCTTATCAAGTTATGTACGGACAAAAATGTCGTACGCCGTATTGTTGGCTTGAGGATGGGGAAAAGCAGTTTATGGGACCGGAGATAGTCCATTAAACTGCTGAAAAGTTGAAAATAATCAAGGAGAGAATGTTAGCAGCTTAGGATCGTCAAAAGAGTTATGATGACAACAAGCGAAGACCGATGAATTTTGAAGTTGGGGATTCGGTTTTGCTTAAAGTCTAATCGTGGAAGGGACTTATAAGGTTTGAAAAAGGGGAAAATTAAGTCCAAGGTTTATTGGATCATTTAAAAATTTTCATAGGATTCAGAATTAAACTTACAAGCTCGAATTACCCGAAGAACTGAATGGTATTCATAACACTTTTCATGTGTGTTACTTGAGGAAATTCACCGGAGAAGTTCTCGACATGATTCCACTTTCGGAATTAAGATTTGATGAGAACAACAGATTAATTGAAGACCCAGAGGCAATCGTTGACCGAGAGACTAAGAAGTTGCGATGCAAGATGGTCGAGTTAGTGCTTGTCCGTTGGAAACATACGAATGGGCCAAATCTCACCTAGGAGACGAAGAATGACATGATGAGTCGCTATCAACATTTGTTTATTGATGTGTGATTCCGGGGACGGAATCATCCTAAGGTGGAGAGAATTGTAACACTCGTGTTTCTAGGCTAGGCATTAATGACAATGTAATAGTCTAGGTTAACATTTGTAACTCATTTTGAAATAATAAGAATGTATTATTTGAGATTTATGTGTTTTATGCTTAATTGTGTGGCTTAATTGAATTAAGAATAAAAAATAAGCGTAAAAATAAAAAGTTATATAAAACCAATATCGATAAATGAAGACGTAGTGATCGTGACGAGGATTCCGAATATATAAAGAACGCCGAAATCCGAGTTATAACGAAGAAGTTATGACCTGGCGAAGTTTCGCGACAAAACCGGTACGACACTGCGTGACGTAAATAGTGAATTTACAATAGAGCGATATTTAGCCTTAATGATCTAATCGAAAGTTGTAGAATTCGTTAAACCGAGAACGTACATAAAAAGAACGTCCAAATTTGACTTTGTATGAGGAAGTTATGAATTTTTTAAGTTTCAGATTAGTAGTATGCATCCCGAAGTTCGGATTTGAGATCGAGTGATTTATAGCCAAAAGAATCTAAACGAGAATGGAAGATCTCTACAATAGTAGTGTAACGGTAAAAAGACAGACGAAAACGGACGTTAGATGAAGAAGTTATGAATTTCTAACGGAGTTTTCTTGTCTCGGCCTGTTAAAAATATAATAATAGAAAAATAAAGTCAAAAGTAGCCGACGGAGTCTAAATGAAAGTTGTAGAGCATAGTCTCACATACACGTGGATATAAAGATCGTCAAAAAACGAAGCTCGTATGCGAAAATTACGAATTTTTGAAGTTTGGAAATACGCAGTACGCCCAACGTAAGGGAGTACGCCCAGCGTACTTGTGTTCTTGGCCTCGGATGAGCCACGTCTCAGCCTCGAAATCCTCCGGTCTTATCCACCCAGTACGCCCAGCGTACGAGGCGTACGCCCAACATACATGTCGACAGGGGAGTATGCCCAATGTACTCTGGGGTTATGCCCAGCGTAAGCAGGGGTTTAGCACCCTATAAATAGAACATGAAGGCAGCCGAGTTTGGTTGCCAAATTTCTTCTATCTCTCCCATTTTTCCTCAGTTTACATGCAATTTATACCCCCGAAGCCACGGTATCATCCCGAGACCCAAAGCGAGTTCCGAAGCCCCGAAGATCCCGAGAAACAGAATTCCCGAGCCGAAACTCTGCCCGCGAGAAATCTGGTTTTCAAGGAAGCATCCAGGTTTCACCGAAGAATACTACTTGTAGAGCCGTAGTGTTGTCCAAGCATAGTCTTATTATGTGAGTGTATATTCCTTTTCTTCTAACACATAGATATGAAATAGATCAGTCAGTATAACGACTTGAATCATTGATAAATCTTGTTTATAGGTTCATAATAATGATAATGAACTTAAACATAAGTTATACTTAAAGTAGGGTAAGCATAACTCACTTACAGGGGGTTTAGCGAGAAATCGGTATCTGCGCGGGTAGTAATTTTGAGCCTAAAGCTCTACTTCTCGGGGCTTTCCGACGCTCCGGCCTCTGCTAGTAACACCCAGGAAGTGCTAAAGAAAAGGCCTAGGACCTTGGGGGGTTTGGGAGAGAATGGAATGGGAATGTGTGATGAAATGAGTGAATTTCAGCTCTATTTATAGGTTGTCCTGGGGCCTCTCACTTCGTCATACATGCCTTTCACTTCGTGAGTCTTGCGTAGGTACCAAGGCTTCGCCTGGTGCTGACACGTGGCACAGAACGCAGGTAAAACAACCAATTTAAAAAGATTCATAACTTTCGCATATGAGCTCCGTTTTGAGTTTGTTTATATTTACGCATATGTATTTTCAAGTACTACAACTTTCCTTTTGACCCCATTGGCTAATTCTTGACCGATTTTAAATTTAACAGTATGAAAAGATTACACTGTTAACAACCGTGTAAAATTCATCACTTCTACATACGGACTCCATTTTCGACTTTCTTTTTATCATTGAAATCCTATTAATGAAATCTTCAATTCTCATTTAGATCATATTGGATAAAAACTGACCGATCAAAAATTTGATTTTTGAGTTGTGTACTGCTACGCTGAAACTTCGAAAAGTCACAACTTCCTCTTATGAAGTCAGATTTTGATGTTCTCTACATGCATGCTCACAGTTTAATGAATACCATAACTTTAGTTTACATTACTAAGTCTCAAAAGTAATTTATCAAAAGTCAATTTTTACGTGATGCGGAGCCATACCGGTTTAATCGTAAAACTTCGACGAGTCATATCATCTTCATTATAAGTTGGATTTCAGCGTTCTTTATATGTTAGGAATCCTTGTAACATATACTATAACTTTTGTAAATAATCTTTTATCAAAAAGTCATTTTAATGTTTATTATCTCTAAATTGACTAGCCTGAATCTGTGAGTATTACATGTAACATCCTGGTTTTTTGGTATTTTCAAATCCATCTCTCTGTTTTAAAGTGTGTCCCTTTGGTCCTTGTATTGTGTGGATGTGGCCTTAAGAAGCCCTAGTGGCAAAATGGTAATTTTGTGTAATAGCCCGAAATCCAGGTTAGCTTTATGACCCTTCTATTTTGGAAAGTTGGCAAATTAGTCCCTTAAAGTTGAAAGGTGGATTTGGTGAGTACGTTGAGCGTACTGGGGTGTACGTCGCGCGTACTCGTGCGCTTAACTTGTACGCGGGTCATCCGGGTACGCTGGGCGTAACCGACCCAGATGCAAAACCCTAATTCCTGGCCTTGCACTATAAAAGGAACATGTAGTCCTTTGCCCTAGCCACCATACACCCTTGAGTGATTCCTTGTAGAGATGAGATTCGTGCTTTAGCTTGTGTGTGTGTTTTTGAGCTTGAAGTTATCTTTTCAAGGTGAAGAAGGAGAAGAAGAAGCCATTGTTGGAGCTAGAAGTTGAAGAATAAGTGTATATCCGAATTCTACAGTGGTTGGAGATCCTTTCTGAGGTAAAAAGCTCAAAGCTTTCCTTGTTCTTCATAAGTTTTGCTTGTTTGACCATTTTTAGGGTTTTTGGTTCAAAGTTGGAGACTTTATGTGCAAAGAGTCTCCATAAGCTTAGATCTAACCTTTTCTAGTGTATAATGTGTTGGGGAGTCTTAAAAAATCTAGTCTTGGATGTGGATCTTGTGTCATGCATGAGTTATAGTCTCATTATGGAAAGAGGAAAGGTGTTTTGAGCACAAAAGTGACCTTTACAGCCATGCAAAGGCTTAAAGGTTTCAACTTTATGGATTAAGACATATTAGAGGAGTTAGATCTGAAGTTTGGATGTAAGTCTTAACCGTTTAAGACTTGAAAGTGTTGGACAAAGAAGTTGGGCATTACGCTGGGCGTAATCCCAGTACGCGCCGCGTAGGGGGTCGCGTACCCCGTTTCTGGAGTGCAAGAGTACGCCCTGCGTACAAGAGCTGGTACGCCCCGCGTATTGCTTGCTGTTGACTTTTAGGGTTTTAGTCAACATGTGGACTTTTGGGTCAGGGAGGGGTAAAATGGTCTTTTACCCTTCTGTAGAATTTTTGAAAGGAATATAGTATAGCCTCAAGAGTCGTTAATAATTTAGAATGACTATTTGATGTGATTAGGCAAGGCTAGGTCGAGGTTACGAGATTCAGAGATATCGAGCACATGAGATTTTAGACATCATATGAGGTGAGTCTTCTCACTATACTGTACCTGGAAGGGTACCTATGTATGACCAGAAGGTCTGGTATGCTATTAGATATATGCATTGTATGTTATTAAGTTGCCTGTTTTGTATGCATTATGTATGATATGCTTGAAATGGGCCGGAAGGCATTATGTTATGGCCCAGAAGGCACTATGATGTAGACCGAAAGGTCAGGGAGTTATGGACCAGAAGGTCAACACGGGTAGGACCGGAAGGTTTATCGGGTTGGGATAGAAGTCCCCTGAGACACATGGACCGAAAGGTCATGGCCTGGAAGGGCGTATGTGTGTAAGTGGTATATTGGGGAGCTCACTAAGAATTTATGCTTACAGTTGTTGTGTTATGTATTTCAGGTACTAGCGAGGACCGTGGGAAGGCGTCGACATGACTCGTACACACACACACAGGCGGATTTGGACATATTTGATCTTGGGATTTGACATGTTTTGTAATATGACTACGTTACATTGGATTTTTATGGTTGTTTTGGATGAAATTATGTTTTAATAAAATGAAAAATTGTTTTGAAAAATTACATTGTTACATTCTGTGAGCAAAGGTTTTACGTTGAGCGTATGCTAAGCGTACTAGGATGCGCCCTAATATGTTGGGTGTACACATATATACGTTGGGCGTACTTTTGTCCGATGGAAACCCTAATTTTTAGGGTTTGTGGATTATTTAAGCACCTTTATGGATCATTTAGCCTTATCCTTTTAGCCTCCAAGCCCTTGAGTTTTTTTTTTTTGGCGAACCCTAACCCCATAAAAGAGTGTTTTGAGCTTTAAGGGTGTTCTTTGTGTGCTTTAGGAAGAAGGAGCTACATCAAGGAGATAAGAAGTTGAAGCAAGATTGTGGATGTTGGATCATCACCTTTTTGGGAAGCTCCAGAAGGTAAAAAGTTGCTACATATATGCTTTGTTTTCTTGGATCTCATTTTGGTAGCTTTATGACGTTCTTATTGTCCCAAAAGTCCCATTGTTATGCATTTTTGGTTTTGGACATTTTAGGTTGTCCTTTCAGACCCTAAGAAGGGTTCTAAGCCATAAAAATTAGGTCCCTTTATCTAATTTTTAGAAGGTCTTGATGGATTAAGACCTTGCATTAAGGACTTTTTGGTCATGGAAAGATATAAAGTTGGGAACTTTGTGACTCTAGTATGCCTCTAGACCTTGGATCTGAAGTGTGAGGTTAAGTACTGAAGCCATTAAGCACTTGTGAAGAAAGTGGGTTTTGCGTGGGTACGCCCCGCGTAGGGATGTGTACGCCCCGCATACCCAATCAACCACCTTGATGGTGGACTCTGTGCAACTTCTTGTATGCTGAGCGTACCTCCGGAGTATGCCTCGCGTACGCAACAATATTGTGCCTCTTCGTTGTAACACCCCGAGTTCAGAAGAGCAAAGTTCAGGGTGCTTAGTGTAAATATGGAAGACCGACTCGGCGAGTCAATGGGTAGACTCGGCGAGTTGGGTCGCGAATCTGGTCATGTGCTAAGTGACCAACTCAGCGAGTCAGAGGAGTGACTAGGCGAGTTGGTGCTGGGTGGAGAGAACCCTAATTTTCTGGGTTGTGCCCTATATAAAGGACATTATAACCTACCCTTAGCCTCTTTGTTACCTTCCAATACCCAAAGAACCCTAAAATCGTGTATAACCTACATTGATGAAGAATTAGAGCTTGGGAAGAGAAATTGAGAAGAAGAAGGTTGAAGATCAAGAGGCTAGCATCTGGATATCATTGTAGATCAGGGATCTACTCCTTCTTTGGATCATTCCTGAGGTAACAATCTGTTACTTTGAGTTTCCTTCTTCTAGATTCGTTCTTGGTTGCTATTTTGGGGATTATGTCTTGGGTTGAATCAATTTCGAGTTTAGAAGCTAGATCTGAAGTTGAAACTTCATATCCAAGCTTGTTATGATCCTATTTGTTGTAAAGGTGTTGTCCTAGAGTGGTTGGTGAAGTCCCATTGCCTTAAGCCTTAGCCCTAGAGTATTTTAGGCTTATTTCCCCATGGTTTCACATAAAGTTTGCACCTTTACGTGTGGGGAAGGTTGTAAGAGGTTGGATCTATGGATTGGAGTCCCTGCATGGCTTAAAAAGCCGCTGTATGGGTTAAGAACTAGATGTACTCGGCGAGTCACATGGGTGTACTCGGCGAGTTGGATAAAGATAGGCAGCAACTCGACGAGTTGGAAGAACAACTCGATGAGTCTGATGAAGATTGCCTTGGACTCGACGAGTTTGTTCTTGGACTCGGCGAGTCTAGTCACGAAGTCCTAACCTTCTCTGTTGAGTTGTGAATCGGTGAGTCGAGGGACGACTTGGTTTGTTGAATCAGAAAGGACTCGAAGATCCTTGAACTCGGCGAGTCTTGGGGCGACTCGGCAAGTTGGGTCGTGATATGGGAGTTTTCAGAGCATAGGGACTCGACGAGTCAGCGGGCTGACTCGGTGAGTAGAGTCAGTCAGGAAGTCTGACTTTGACTGAGGACTTTGACTTTGACCAAGAGTTGACCAGTTGACTTCCAGGGGTATTTTGGTGATTATTGGTATTTATTGAGTTCAATCATTTGGTATTGATCAGTGGTGGAGTTCGTGTCAGAGGTTTGAGCAGTGTGATCTTATCTTTTCAGTCAGCAGTGCCTTAGAGTATGTTATGTATGTGATCTGCTAGATCGGTTGATTGAAGATTAATTGTTATATGGTTATATGTTTATGTGCACATGGTTGGTTGATTGGGGTTGGGTTGAGGTGGGTCCTGCTTTGTGCTGTAGGCCAACATACCTAGGGTGGACCGGATATTCCAAAGGCCCGGCGAGCGGTCCGGATAGGCTGTAAGCCCCACGAGGGCGGACCAGAGTTTCCGAGGATCAGAGAATGGACCAGGCCGACTGAAGGCCCGATGCGGGCAGACCAGTCATACTGTAGACCCAGAGAGTGGACCAGGTGGGTTGAAGGCCCGATGCGGACGGACCAACCACACTGCAGACTCGATGGATATGGCTAGACTTGGAGGGTGGACTAGGTGGACTGAAGGCTGGTGCGGCGGACCAGTCACCCAGTAGACCCGTAGTGCATGGTTGTTCTGTTCTGTTATGATATGTTATGTGTATGGTATATGTGGTTGGTATTTTGGGGGTATCTCACTAAGCTTTCGGGCTTACAGTTGTGGTTTAATGTTTTCAGGTACTTCAGGAGACCGTGGCAAGGCGAAGGCATGATCGTACCGCTCCTCATGTTCTTGTTTTATGATATGGTTCTGGGAATACTCTGATAATAAATGTATTGAAAACCTTTTTGTAATAACTTAATGAAATTGGGTTGTTTTTGAAAAGTTTAAATTGGCTTGAATTTTTAGAGTGTTACATTCGTTTTGGGCTTGGTTTGTCGTGGGCCATATGGATTTTTTGGTTTTGGATTTTTGTCTTGTTGGACTTTCTTGGGTGAAGGCCACGAAAGGATTTAAGCCCAATTTGGAAAATTAGGCCATATTTGGGCCTTAGATGTTTATTTTTGGATTTTGGGCCTTTGGTCATCTAGTTTGGGCCTTGGCTTTGGGACAAACTTGAGGAAGGGTAAAAAGGTCTTTTACTCTAATCTAGACTCATAGTGTGAGTCTGGGGCTAGATGTTGATGGGTTGTCATCTTGGTATCTGATTGCGCGTGTATTTTGTGGATTTGCAGTCATAGATTATTCATGGGATCAGCTGCTGGTGGGGTGTGTCTTGATGTTGGCGATTAGGGAATCTGTCAACCAGCAGCCAGGGATCCTCTATATGATTCGACAGTGCGAGGTGAGTCTTCCTCACTATACTTATGGGTCGAAGGCACCAATTCCAACCCATTGGTTGGAAAACTTGATATTGTTAAAATGTTGAGTATGCAAAGGATATGCATGCTAGCCTTGATATGCTAGGCTAGTAGATCAGTAGGACTACCTGTGATTCTGTCTGCAAGATTATCTGTTTATGTTTGTTATCTCTCGGCATATTGTGTAGGGTTGAGGTTGTACTGCTTCGTGCTATAGCCAACATACCCTGGAGCATTCCAGATATGAGCTGAAGGTCGGGTAGGGCATGTCAAAATCATAATGAGGGCTCAGTAGCAATTCGGATACGAGCTGAGGACCCAGTGGTATGCCAAACGCGTACTGAGGGCTTGAGGGTATTGGAGCAATCCATATATGAATTGAGGGACGGGTAGGGCATGCCAGACTCATACTGAAGTCTAAGTAGCATTCCAGATACGAGCTGAGGACTAGTTGGTATGTCAGAATCGTACTAAGGGTTGAACATTGGTATTCCAGTCCGATGACTGCTTGGGTTGGGAGTAAGCCAGACATAATCTGTGAGCCCCAGGGGTAAGCCAGACTTATGATGTGTAGCGCCCGGTTCCTGTTATGTAATTTAAATATGAATTCTTACACTTTTACTCTAGGAGTCGACGATTTGGACGCCCTAACTCATCGAGTCGAGGCAAAGATTGGACGCGGGTGGAAGAATCTACTCGCTGAGTCGGAAGCCCCAAATCAACAGGTAGACCCGTCTGGATGAAACCCTAATTTTGAGGGTTTGCACCTTATTTAAACAACTTATATAGCCTCCACTCCAGCCTCCATCACCCTCAGATTCTCTTCACAAAACCCTAATTGATTATTGTGTGTTCTTGAGATTTTGTGCCATTTGTATATACCCTTGAAGCTTGATAAGAAAGAGGAGGCTTGGGAGATCAAGAGAAAGCAAGTTGATCCATATGTTTTGTCATATTTTTATCTTGTTTGAGGTAAAAAGTTTCAACCTTGACCATTTACCTCTTAGATCTCTAGTTAGGGCTAGTTACTACATTTTCTAGGTCATAGTGAAGCCATCCTGTATTGTGTGCTTCTTTGGGGTTGTATATGTAGATATTGAACCTTGAAGAGTTCCCATGGCATAAAGGTGACGTGACAACCCAAAATTTCTATTTTGTACGAACATATCATGCCAATAGAAGTCAAAACAGTAGCTGTTAATTTTCAGACTTTTTAGAATACGGGTGAGTATTTCAGGATTTACACTTTAAGAGTTATCAGGAGAGAGGATGCCCTAGAGTATTTGGTGCATCTTAAAAGTTTCAAAACTCCACGAGTTTGGAGTTTAAGGCTCGGATGATATTTTTGACCAAAAACTCCATGGACTATATATATGACACATTAGCCATTTTTAGTCATTTGTTCCATTTTCAACTAGAGAAAAACCCGATTCTCTCCCAAGGATCTTCCATATTTCGTCCCGGATTGTAAGTACTTCTACCCTAGAGAGTTTTAAAGCTTACTACATGTTTAGATATGATAGAAATCACTCAAGAATCACAAGAAGAAGGAGTTTACGACCCAAGATCTTATTGGGCCGTAAACTCTATTTTGGGTGCCAAAATGCTCCCAAATCTTCCCTTATGCATAGAAACTAGTGTGTAAAAATGGCCCTAGTCCCTTCACAAGTGTAGGAAACTAGTCTATATTTATTTCTTGATATGTTTGGGACTTGAAAACATCAAAAGAACATAAATAATATGTGTTTACGGCCGCAAACACATGGAGAAGTGTAACATACACGTTCTAAAATCGTGTTTTGTAATGAATAAAACTGTGAAATATTATGTAAAATTGAGTGTTGAGCTCTAACAGATGGTTTTTACTAGAAATGAAGTAAACTATGTTTAGAATCACTCAGAAAATACTGGAAGTCTTATGAGATTCCAATTAAAAACTAAATAGTGAAATTTAGCGAAAATATGAAATTTTAAATAAGTAAAATTTTATTATTTGATGTTGTAGAGAATCTCGTTAGAAAATTGTAGGTGAAAGCCTCGTCAAAATCCGAGTTATAACGAAGAAGTTATGACCAACCGAAGATCCGCGACAAAACCGGCACGGCGCCGAATGACGTAAAAAGTGAGTTTTTGATAAACTACTTTTTAGCCTTAGTAATCTAAATGAAAGTTGTAGTATTCGTTAAACCGAGAAATTCGATAAAAAGAACGCCAAAATCAGACTTCGTATGAGGAAGTTATGATTTTTCGAAGTTTCAGCTTAGCAGTAGACAACTAAAAACTCGAATTTTAGATCGAGCGATATTTTACTGATACATCCTAAACAAGAATTGAAGGTATCGTCATATGTAGTACAACGGTAAAAAGTCTGACGAAAACAGATGTCGGATGAAGAAGTTATGAATTTTAAACGGATTTTCCTGTCCCGGTCTGTTAAACATAATAATATTAAAATTAAAGTCAAAATTAGCCAACAAAGTCTAAACGAAAGTTGTAGAGCGTAATTTTAGCTACGCGTGCATATAAAGAACGTCAAAAACCGAGCTCGTATGCGAAAGTTATGGTTTTTAGAAGTTCGGGGCTCAAATTCCAAGATTTGCGCATGAACAGTACCAGCCACCGGAGTCCTCGTCGCTGCCACGTCATTTCGCACGAAGTGCTGCATCACCGGAGTCGTGGCCTTGCCTCACAGTGGCACATGTATGAGCCGGAGACGTGTCCGCCTTTGCGTGTCCCTTGCAGCTGTTGCCACCGAGCTGCTTCGCATCCTCTTCACATCCGAGCCTCGCTGGCTTTCGCTGCATCCGACGCGTGTCGCTTCCGGATTGGACCAACCTCGCAACCTATGCTCTTCTGACGCACCTCGCCTCCGTGTCTCGCACCTTCGCTGCCACGCCTTCCTTCCGTGTCCGAAGCTCGCAGGTACTACGTGGAGCCTCCCTAGCCAAGCACCCCTCGGACTCGCACCCTATAAATAAGAGGGATGCGAGATTTGCCGACTAACTTTGAAAACTTGACAATTTTAGCCCCTCTTTCCATATTTTCTTCATATTAACTTTCCCCGAAGCCCCGAAATCAATTTTAGCACCCAAAACACATCCCGAGAAGCCCGAAAATTTTATCTTTTTGGTTTTGAAGCCCTACCTTCGCAGAGCCCGATTTTCAACATAGAAAGGCATATTTAAAGCCGAAGTGCTGTCCAAATTACTATTTTAACCCCCGGTTAACTTAAGGTGAGTTCAATATATAGGAACAATTGTATGTTATGTGTTATATGTGCTATGTGCTTTTCAGTATTATCATTCTAAGTTATTTTCTCGTGGTATTCGCTATGTTTATAGCAATTGTAATACCTTTAACCATGTGATCAGTGAAAGGACTTAGATTCACATTGGTACTGGTACGTAGCCTCTGACCATGTAGAGCATGTCTCCGTAAGAGAATGACTTCTATTCTATGGCATTGGCAAATGGTTAGACAGGACTATAAGCCTGAAATCTAACAAGATGTTAATCAGAAATTGCATGTCTTCTATGTCAATTGGGCCAAAGCTTTATTGATGTATATCAAGAATTGAAAAGAATATCTTCGAATAATGTATTTGATTGATATGAACGCTTGTTACATGATCTCACATACATCTTGTTGTTCCTCTTTGCCTTGCCACATTGAAGTATATATATGGCATAACATTATATTGTATTTATTTTTGAACTCACTAAGCGTCACCGCTTACCTTATCAATGTTTAACAATTGCAGGTGATAAATAAATAATGTGTTTACATACTATTGAAAGATGTAGAATAGTTTGTAATAGTACTTTTGTACTACTTTTTATGTTTGTATAAATTACAATATACTGGGTAGTTATGTAATATATATATATATATATATATATATATATATATATATATATATATATATATATATATATATATATATAAACACTTTGTAATAGAAGGTTTGTATCCAATAGTTTGTAAATCCTTTATATCAATGTAAAATATTGCTTTTATGAATATGCAAATAGCATGTTTTGGAGTAATGATAATGTGAAATATGAAAGTTTGGGTCTTTCAAAAATACGAAAGTTGGGGTCTTTCACATTGTTTTTCAAGGGTTGATACATCGGAACATATGGACCATCATTGACGATGTCCAACATGTCTTCATCTACAGATTCCAATGCATAGAGAGCTTTGATTTTCCACATAGCAAAATTGGTTTCATCAAATGGAGGAATTTTAGCAGAAGAATGATTTGATGAGTTTAAAGAAGAAGACGATGAAGCCATTTGTTTGATAAGAGAACACTGCTCTAATACCAATTGAAAGTTCCTAACATCAAACAAATTATCAAACAATGATTATAAACAAGAACAACGAGGATTCACGAAGATAAACTTTCACTAAGAATGATAATCTCACAAAGAGATTATCGAATGCACAAAGCGGCTATTAGGGTTTGTGAAAGATGCACCTTTTACAAACTTGTACAAAAGACTATATAGAACTAATCTAGGCAATTCCTACAAATCAAGGATATACCAACTAACTAATAGACGAAAACTATGGAAACTAGATAAGTACAAAATCTGTTACAAAATGCTAAATATGAAACTATACACTGAACAATTAATACGTTGACGCTGACGCTGAGTCTTACATTGACGCTGAGTGATCAGTCTCAAACATCATCATATTATAAGGTTCGACCTTACAAAGACCCATGCATAGACGTAAAGTTCGTGACTTTACGTGTAATATGGACCCTAGGAGGTCAAATCTATGTTTTGGATGCATTAAGCTCGACTGAAATCAACTGTATGGACACGAACTTTGGGGGACTCAAGGAGTCGTTCTTGGGACTCGGCGAGTCAGGTTATGGTTCCCCAACCTTTTCGGTTTCTGATTGATCTGGTTGAGTCTAGAAGAGGACTCAACCATCTGTTATAAACGCATTGTTGTGTATGATTTGATGAGTAATTAGTAAATGCATATAATTCGAAGTTTATTTTTCCTTTTATCCTACGAGGGTAAAAGCGATATCTTGGGCCCCTCGATGATTTGCTTTGACTTATGTGTCGGGCCTGGTCAGTACTGGATTGATGTGTTCAATTAAGTTCTATGGCAAACTAATCGGAGACCGAGAAACAAACTGCTAGACAATAAGTATGACTATGCTCCATGTAATTTTCCATACGATATCTTAAGAACGGAGGACTATATGATCCCTTATCTAAATGTCGTGTTAGAGTTCGATAGCGGCTTTTGAGAGCTACGATTGCTAATCGGATTTTGAAGTCGCACTTGCATCTGTAGTGATTAGACTTATTCAAGTGGGAGACTGTTGGATTAGGTGTCTAAGCCCATAACTATATTTGGTATGTACTTAACTCGGTTGTAGCATGGTCCTTTTGGGTTGCCTTCACCAGAGAAACTTGACTGGATGATTAATGGAGAAAGAGGTTATTATGGTTTATTAATATAGTATATGAATAATATATTAAAAGAGAAATCATATTGGTTAATTAATATTGGTCAAGAATTAATTAAGAAATTGATTTTGTGATCAAAATATATTAATTGAACCTAGGAGATTGGAATTGCAATTATAAGATAACTAGATTTTGGGCTGAGGATCCCTTAGGAATGGGGTGGACGTAATCAATGAGGAAGCCCACCTTGAATTCGTCCAAAGCCTTATTCTGGAAGGTTCCTTTGGACTGCTTAAGGCCTAAGCAATCTAATTAGGGTTTTGACTGAAACCCTAGCAACTCACCTATATAAAGGACCCTAGGGTTCATAATTTGGTTACACCTTGAACCCTAGAGATCAAGAGCCGATTTTGAGCCTCCTTCCCCCTCTCTCCAAGATCATCCAACTTGTTTTGGTGTTTGTGATTCATTAGAGGCATCACATTTGAGGTGCTAGGTTCTCAAAGCTCAAGATCTTCAAGCTACAATTGAAAGACAATTTCTTAACCCTAGTTTAGTTATGATTTTCGATTTTTGTATGCTAGTATTAGGGTTATAAACTTTGGTTGATTTGCATGTACAATTAGAGAAACCTAGATCCAAAGTTTTAGGGTTTGCATGTGCACTATATAACCTTTGATCATAATTATTTTTCTCTTGTATATATTTGTGTTTGTTTTGAAGTCTTGAAAATTGTGTCTTTTGGAAATCTTGGATGAATGAATGGTATTTGAGGTGAAAGACTTAGAACGATTCATTTTTTAAAGGGAAGAATGATGCAGGAAAGTTCAAAAATAACATGAATATTTATTTTAATTAGTGTTATTCTATTTTAAGATTTTCACTTTTTGTTGATATTTATCCTTTTTATTATTACTAAAAATTCTTTTTCTTTACGATGGAAATGTCTTTTTTGAAACGATTAAGGTGTTATCTATTTTTTCTGGTGCAAAATGTATGTAGTCTATGGATCACATTTGTAGATCTCTGCAGTAGAAGAAGTGGACCAAACGTTTGCAATCTGAAAAGGAAAAAGACTGTTTGTTTCTTTTACATTTGCAGGCTAATAAAATAAACTAAATCTAAATAAACTGTTTTTTTTAAACTTCAAAGTGATTTTTTAATATTTTTAACTTTGTTATAAATAATAAACAAATACAGATCAACTTTTATGTATTACTGTATAAAAAGTGAAAATAAAATGGTATGAATTAATGTATGTATTTTATAAAAACCAACAATTTTGGTCGTAAAATTAGACCTGAAGAATTGTAGTTAGAAATCAAATAATTCGATACATAATAGATGGAAATAAACTTCAATTTTTTTCAATTAATTCAATTAAAAATGTATCATAAGTATATTTTCTCAAGAAATTAACGATACTGTATTAAATAATGTTTTATAAAATTTAGCACAAAAAATATAAGAATATATTATGATTGTTTTTCATATTTATATAAACAACAACCATTATTATAATAGATCTTTATTTATAAATTTGTCAAAATTATCATGTTTGTGTCGTCACACTTTTTTTTTTTTTGAAGAATTGTAATTTTTTTTCAAATTGTTTATTATGAATAAAGTTGGAATAAATATAAACTATATATATATATATATATATATATATATATATATATATATATATATATATATATATATATATATATATATATATACACACACACACACACACACACATCTGCACCATAAAGAGGGATTGAAGATATTTTTAAGTCTACAGTGTTAAAAAAAACTGTCTGCGAAGATTAATGTTTGCATGACACAGACATAAGGAACTAAAAAGATCTACAAACTAAAAACAAACAACACTTAAATCAATCGAGAAAATTCCAAACATTCTATTGTAAAATAACTTGGAATGAGGTTGTAAATAACCTGTCATTATATTGTAAAAAACAATTTGTTTTTTTCTTAAATAGTCTCTTTGATATTTAAGTGTAATACAATAATATAATATTTATGAAATAACATAGCATAAAACCAACAATAATATAACAGGAGCTAATGGCAAAAATACCAAAACGAGTGGCATTTTGAACATTTATCGCAAAATAATTATATACTTAATTAATAAAATAAACTGATATCACTATAATAAAAGCAATATTACGATAAGTTATGATATGTTTATATTTTGCCTATATAAGAAAGTTAAATTTTGTAATAACAAAAGCTCTATTTATATTATATATTGTATTTCAAATATGTTTCAAACATTATTTAACAAAAGACTGTTCTATGAACCGATCAATTTAATTTTTCCAAATAAATAAATCTAAATTGATTTTGATTTTCAAAATTTAGATTCGTACATTCCGAACTAAATTAAAATATGATCATTAACCATTATGGTTGACTTTCAAGAGTTGAGACTTCCAATAAATATTACATTAAATGCACAAATGATTTAATATCTTATAATCGTAATTAATTATAACAAAACAAAACAAACTAATGTATTTGTTTTGTTATAATTAATTAAGATGATAAAATATTGAAACATTTATGCTTTTAACCTAACGATATCAGGAATTGACGGATAGATGCCCTTCAGCCAAAGGTTGAGGGTTCTGGTCCATTTGTGGACGAGATGTGTAGATTTAGAAGTAGAATAATGTGTGTGTGAGATTTTCTAAAAAAAAATACAAGCTAATGATTCGATTATGAATTTAAATTTATAAAAAACTGATGAAAGACGATTGAGTTTGATGAAACATGAAGCTTGACCTATGGCCAATGCTTGAGTTTGATGAATGTGAAATGAGATTTTTATAAGATATTTTTAATTTAGGAAAAGCCATTTAATATAATTAATAAAGCAACCCTAACAATTTAATAATATATATATATATATATATATATATATATATATATATATATATATATATATATATATATATATATATATATATATATATAGAAATAAATATTAAGAATTAATAAACAAAAAACTGTTATTTAGTGTTTAGATTACTTGGTTTCATTTTATGTAATAAAAGTTAATTCCAAATCCAAAATGACAATCTATATTGTCTACATAACATATTTATCCAACTACATAATTTAGTTTTATTCAAATAATAAGCAATCACATATAATTAATTATAAGTCTTTTAACTTGATTCTTAATTTGTTTATAAACTATATTAAATATCATTGAAACCGTTTTTCTTTAATTCTTGGTTCAAAGTTGAACTTTTTTTGTTCAAGTAAAGTTTTTTTTTATTAAATTAATTATCATCGTATAACGAATGAGATATCAAACGGGCAACAAACTGTTCATAGATCTAGGGGATATAATATTGTTATGCATGATCTGTTGTACTCTATCAAGAAATTCCACGACATCTGGCACGAGAAAACCAAACGTATCAAATGAAAATGTTATGAACACGTATTGATTTTCCATGTATGATTCTTCATGTTTAGTAATTTTGCTTGTAACAGCTTTTAAAGCAGCATGTCCTGCTGTGAAACCCCCAACTCTCAAGCCCACGAGAGAGAATACCCCTGGTCCACACATGTGTGTTTCCCTCCAACCCATCCAAAAATCAAAATAATACAGCCCCCTATAGTTTTCGTTACCGAGATATCTTTTTTTGTTTTTTCATTGTTCCCAGGTATTTTTTGGGTAATCTGCTCCCATGCTGCAAACAGTCAAATCTGAACTTAACCTTGTCGCTCTTCTTTCTTTCCTCGCGAGCAGGAAGCACACCAGCAGCGTGCGTTGCGTGATTCTACTGTGTTTTTTTTGCACTTGACTGGGTGGACAGTTGACCGGAAGAGAACTTAGATTCGCCCGGCCAGCAGGCGGGCGGCGTGCTTATCTTGTGTGACAACACTACAGAGCGAGTGGCTCTTCTAGGCGGGCAGCTGTGTGACAATACTACAGAGAAAGCGGCGCTTTCGTGTAACATGCTATGGTCTCAACGCCCTTACGAGGTAGTGATGAGTTTCACGCGCTCTAAGCCCGGCCCGCGTTTCCAATTCATCAAAATGAGAAGCTTTTTCTACATCCATATGATCTACTAAAGTAGATCGGTATTGCCCATATAATAAAAGCAGATCTTGGTCCATGGAATCCCAAGAAGGTAAGAACTCCAACCTGTCCGATGCTTCTTCGGCCAAATACGACCAATTGAAAGGGATGTAGCGCAGCTTGGTAGCGCCTTTTTTTTTTGGTAAAAAATATCACGGGTTCCAATCCTGTCATCCCTACCTATTCTTCTCCTCTGGGCAGTCACGAGGGATCCATTGAGATCGATTCGGACATACATAATTTTCATTTTCTGAGACTATATGCATGTTTAGTATTGGGGGTACAAAAAGAAGCCTTTTCTTTTTAGTCGTATCTACTGTGAGATGTCAGCCGATCTAAGCGTTGACATTCCTTCTACTAGGTCAGTTAGGAAATTCATGGACGCCTTTTTCTTGGCGGAAACCCCGGCACACTTAAATATGTCAGACAAAACATCCCTAACCATATCGTACCTGTATTTGAACCTCAAAAGTTCTTTACAGTAAACTGTATGTTCTCCAAAAAAGTTCAAATATACCTTGTGATCCACCAGATATATCTTGTCAAGTGAGAATATTATCATTCTAATTTTAATAATAGTATTTAAAATTTACAAATGTTATTTAGAAAATAAAGTAGTTAATGAATAAATAAATAAGTATTTTACCATCAAGATAAACGTTACAAATTTACAATGACAAATAAAGCATTCAACAAACTAAATATTTTACTTAAGTTATAGTCCAAGTCAAACATTAATTTTTTATCGACAAAAACAGTAGAAACCACAATTCAAGTACAATATTGTGTTGGTATATCTTAAATTTGGCCGAAGTATTTAATACATGACTAAAATCTTACTTAAATTACAAACAAAAATAAACCTTAAATTTCTGACTAAGATGGTAATACATTAAGATCTTAATACAATATTATGGTATAATATTTATTAAATATTTTTAATAAACAATGTAATATTTTTATTAATTACAACAAATCAAGTCAACTATTTAATGTATATCAAGTCAAATGTGAAATTATATATTAGCTGGTTGAAATATTAATAGTAATTAATTCATATTCCAATAAATATATTTTTTGGCATACGAAGGAGGTGAATTACGTGGCATAAGGAGATTGTACCAAGTGGAAGTGGGTCCCATCACTAGCCCGCGAAACCCATGATTTTACTGTTACCACGCTTCTTTTCTCCTTTCCACTCTTACAGAACCTGTAAGATTTTCACTTGAAACTTCAAAAACACAGGCTCTCTCTCTCTCTCTCTCTCTCTCTCTCACTCTCTCTGAACGATCAATCGGAGCAGCCATTAATGTAAGGGCTTTCTCTCTCTGAAGTCTCGTTATCTCTCTTCGTATATATCTGTGTTTTGTAAGGCTGAATTAATTGTTATGTTAATCAGAGTTTGCATTTGTGTGTGTTTTTACGTGGTGTAGGTATGTGCTTTCGATCGAGGATGATACAATTTGATGAAAAAGACATCTGAACTCGAGTTTTCATTCAATTTTCCCTGATCGTGCTTTTTCCCCCGATTATATCGATCTACTGGAGGTTTCTTAGGAACTTCCCTGTTTTGAAATTTTTTTAAAGAAACCAGAAGGAGGATAACCTTTTTTTGAGTTCGATTTTGGTTTAATTCAAAATGGATAGAGTTAAGAGAAGGAAATTGAAGTTTCCTTGCCTTTTTGGAGGTAAAATTCTCTCTCTCTCTCTCTCTCTCTCTCTCTCTCTCATGTGTATAGCTGTGGAATTTGGTTTGTTGTTGAGGGGAGTGAGCAGTTCAACTGAAAAAAGCTTGATGCATTATGTGAAGCTTTTGTTCGCGATGAATTTGTTTAAAGAACGAAGTAGTTCCACTCGCTGTATTGATCAACTTTACGTTTCTACTGATTGATGATGAAATTGATCGTAGAAACAAAAAAAAAATGTAGAACAGTGGAAACGTAAGAATAAAAATATTAATTCTTGTTCTGTTTCATGAATGTTCTATGAAACAATGGATTTGAACTTTTCTATAGCCTAGACGTGTTAATCTGCGTTTTGTTTAACTATCTGTTTACTTATGATGTTTGATATTCTGTGATTTTCCTTTTTTTAGTCAAAATTACTGTTCTTAGGTTTTAAAATGATGTCAAAATTGGATCCTTTCTCTATCCGATTTAGTAATTATGAATTATGCATTCGAATAAACAAATGTAAACTTTTCCAGTGACTGATGAAACCCCGAAAGGAAGAACAATTCAATCGTGGTGCCCTAATAATGCAACCACTGATCACAGTTTGGTATGTGAAATCCCTTTTCTCTTTGTATTCGAGTATATTTTACACAAAGTTTACATCTTTTTTCATTCCAAATTCATGAAAGTGACTAACTTTCTTGATTGTAGTTCAAGTTTCAAGTCGGAAAAAGCACTTCTAAACAGAGTAATCAGAACAAAAAACGATCATCCAGTTTTTTAGCCAAACTGATGGGCAAAAATGGAATTTCATCTGCTAGACCTATCAGCAAGCAACAAAGAATTACATTAGGAAAGAACAAGGTGTCTAAATCCGACATTCCTCCAAAAAAGATCACGCTTCTGAAGCCAAACAACACAGAATGTTTTAGTATCGAATCAGAAGTGATAACAGTTCCTTCCAGAATTACATTTGGGCTGAATGATCGACTCACACATTCACTATCGAAATTTTCAGAAGCCTCTCTTATTAGTGAAGCTAAGAATAAAATGTCAAGTTCAAGTTCAACATTTCTTCCATCTTTTCAAGACTCAAATCATAGAATGAGTGTTTGTTATGAAGCTGATGCTGAGGAGAAAATAGTGGTATATAGTGATCCCTTTAATGATGATGTCATGGTAGGATATGGGAATTTGTATGGGGAAATTGAGGAAACTGGTTCAAAAAGTTTTCAGGTTTTGTTACTTTCCTATCTAAACTATATATAATTCACATGATCAAGGTAATTGAGCTTAGGTGCAAATAAAGGTTTCCTTAAATATATGTCACAAACTTAACCTTACAATTGTTTTATTTATTTTAAGATTATCGAAACTCTAGTCGCGTCAACTCTAATAGAAATCTAGGTCATATATTTTGTCACCATATAACATTGTAGCAACAATTGTCGACAAGTTGAGTTCCATTTCAAGAAGCTTATTAAATCATTATTCTTGTCATAGGAACCATTGAATGCAAAATCAAAAGGCACGTCTCCCCTTCGGATGTCTAGTCCTATAGAAGACGTATCTTCCCATTCTGATCACTTCAAGAGACTTGATGCTCGATTTCAAGGTAACTTCTAAACTTTTTTTTGTTACTTTTTTTATATTTTTTTTTACAAGCTAATCTAATATTTCGTAAAGTGATTGTAGTTCTATGTTCTATTAGCATACATATAAATTTCTATCAAGCATGAATCAACATACAAGAAATAAAGTTATGACATGCAATATAGTGAGATCAACACATAATTTAGGAAATAAATTTTATAATACAACAATACAATATGAAATAAATTTTATAATACAACAATACAATATGTAACACGATCGATAAATTACTTAAAGAAGACCTAAGTTTAACAAATATTTAAGAAGTTAAAGCTAATCTTGTACAACTATGGAGAAATATCTAGTGATAGATTGTGACTTAAACTATGAGAATAAAAACAATGAGGGAGTATGTACTAATATAGGAAAATAAAAACTAGGGACAAGGACAATACCTATGATTTGTAAATTAAAATTTCAAACTCATTTCCGACGGGATGAGGGTTGTCGGTTTTATTTAATTTCTCTTAGGAAATGTAAGTTTTATAATGAGTCGTAACTCTTTTAACTAATATCGCAGATGCACGTAATAATATATTTGTTTTATTAGATTTCCACTAGTGACATTGTAGTAGAACAACTCACTCTCATTCAAATTATTCATTTAGTTACAAAAACTTATTTCTGACGAACATTATTTAATATGTTTTTTTTTCTTTTTCAATATCGGTGATCTTAGTGGTGTTTGAGATTGCTTATTTGAAATACTTACTGATTTGTTGCAGTTTGACACCGATAACAAGGAGTTTTAAGTGTTTGATATACTTGGTGATTTAAATAAAAAGTTTTTGATAAGTTAATTCATTTTTACTTATCAACTTATTTAATGAGTTTTCGATAAGTTATTTTCTTATTACACATATAAACACAATTTCTCAAAAACTAAACAATAATTTATCATCTTATTACATGTTGGTACTAGATAAGTTAATCCAAAAACTTTTTTGAAACTCCGTTTTCACATAAGATAAAGATAAGTTAAGTACTTACCCAAGCACTCCTTTCATGTGTTATGTGTTGGGTTGGATTGTCATTTTCCCTTTCCTCTTTTACACGTGTCAACCATTTATTGGTTGGATTTTTTTTTTGAATAAACATATTTGATTATATTAGACTTTATTTACGTAAAAAAAAAATAAAGTTTTCTATTTTTTCCCCCTAATTTCAATATTTACAAATTTCCATATACAATCCCAAAATTCGAAATCTTAGATTTTAATTTTAGTTTGATCTAATATTTTTAAATTAATGGTTTATTTTTGTTTTAGAGTGAAACATATTCTTCATATTTCCTATAATCTTAAAAATAAAAAATCTTTATAAATAACATTTTTTGAACGAAAGGTCGAGTTTAGTTGCGTTGCAAATACAATAAAAAATTAAACCAGTTTATTAATAAAAGACCTCATTAGGTTTAGTCGCGAATAAAAGTTAGCATTTAAGTGCTATATGTATAAAGCTACGAACGCGTAAATGATGTCTATACACAAAACACAATTTCTTTTTTGGACCGAATAATCAATGAACGTGAGTAAATGACCAATTCGCCCTTCTAAGTTCATACATACACATTCAAAAACCTAAATGATATCACTCAACATGCAATGTAAAGTGGTTCAAGATTTTTTTTATGCACCTCAATCAACCCCACTAATCCATTTTTATTTCATCATTTTCCAACCATTTTCAGATATCAAGAAACAACTTCATATCCTAAAAATCGAGTCTCTATCAACTCCTATACATACCAAAAAACGCAATCTAGCGGATGCATCCACAGAGCCTGTTACATGGGAATCTTCATTCTCAGCACATATCCTACAATCTTCCGATATTAACGAAACTGCCCCTGACACCATCCACCACCCTAGAGATCCAAGGTTATTCTATCGTATCGAAAACTGTTTTTTCGAAGGGGCAGTATTGTCAAAATCCGAAAAGCACCTGCTTTATGACTATATAGAACACACATTCATTAAAATCTCAAAGTCAATGGTGGCACAAGGGGAAAGTCAACTGATGCTTTCGGAATTAAGCATTGAAGATCAGGTGGTTAAGGTGGCTGAAGAGATTGATATAGAAGAAGGTGAAAATTTTGTTGTAAATAATTATGACAAGGATCCTGAGTGGATTGAAAAGAACCAAATCAACAATTTAGGTAAGCTGCTTTCGGATTTAGTATTGACTGATTTAATACTAGAGGTTATAGAAAACTAGAAACAATGAAAGTTACAAGGTAGAAAAGGAAAAATCCGTTTTTCTAGAGCTAAAATTACCAAATCAAAAGCAATCTTTCTGGAGACTTGTAGTTACTCTGGATTTGGTTTTATTAGCTCCAGAAAAGAACAGAAAGTTTAGATTACATTTAGATCAGTAAACTCATGAACTAACTTTGGTTTTTGGATTTTATGGATTTTATGGATTTTTAGACGATATATCTTGAAAGGTTTTTTGTCAGATTTTATGCCCATTTCTAACCGATATACTACATCTTGTTTTGGTATGGTGTATAATTTTATGTCTGTTTCAACTTTAAATCTTGTATTGTTTTATGTCAATGTTTCGCAATTAAAACTTTAAGCTCTTATTTGTTTTATGTCATCGTTTAGCAATTAAAACTTTAAGCTCTTATTTGTTTATTTATAGAAAGACAAAAACACTTCATATCATATCCATAAGAGAAAATGACTTACCAGAGCAATCATCTTTGTCGCTTTGTTCACATTTAGACAATTTTTTTTATACATATTTAACAGTTTAACTTGTCAAATGTGTTAACATATTACCATTGTCACCTGCTATACCTGTTATAGCAGGTGACAATTGTAATATGTGAACACATTTAACAAATTAAATAATCAAATGTGTACGAAAAAGAAAGTTCTCTAAATGTGAACAAAACGAAAAGTTAATTACTCTGATAAGTCAGTTTCCCCACTTTTAATAGCGATTTTGTTTTTCATATTTATTTGTATTATTTTTTAAACGTTATTTTTAAAGTATCCATAACGTACTAAATATTAATTAAATTTTGATCAATTGTAAACTTTACTTTTTAATTAACAAATATGTTTTTGTTATGTGAAATATTTTATATACTCTCTTATATTTTTTTCTTTTGTTTTTAAGCATATAAAATATATTTAAAATAAATAATATCTAACAATAAAATTAAATAAATTAAATATGTAACAATAAGTATGAAATGTCTTTTAAAAAAATAGAGTAAATTACACGAATGGTCCCTATGGTTTGGGGTAATTTGCGTGCTTGGTCCCTAACTTATTTTTTTAACTCGGAAGGTCCCTATGGTTTGTTTTTATTACACGTTTGGTCCCTAATGTTTATTTTTGTTACGCGTTTGGTCCCTATCTTATCTAAAAAGACTATTATTTAAAGAGGAAAAAATGATGGGGTAGGTGAGGTAAGGTGATGGGGTAGGATTAGGGGTGTGTTTATTTAGATAAATTAAAAAAATCAAGGGCATAATAGTCTTTTTAGGTAAGATAGGGACCAACCGCGTAACAAAAACAAACAGTAGGGACCTTCCGAGTTAAAAAAATAAGTTATGGACCAAACGCGCAAATTACCCTAAACCATAGGGACCATTCGTGTAATTTACTCAAAAAAATAAAATGAAAATATTATGTAGCAAATAAAAGAACAAAAAAAATCTATATAATGTAAATGTTTTAAGATTATTACAATTTTTTAATACTTTTTTAATTAGAAGTTTAAATACTTTTAATGTTTTTAATACAACGTTTTAAACTAGTATTTAAAAAACATATTTTGAAATGTTATAAAAAAACTGAATGAAATGTAAAAGAAAAAGTTAAAAACTTGTAAGAAAATTTTACTACATTTATTTGGTTTAAAAACACTTGTATTAAAACAATATGAAAGTATAAAAAAAGTTCAAAAAAAAATATAAGCAAAGTCAAAAACATTATATTAGAAAAACATATAAGAAAAAAATATCATAAAAATGTTATAAGAAATTATAAAAAGTTTTAAGAAATTTGTAAAAAAAATATTCACATTTACGCAACTTTCTTTTTTTGTACACATTTGACCATTTAACTTGTTAATTGTGTTCACATATTATCATTATCACTAGCTATAGTAGGTGACAATGGTAATATGTAAACACATTTAACAAGTTAAATGGTCAAATGTATATAAAAAAAAATTGTATACACATAAATAAGACGAAAAAATAACTACACTAACAATTCATTTTCCTTATTCATAAACTACTCTTTTTGTCCGGAACAAAAATTAAACCCTCAACCACTTACCACTAAGGGGATAATTTCCACTGATACTTGATACCTCTAACCAGAAACCTTTCTACTATTAAAGCTTTAAGAATATCCCTATTGGACATTGGTTCTCTAACCAGAAACCTTTCTACTATTAAAGCTTTAAGAATATCCGTATTGGACATTGGTTCTGCTCACTAAGATTACCACCATCGGTTTGTATAGGATGAGCTGCTCATCCTTTTTTCATTAAAAAAATTGCTACATTACTGGCAGTCAAGGCCATCCCACCGATCCAGTTCACAAGAGATCATCAACTTTTCTTTCGACATGTGTGTTTATCATTGAATGGCTATATATATATATATATATATATATATATATATATATATATATATATATATATATATATATATATATATCATTAAGGGGGTGTTTGGATAGAAAAAAAAAGATGATGTTTATTGCTTATTGCTTATTCCCACCACAAATAAAGCTAATAAGCAATAAGCCAATCCAAACACCCCCTAAATATCCAACTTTACCCAAGTCAAATGTATATATATATATATATATATATATATATATATATATATATATATATATATATATATATATATATATATATATATATTCATG